>NW_004567117.1:31297389-31422848 GCF_000260355.1 Condylura cristata | reverse complement strand
AAATAAACTTTTAGGTCTGTTTAAGTATTGAGATTTGGATGACTTTTGTTAATTTTAAAGACATGCTAGCTAAATTTGTGCTAAATTTTCATCTTTTTAAAAGTGGTGATTACTACACAGTAGGGCTTGTTAAAAATGAAATATAAAAGATTTCATCTGATTAGTTCTATGCATAGTAGATACCCGGGTAGATACCCGTACCCAAATCTAACCATTGTAGCAAACTGAGGATTTATTACAGGGCAATGAGGGTCACCCAAGTTGTGAGGATTCACCCACATACTTAAAAACTCAGGACAAAAACCAAAAGCAGACACACAGAGAAAGGAGTTTTTAAAAGGCTTATTTATTTGCAAGGGAAAACAGAAAAAGCTGCAGAAGCAGACAGCAGGATCTGAAGCCGCAACCCTGCTGAGCTTCAGGTCTGAAGAGAAGGCAGGAGCCAAGAGGGGCTCAGCTGTTGTGGGTGCCCTGCTCCTGGGGCCCTGAGTGAGGACAGCACGCCAGCGCCAACCCGCAGCAGCTGGGGGCTGGACTAGATGTCTGTTTGAAAAAAGCACAAGAAAGGTGCTAATAAAGACTCAAAGTCTCAGTCTAGGAGGTGTGGGGGAGACACTGAAACAGCCTCTCATTGGGATTCTGGGCCACGGATACTGGCTCGGGGACAGCCCCTGCCCATGCTGTCTTTGGTGTGATCTACGTCGGGCAGCGGCTGAGTTACCGACTAGGACACTGGTTTCAGGCTAAGAACTCTAGGAAGCAGCCACATGGCCTGTAGATTAAATCACATTAGATGTGCCTGCATCAGAATTCCAAAACACATGCAGTAACCAACTTAATATTGAGGAAGACAAACACCATGGTCATGGTCGCTATTTAGTTAAGTTTATCCAAACAGTTAAAAAAAGTATTTTTAATATCTTCAAAGGTAATTGAAAGAATAATATTTGTAAAGAAGAAGAATAATTTGATATAAAAATAGGGAGAAGTGAAACATGGACATGCAAGAGAACTAGTTAATTATAAAGCTTAAAATGAAAAATAAAGTTCTTAAAAAATATAGATCTTAAGATTGGAAGTTTAGCACATAAAACAAATTCTGAACTGTGCACTATCAAAGAATGTTAGTAAATTAGAAGAGGAGGAAAAATTGCCCAAATTATCTTTACGAGTAAGACTAGGTTTTCAGACCCAAAGTATACTGTGAATACTGAGCAGGTTAAAAACAGGTGAGTGAATACCTCGACACATGTTTGTCAAACTGAAGATCGGGAAGAGCAAATCTTTAAATCTATCAAAGAAAAGGCAGATTACCTACCAGGGAACAAGTTACGTTTACAATAAAATTCTCAGTGGCAAAAATAGATGCTAGAATAAAATAACCCATATCTTAAAGTGCAGAAGAGAGAATAATTAGAATTCTATACTCAGGTAAAATTTGATGTAAGATTGAATGCAAAATAAAGACACTTGAACTGTTCAGGGACCAAAAGAGTTTATTACCCAGAACTGTACTAATAACACTACTAAAGAATCCCTTTCAGGTAGAAGGGGACCCACAGACAAATGGAATGGAACAATCAGTGTTGTGGGCTGAAATTAATACATACATTTAGTTAACCATTGACTTTAAGAAAACCAGTTTTTAAAGATAAAATCAAAAGCCAAAGAAGGTTGGGATTAGGGAACAGTTGGGATTGCTGTTCAAGGTAGAGTTGAAAGTATGTTAACCTCTGTGGGTCTTGTGCAGGAGATGGACAGCACTATTTTTTTTTTTAAAGGGATAGCACTATTTTATTTTATTTTTTTTTAAGATTATGCATACAAGAACTAGGGTAGAGGCCAGAGGTGTGGGATTTGCCAGAGACAGAGTAGGGAGCAGAACACAGATTTACTGGTATACACTGCTCAGGGGAGCAGCGGGTGAGACAGGAGAGGTCTGCTGTGCCATATGTGGGTCTCCTCCCTGGCTGGGAACGGAACTTAGGCCTTACACTAATGGTGCTGAGACCTAACCCATAGGCCACTGGGGCGGCCCTGGATAGCAGTATTTTTAAAGTTGGGCATGTGTTAAAATTTTAAGAACTACTTTATAAGAGTAGAAATACCTATTTAGTCTACAAACCTGCTGATGGATGGGAGGTGCCAGGGTAGTGAAAATCATTAATTCAGCAGAAGCTGGCAAGGGAAGACTGTGTTGGAAGAGGTGAACAATAAACAAAAGATAGTAAATAGAAATGTAACCAATGCTATTTTCCAAAGATGACCCTCTATAGCATAGCCTGTCCACATATTTTTCCAGAGCTTTGCCCTGCCTCAAGAGTATTAGTAGTGATACCAAGTAGTATTTCCAGAATTAGATCTCTTGGAGACTTCATGCTGTGGGAAAAGTCATGCAGCCCAAAAGGAAGCATGTGCAGGAGAATCAAAGACCCTGGCCCTCAACCTTGCCTCACTGCCAGCACCACCCTTCAGCCCCCAGTTAAGCAGCCTCATGTGAAACCAGGTGGAGCAGAGACAAGTTGTCCACATCAAACCCAGCCCAAATTGTCTAGCAAAGCAAAATGATAATTGCTTTTCTAATCAATTAAGCTCTAGTGTAAGTAAGCAAGTGATAACAGATAAATAGAAGTAAAATAAGGGTATAGGAGTAAATTACAATCACATCATTAATAACAATAAAAGAAAGTATATTAAACTCACTTCAAACCGGAGACTCTCAGATTAGATTTTAAAATTATAAAACCAAGTCATATAGTTGCTTTTAACTATGTATGTTTTAGTAAACATGAAAAGTTTGAAAAGGCTGGAGAAAAATATAGCTGGCAGATGCTTAACAAAAGGAAGGTATTCCAGCAATGTTGGTATCAGTAAATACACATACATTTGAATATAACAGACTGGATAAGAAGAAGTAATACATAATGTTAAAAGGTCTTTGTAAAAAGATGATACTTGTCAACCAGTGGTCATTTTGAATATGCGAGTCACTTGGAGGAATTGGCAAGTCTTCAATCATTATAAGAAATTTCAACATAACTATCCAGAAGTGATGAATCTTACAGGCAGTGAACAAAACCATTGGTATTTATTAGTAAGAATATGAGGATAAGGGCTTTATACTTCATTGTCAGTATAAATGTTAGGTCATTGCTCTTTAAGCAGTGATCTGGCAACATTTATTAACATTGCAAATATAACCTTTTCAGCAGTTCATTTCCTGGAATCTGTCCCAGAGAAATGAAAGTACCCAAATATAAGACCAGCTCTATTAGGCCTCTGTAGCCTTCTTTATAGAAACCAGGAAAGTAAAAATAAATTTGGTGCCCATTAGTGGGAGAATATTGCAATACACTGTACATATATTATAAACCCACAATACATGGCTATGATTTTGCTCTTGAAATCGGTTTTCTTTTAGAGTGACTAAAATAAGAAAAATGTCTTTATAGGTAACTGTGGAAAGTTATCTATAGTTCTACAATCATCTGGTTTCACATTCCTTCTGCCTGAAGAAATTTCATATTTCTTACAGTAGAGGTAAATAGGTAATACATTATCTCAATTTACTTTATTCTCAAGAAGTCTTTATTTAACCTTCATATTTGAAAGATGTTTTTACTAGTTATAGAATTTTTGGTTGACTCTGTTTATATTTCAACACTTTCATCATGCTGAAAGTAAACCTCTTAACTTTTTGCCATTACATTTAGTGTTTTTTTCTTCTGACTGCCTTCAAGATTATTTTCTCTTTCCCTTTGGTTTTCAATAGTTTGAATATGATGTTTCTCTGTGTGATTTTTTGTTTTATGATTTTGTTTAGGGCAGACATTGAGTGTATCCTTTGAACTTTCTTGGTTCTGTCATTTGATTCTTTTGTTATTTTTGGAAAATGTTCAGTCATTATTTCTTCAAGACTCTTGTCATTGTTAAATCTGTTGTTGAACCCATTCAGCCATTCTTCATTAGTGTTACCATTAAAAACAAACAACAACAACAAAAAACACATGCAATTTGTCACTTTCTTATAGTTGTGATTTCATAGATCGTGATTGTTTTAAATTCTGTGTGATATTTTCAATATCTGTGTGTCTCTGAACCCAGTTCTACCAATACTTTGTTTCATAAACACGGATTGTTTTAGCTTACTTTTCTGTTTGTTTCATAAATTTTGATTGAGTGCTAGACATAGTAGTAAGCTTTTTCTGTAAAGGACTATATAGTATTTTTTACTTTGCAGGCTTTACACTATATGAAGTATACTTTATCAGATTAGTGTAGTCGCTTCTGTTTTCCTTTGATTATTACTAACATGATAAATCATTTTTTATACCTTTAGTTTCAGCCTATCTTTGAAGTGAATTACATTTGAATTTTTTTTGTAGATAACAGAGTTGGGCCATTCTTTCTTTTTAATTTATTTTGCCAATCTTTGGGTTTTAATTCATGAATTTTGACCATTTGTAATTAATATAATTACTGATATTAGGGCCCAAGTCTGCCATTTTACTTCCTGTTTTCTATTTGCTCCCTGTTTTTCATCTGTTTTGTTTTCCTGTCTTTCTGTAGATGCAGGAACATTATTTTGGAATTCCATTTTGATATATAGGTAATACTTTGTGTATACCTCTTTGCGTACATTTTCCCCCCAGATATTTTACACATATAATTTGTCATAATCTAGTAGTATTGACATTTTACCAGCTCAGGTGAGATTTTCTCCTTTAAATTTCTTGCCTGCCTCATCTTAGATATTCCTGTATGTACATTCACAACCACTTCAGACAATGGTAGACATACATAGACTTATGTATGCTGAAACAGACAATGTTGTTTGAACTTTAAACTTTCTGTTATAATTTATAAAAACTCAAGAGAAGAGAGAAAGTTTATTGTGTTTACCTATATTTTTATTCTTTTCCATTCTTTCTTCCCAAGACATCGGTTGATTGTTTACTTTGAGTATTGCTGTCTTATTACTATTTCATGTTCAGCTTCTCCAAGACTGTTGACTTTAAAGAAAGACAAAATAATACAATATCTGTAAATATAAAGATTGAGATGACTTTCTACAGAAGTGAGGTCATATTCTGAATTAGGTACGTTTCTTGGAATTGATAAAGCCTTACCACCACTTTATACCATATAAATCTAGTGATTTAGGATAGTAAAGTGATGAGAATACAAATAAAAACCTATTGCATGAGAGACTGGGTAAGTAACAGATTCTTTTCTAAGAACTTTTGCTCAATCATCTCAGTTATTATAATTTTAAAGTAGTTACTTTTATTCTAATAAATGCCATTAAGGAGACAGACACTGACTTGATCTGTGTGGGGGTTCTCTTTCTTTGTCAGGCACAAGACCTAAATGTCATTGAAGAAGTGATTCGAATGATGTTAGAGATCATCAATTCCTGCCTAACAAATTCTCTTCACCACAATCCAAACTTGGTGTATGCACTGCTTTACAAACGAGATCTCTTCGAACAATTTCGAACTCATCCTTCATTTCAGGATATCATGCAAAATATTGATCTGGTAAGTGTTAATAGAAATATTTTTAATTTTTTCCAGTATTGAAGTAAAGAAAGTTTAGCAAACTTTGATTTAAAGAACTGATGTAGAACCCCATCTTTCAACATCAATCATATTTGCTATCTGCCAGTCTGCTGCAACTCTCATATGCCACGTATATATACATATATATATATATATATATATATATATGCACATATATAATGGCATGTACTTTGTACTGTTCTGTATGCTGCTATTTTACTTAAAATTTGAGTCATCAACATTTTCCTGTGGTTTTTATTAATTCTTTGAAAATCTCATATTTCATGTGTGTAACTTGTGTTATAGATGTCCTAGTGTGTTTAACCATTATCTCATTATTACTCATTTTGTTGTTTTTAATATGTTATGTTATTTCATAATTAATGAACAGTTTAAATAATTCACCTTTCTTTAGTTATATTTTGGCATAATCTTAGAACTGAAATTGTACTGGTTGTCACTGTCAGAGGATACCATACTCTCAGGATTCAACTCATGCTGCCAAAGAAACATTTTAACTTAGGTATATGCACATCATCATATACTCCCATGAACTAGCTAAGAGAGCATCTGTCTGTACTCTTGCAGCTTTGAGTATTGTAATTATTTTAATATGTCTTTTTATATTAAAATGATATTTTTGGTTCTTTCATTACTATGATGTGAAACATTTTTCACAGATCTGTGAACTTTCTGTTTCCTATCTTTTTTAAAATGCTTTTTGGGAGCCTCCCTGATGGCATAGGGGTTAAGTTTCAGCACTATCACTGATTCCATCCCTGGACAGGGCACTGACCCTCATATGGCTCAACAGACCTCTCCTGTCTCGCCTGCTGCTTCCCTTAGCAGGGTATTTCAGTAAATCTGCCTGATCTGCTGCTCACTTGGTCTCTGGTAAATCTTCTCAACTGCCACACTTTAGGCCCATACCTCAGTTCTTCTTCTATGCATAAATAAAATAAATATTTTTAAGAATAAAATGCTTTTTGATAAATTTTGTACTGTTATCTTAGTGTTTTCTCATTCAATTTGATTCCAAAAATATTTCTAGAGTAGCTAATCTGATTCAGACTGCTAGACATAAAAGGAAATTGTCGAGCTAAGATCCTTATCCTTGTATTCTTATATTGGAGGTACATTCAATAAGTAATTTCACCTACGTGTAAATTGATCTTAAGTCATAAAGAAGCTCAAGTAGTGAGCTTCCTATATTGTCCACTCACAGCAGAATAGTGGAATTGCTGGGTCCTGTGTATAACACACTGATTTCCATGAAGTGCAGCCACTTCTCTATCTGAGAATTCCTGTTGCTTCACATCCTTCACAGTGACAGTTTGTAATGGCATCTCATTGTAATCTTAATTTACAAGTCCTTGATTAACTGCGGATAAGCATTTTTCATGGGTGTTTTTTGTTTGTTTTGTTTTCCCATTTGATTTTCTCTTTTATGAAGCTCTTCAAGTCTTTTGGTGCTTTTTCTATTTTTTTAATATTTTTCCTATTGAGTTATGTGTTTTTGTGCAAATTCTTTGTATGTTCTAGATGCTAGGCCTGCCACCACCACCACAGGCTTGCTCTGGTTTTCCTGCCCAGCTGTCACATCTTCCTGTGAATTTCTTTCACTTACCTCCTTCAGTTGATTTTGGCTCCTGTGTCTTCCTCTGCCTTGACTGACTGTTCCATGTTGATGGAGTATATTTTACAGTAACTTTTTGGGAAAAGAGCTTATATAAGATAGATTAAAAAAAATTTTTTTTAATTACATGTGCCTGGAACTGTTTTTGCTTTTTTCTAGTAGATAGGACTTATTATCTATGGAAACTATTCTGATCTCTTTGTCTGTATTTTCTGAAATTTCATGATTTGTTGGGCATTTGAATCTACAGTCTCAGGCTCAGAATTATTAAATATCTGATAGTCCTGCTGTCTCCTGCTTTTTCCTCTCTGTGAAACTCCTAGCAGTCAGATGGCCATTTTTTTTTTTTTTTGAGCCCCTAATTGTAGTGTCACTAAGTCTTTTTTCATGGACTGGTCAGAGTCCTCAGATGAAGAGTCCTCCAGGCTGCTGCCTGGATTGGTAAGTTTATCTACCAAAGTGTTAAAAGCTGAGGTGGAGAAAGTCTAGGTAAAGCTGGGGGAAGGGGTGGGGGAGTGAGAGCAGCCACTAAAACAAAACCTCCTTATTTTGATTCAGGATGGAAGCAATACAAAGATGTAGCCCTGGACTCTGAGCATGTTTAAGAAAGCCTCTCTCCATTCTCATAAGCCAGCTTACTGTTGTAGGTTAAGTTCTTGTTTGTTCCAGCAGTCTTGTGTACTTCTTAGGTACTTCATTGAAATCAACGTTGGTCTGTAACCAGCCTCTTCCTCCAGACTTTTAATACACAGGATCTATCAAGTGCTGAATACTTTAGAATGAATGTAACTCCAACTATTTGTAATTTTGCAGATCTCTTTGTTGGTTTGTCCATATCACTGCTATGTAGTGGTTGCGGGTGAAAAATGAAAACTCTTTACTATCAGTTTAACAGGTGTCTTTGTGGGCTTTGTGGCATCCTTAAGCTGCTTCAGTTTGATGCAGTGAAATATTTTGCCAAGCTCACTTCTCATTTTCTTAAGTTGCTGTTAGTATTCTTGGATTTCATGATCCGAATTGGGGCAGTTGATACAGTTAGCATTGCAATAAGAATAAAGCAGAAGCATGATTTCAAATGAGCAAGTTTGTTTTGTAGAGTTAGACTTGACTATTCTCACCATGGTGAAGCAGTAATCCCATGCAGATGTGTTGATATTTAAAATGTGTGAAAGCATCCTCAAGCCGCTTCTCAAGTATTTCTTCTCTAGCCCTGTATCCTAAACTCTGAGTTTAATTGGTATATCCCCTTCTTTTTAGAGATGACAAATACTGTTAACAAGATCATGAAACAAATGATTGCCCAAAGGACATCCATTACAGAGTAACCCCTGTCTTGTTTTGTGGGGTAAACACTTATTTGACAGCAGGTAGAATGTAGATTTTAGTACAGGAATTAATGGTTGTATGGTTTGGTAAGAAAACATCAGGCATTGAAGAATCTTTATCTTAATAGCAAAAGAAGGATTCTCCTAGGGGAGTCTCACCAGGAATGTAGTCCTCCTCTGATTCCAGCTCTCAAAGAAACTATCCAGAAAGGAGAGTTTCTGGATAGAAAAGACTGAGCTTTTATCCATACCTCTTAATGCTTTCCAAATAGCAATCTTCAGGGTCACCACGTTGAAAAGAAATTGAAAGCTATTTTTATAAGTTAGCATTTCACTTATTTCTAAAAAGTCCTACCTAGCCAGCCAATTCATGAATTTGTCCAAATTCATTTCTGATTTCTTGTTAGTGTCTTTTTTCAGAATAAAATATTGAGTTTGAGATTCATCATGCTTGTGAGTAAAGGTTTAACAAAGCCTTTTTCACATTAGAAATTGATGTTGGGTTAAATCTGCTTTTAGCTCTGCTTCCTGGAAATCTGAAGGTAGAATGTCAGCTATGTTACTAGGTAACGGTGGTATGATAAAATGTCACATGATTGGTAAATCAAGTCTGGGCTGAAAATACTAAATAAACATTAGTTATTAAATAAGTAATAAATGGTGGGAAGCTATTGCTTTGCATTTGCCTGAGTAAAGAAATTACTAACTAGACATGTCCTTTTAGACATAGAGACCCAGAGGCTGGGGTGTCTCAGGGTCCTGGTTTCTATTGGAACACAGCTTCTAAGAGAGGGTGACTATTGCATCCGCCCATGGTACTCTCATTCTCTCACATCTCGGCTGTTGTTTGAAGGTCTAGAGACTGGCCTTGAGACTCCTGTAAAGATTCCCAGGGAAAACAGAAGCTTACGGCTGGCTGTTGACATCTCTTTTCCTGTCTTTTTATCTTTTTAAATTAATCTGATGCCAAGTGTGGCCTATTGTAGTCTTGAGTCTCTTGATGTCTAATTAGGGCCAACAATGTCACCCTAGAATGGGTATAGCAATCAGAAAACAATATTTTCTTGTGTTGATTTTAAATGTATCCCTTATAAGTTTCAGGGTGGGAAATACTTTTGACTTTCGAAGATTTACTGAGATCTTTGTGTCTCTGAACTATACAGTCTGTCCTTTTTCAATCTGCACATTTCTAATCATATTTGTCATCATTCTAATCATTTTAGTCTTCCCTGTGGCAAGCCATTATTTCTTCTAGCATAACTTTTACCTTTCTCTGGATCTTTGATTCCAATTTCTTTCTTTGTTCTTTTGTATCTTTCGTCTTTTTTCCTTTGAAAGATAGTCACCTGAGTTTAGCACAGCATGTGTCAGGTAATCTACACTTGAGTACTTTGGGTTGGACATGTTTTCTGACATCCTTTCTTCATGAGGCCAGTATTTTCTGAGTTTCTGATCAAAAATTAACTCAGGGTTTTCTTCCTCCAGTCATCATAATTGTAATAGATCATCATGTTTGTTATAGCATATCATTTGGATTATTTTGCTTTAATTGTTTATTTAAATCACATTAAAAATCTTTGACCCCTTTTCAATTCATTTTATCATCATCATCATCATATTGCTTGCCTTTATTGCTGCTTGCTAAGTATTTACATACATTATTTCACTTGATCTTTGTTAAAAAAAAAAAACATGCCTATTGAGTATATGTCAACAGTTCAATTTATAGATAAAGAAGCCAGCTTAATATGATTGCATTTGTCCAATGTCACACTTTCAGGATATCAGACACTCAGGAGTCCAATCCAAGCAGTTTGTAATCCATCCTAAATATTCTGATCATTTCTCATTGTTTTGCCTGTTCACTACCTGAAAACATCAGATCGTATCCGCAGACCTGGAGACCCCACTGTATACTTTCTCCTTCAAGATTACTTCCAGCGATTGTGGAGGTCAGAAGCCAGTGGTGGCAGCAACCCCTAGCTAGAATGCTGAATTTAGTCAGCTAGAACAAATCTACCTGTCCAGGAACACATGGAGAATTCTCAGTATCTGGCTTCTCCATGTGCTTCTGATTACCACAAAACCCAAGGTAATAGTTTGTCAAGACTGGACCCTCAAGACCATGTGACTGTATACAGTCTTTTGAGACACCTCTTTAGACATCTTCTAGCTGAGAAGCTAGAAGAGATTAAAAAAAGCGTTATAGGTATAAAAAAGATAAGCTGTTCAAGAGACTAGACATTCCAACATTTCTGTACTGATCATCCAAGTTGCTTTCTCTGTGTGACCAAACCTGAGAAGTACCAGCTGAGATGCAAAAGAGTAGAAAGGTAGTGATTCTACAACTTTACACCTTGATGCTGGAATTACTGCCAGGACCAGTGGGCAAGGGAATCCCTCTGGGCTGGGAGCAGGGGACTCCAGTCTATACCAGAGCCTCCTCACTGTCATTGAGGAACTGAATGCAGCAAAGCACTAGTGAAAAACCCAATCCAACTACAAAGATAAACCTAAATCCTGCCTGGCTCTTCAACTACAAAGATAAACCTAAATCCTGCCTGGCTCTTCTTACTGTACATGTGGGAGGTAAAGATTGTTAGCAGCAGTACACTGTTGGAGCTTGGTTACTCAACTGAAACTCTATATAGTGTAGAACTGTGACTTCTTACTCAGATTATAGGGAAATGTAAAAATGCCCGCAGCAACATCATCTTTCTGTAAGGGATAAGGAGAGACTGGGCCAGCCAAGCTGGAAGGACAGAGGTGTGTGTTCACTTATAACAGTGACAAACCAGTCTTTGTTCTACCAAGAGTGAAAACGAGGGTCCTTCTTAATAGACAGGTTGCTGACATCCCACAGGGACCATGCAAAGTGTTAAAGTTACATCCAGTTGAAACTTACTGTCCTTCAGAAGAAGCATAATGCAGAGTGAAGGTGAGGAAATAGAAAAACCCCCACCATATACCGTGGAAGTACAAACAGAATGTTCCATACTCACTTTCTTGTCCTTGTCAGAATATTGAGCCAAGGTAATAGTTTTCAATATATTTGTGAAAACTGCATTCTGAGGGTAAATAAGTGGACATGTGCTATTGTGTAGTTCTTTAAACTGAGAAATAAGTAAAGATTTTGAATACCTACTCAGTGCTAAGAAGCTGAGTACTAATTGTTACTGTTTTTATTCTTCTAAAACCAGAAACTATTATTATCCCACTTTACAGTAAGAAAACCAAAATGCTGAGAGCTTTCCCAAATGATATGAACACCAATTACAAACTAAAAATCACTGTCTTAGATAATGACTATGTATTTGCGTAGTTCTTTTGTTATTGCTGGTTTATTTACATATGCACTATCTTATTGGACCCTTAAACCAGAACTAGAGAGAGGAAATGGTGGAATTAAGGTCATTAAGCAACTCAGCCAGGCCTTGAATCCAGGTCATATGATGAATTCCGTGTTTTCAACATTCACTGTATAAGCCTGACTAAGATTCCAAATAGCCAGATTTTCCAACAACTTTCTGTAGAATACTGCATCCAAATAGTGCTGGCACACTGGAAATCCATTCAAAACATGTTTAACTCTTTTTACATATTTTGAAAAGAATATCATGATCAAGATATAAATAACATCTTTACTTTTTGCCTCTTTCAGCATTTTACCTTCCACTTCCCTCCCCAAATGTCCCTGAAATGTGGGCTTCCGCAAGTCTTTGCTATTGCTTCTTTCATGAAGTTAACCTTGACTGGTGCTGGTAGAGGAGACGATGAATCTACTCTTATTGTTAGCTTACAGGGAATTGAGATGGAGATTTTTCATAAAGACATTCAGGAATAAGACAAGGATGCCCAATGTCTTCACTGTTTAATTTACAATGTTACAGGTTTTAGGCATTGCAGTTAGACATCAGAATGAATCAAAAAGGATCCAGGTTGGAAAACAAGAAGTGAAACTATTATAATTTGCAGGAATACGATATTAAATATAGAAAACCCTGCAAACTAAATCAGAAAACTGCTAGATGCTATATAGAATAAATGAAAACAGCATAATGCTAGGTTACAAAATTAACACAATAATCAGTTGCATTTTCTGAGAGAAATAAAAGAAAAACGTTAATTCACAGTTGTCTCAAAAACAATGAAATACCTAAGAATTAACCTAACCAAGGAAGTGAAGGGCATAGCAATAAAAGTTGCAAGATGTTATTAAAGGATATAGGTGAAGATGTAACGAGATAGGACATTTTATATTTATGGATGGAGAGTATTCATGTAGTCAAAATGGCTGTTCCACCAAGAGTGATATATAAGCTTAGCATAAGTCTCATTAAAATGTTAACAAAATTCTGGGCCCTCCCTGGTGGCGCAGCGGGTTAAAGCACAGCACTAAGAAGCTTTAGCCACTTCCGCATGAGTTCGATTCCCACCTGCCGGCTCAGGAGGAGATCCACATGGCATGGCAGACCTCTCCTGACCCGCCCGCTGCTCCCCTCAGCAGTGTACTTTGTTGATCTGCCTGTTCTGCTCCCCGCTCTGTCTCTGGTGAATCCTCTCACCCTCCGCATCTCTGGCCTGTACCCCAGTTCTGTATGAATAAATAAATAAATCTTTTTTTTTTTTTATTTTTTTTTTTAAAGATTTATTTATTTATTTGTGCATACAGAGCTGGGGTACAGGCCAGAGGCTCAGGGGCGGTGAGAGGCTTCACCAGAGACAGAGTGGGGAGCAGAACAGGCAGATCGACGAAGTACACTGCTGAGAGAAGCAGTGGGCGGGTCAGGAGAGGTCTGGCTCGCCATGTGGTCTCCTCCGGGGCAGGCGGGAATCGAACTCATGCGGAAGTGGCTTCAGATTCTCAGTGCTGTGCTTTAACCCGCTGCGCCACCAGGGAGGGCCCTGAATAAATAAATAAATCTTTTAAAAAAAAAAAGTTAACAAAATTCTTGGAAGAAATTGAACAAAAAGTACTGAAATTTATATAGAACCATAAAAAGCCTCAAGTAGTAAAAGCAATCTTGAGAAAAAAGGAGAGAAACAGAGGCATCATGTTACCTGACTTTAAGCTTTAAGCAACAGTAATTAAAACAATGTGATGTTTGAACATCAATGGGACAGTTTCAGAAGCCTGTGAATAAACCAGGTATAATATCAATAAATTCATGATAAAGGAGTAATAACCATACAATGGGGGAGCATTCTTTTATTAAAAAAAAATGCTAGGGAAACTGTACAGCCACATGTACAAGAATAAAGTTGGAGGACAAATGCCATGCATAAAAATTAATTCTCACGGATTATGGACTTAGATAAAAGCCATGCAACAAAATATATGGGAGAAAACATTGGCTATTCATTTTATGGCATCAACAATAAAGATCTTTTGAGATCAAACCCTCAGACAAGGGAAATAAAAACAAAAATAAGCAGTTGGAATTTCCTCAAATTAAAAAACTTACACAGGGGCCTCCCTGATGGTGCAAGGGTTAAGTCCCACTACTGTGAAGCTATCACCAGCCACTGCGGCTTGAGTTCAATCCCTGGTTTGATCCGTGTAGCTCACCCACACGGCGCAGCGACTTCTGTCTCCTCGCTGCTCCCCTCAGCAGTGTATTTCTGCTGTTCAGTGTAGATCTGCCTGTTCTGCTCCCCACTCTGTCTCTAGTTAATACTCTCACTCTCCACACCTCTGGCCTAAACCCCAGCTTTTATAGGCATAAATAAATAAGATAAATCTTAAAATAAAATAAAATGCCACACAAGAAAAAAATTAAAAAAAAAAACATTTAGAGTACAACAGTAGGAAAACAATAACTCAGTTATTAAATGGGCAGTTAATAAACAAATGAATTGACAGTTCGCCAAAGAGAATCTCTGCAGGCTAATAGAAAAATATTCCTTTAATTTATTTTATTTTTAATGAGACAACAATACCAATTTAATAAAACTATTTTAAAAGATAATAACACTTGTCAAAGCTCATAAAATGTGCAACACCAAGAGTGAACCCTAATGTAAACTATGGGCTTTTTTCAATGGGGTAATGCTGATTTTCAACACTGTATATGGTCCAGAGGTGTAGGACCACACCATCAGCTGTGCATCACCACACCACCGCCACATCTACCATTAAGGCACCCATGTCCTCTGCCACAGTTCACTGGACCCCCCACATGTACCCTGCCCTGCACCCTCGTGGGTCCCCTCCAGTAGCTTCAGCTCTGCAGTCAGACTTTGAGGGTTTGTTTCCGTCTCATCCTTTGCTTTATTCCCCTCTATATTCCACATATAACTGAAAACATCTGGTATTTGTCTTTTTTCTCCTGACTTCAAAAATTAACAGGCTAAGGAAGAAAAATCATGTGCCGTATATCTCAATACCTACAGAATAGCATTTGTCACAATAGAGCATTCTTTCGTAACAACAGTTTTAAAAACTATGAAAGCCTTCTTAACCTGGTATTCAGTTTGATGTTTCTGAAAATGATAATTGCATAATTTTTGAAAGGCATTCTACCCAGTATCATTTCTTTGTTGTTAGTAACATGAGTTTTATCCTTAAAAGACACATATTATTTTTACTTTCTATGTGGTAATAGGGCTGTCTTCTCATTTCATAAACAAAGATGCTAACACCAAGCAATAATGATTGACAATAATAGTGAATGGCAGCTTGTGAGCCCTTGCTGTGTGCTGGGCATCGTTCTTTGCACCGTGAAGATGTTACTTCATTCTAATAACAACTCCATGAGGCAGGCACTGTAGTCTCATTCATTTATAGATCAGGAGCTCAGGAGCTAGGGGAGTTAAATAACTTGCCTAAGTTATAAAGAATTTGCATCCAATAAATTAGAAAGAGAAAAATGTCATAACGCCAAGCGCACTGGCACCTACTGAGTTCTCTAAAACACTGCCTGATGCCACAGAAGAATGAGTGTCTTTACATCCCATTGCTGATGACTATCAGAAGCAGACCCTAGACAGGCCTTCTCACTTGGAGCAGTACATAGTCTACACACTTGATGTCTCACTTATTTCATTATGCATGTTTCATCTGTTTCTTGTCCCTTAATTACATTGCATCTTCAGACAGAAAATAATCCTTTGCTTCTTTTGTAAATCCTCTAGATAGCTCTTCTGTTGAAGAGGTTGTCAATATATACATTGATTAAAACAATAACTTGAAGAAAAAACAAAAATCAGTGAATAAAATACACTTTTTTTCCTTTAAAAGTATGTTTATCATTGTCTTTAAAAATAAAAAGCTCAGTCTCCTACTTTAACTCTTGAGAAATTGGCCACTTAACAAGCACGAATGTCTGCCTGTCTGACACATACTTATTTATTTTTAACCCTCATCTACCCCACAAAAGCTTCTCCTTTCTATAAATCTGTGACCTGATGATCACTCACTGGTTTCATGACATTTGGTTAAATGAGATTTTAGTATTACTCAAATGGTACAACTGATTAATCAGAATGTGACATTGGACAATTTACTGTTCAAAACTAATAGCATAATTGGAGGTAATGTGCTATACTTAGATTTCATGACTTGCAGTCTAATAAGGTAGATGGAGGAAGGCTGTAAACACCTACGGTGGGAAAGTACCTTCTTTGAAAGGTTGCTTTGAGTTACACTAATGCATTGTTGATTCCTATTTTAGCCAAAGGTTTAACTTTAAACTGTTTCTAATATTAGCCATGTCTTCTTATTGCAGATGCTTTCAGAGGAGGAAAGTTGATCTATTTTAACAATTTAATGGTTGCTATGGATATTTGATAAGAGCGTTGTAACTGTTAAATTCATCATCGCTAAATTGTGTGCAAAATTTTAACCTGGTAGTGGTGGGAAATACATTTTTATATCTTCAAATGGAGTTTTCCATATTCTTTGCTAGTTCTGTAGCCCAATTCTAGCTGAAATTTTTGGCTAAACAACTTAGCACCTTTTATTTCAAATTTGTCTACATTCAAATATTGTCTATAAGGGAAACCAAACCTTTTGTTGCGTTAAGAATTGGTGGAGACCCTCCCTGGTGGCACAGCGAGTTAAAGCACTGCACTACGAAGCTTAAGCCGCTTCCTCATGAGTTCGATTCCCACCTGCCCCGGAGGTGACCCACATGGCGCGGCAGACCTCTCCTGACCCGCCCGCTGCTCCCCTCAGCAGTGTACTTCGTTGATCTGCCTGTTCTGTTCCCCACTCTGTCTCTGGTGAAGCCTCTCGCCGCCCCTAAGCCTCTGGCCTGTACCCCAGTTCTGTATGCACAAATAAATAAATCTTAAAAAAAAAAAAAAAAAAGAATTGGTGGAGGCAAAAAGGAGACGATATGTGATCAAGTAGAAAGAAACAGCCAAAGCCAAGGCCCAGGCCTGCTTCTGACACTGCTCTGGCTAGCCTGGGTCAAGCCTGTCCCTGGCTGAGCCTGTTGGCCCATCTGAAGGACAGTGCTCCTGTCAGCCCCAGAGGATTGTTGTGAGAATTAAATCATAGGTGTAGAACACATGGTCCGTAATATGCATGCTGTAGGTTTTTGTCCCCTTCCTTTAAGACATATAATTTAACTTTCCCTTCTGCGTTACTTAGTTCTTTGATAATGTGACATATAACTACTCTCACATACTGGTTTGCAGTATCTGAGCATTTGAATATTGGATGTTCCACTTAGAGTGTTCTATAATATTCTTCAATTCTATGCATTTTGTTACCTCTATCAGCAACTTCAAGAAGTAGGTGTAAGTACCCTATGTTCATTTAGCACTTACCCCCGTGGTTGCACTGACACTTCATAAAAGCATGACACAAAAATACTAGAACTATCATTTATTCATCTAGAGATTTCATTTTACTGATTCCTAGTATTGACATAGATTGCCTGCCGGGGTCCGTGTGACAGCCGCAGTATCCCAGCTATTATGATGGAAAGGATAGTAGTTGGTTCTTGACTTAAGGACTTGACATTTCACCTTTTCATTCATTTTAAGTTTATTTTAATGTATATGAGTCATGATTATAATATCTAGATTCAATACAATAACCCCTCACAAAATGGAGCAATAGTATGGTTCCTGCAAAAGAACCACAAATTAAAGAATTGTAGGCAATACAATATTATAATTATATATATATATATATATACCTATAGTATATGCGAGTACATATACATAAATATACTGATAATTGTAGTAGATGCTTATATACTATGTATCTATACTATAGACATAGACATATATGCTATAGACATACTATAAGCATATGTCTATACTATATGCATAGAGTGTACTTACAGTATAAATAAGTATGCATAGTATATATAGTAAGTATATATAATACATATATACTATAAGATTAGTTAGATATGCTATATACTTATATATACTATAAGTATACGCAGGCATATCTCTGAGATACTGTGAGTTTGTTTCCAGACTATAGCAATGAGACAGTTATCACAGTAAGCAAGTTACATGAACTCTTGGCTTCCCAATGCATATAAGACATATTCTTCACTGTAGTCTACTAAGCTTGGAGTAGCATTATGTCTAAAAATCTCTGTACATACTTTAACTAAATGTGACACATGAAGTGACCACTATTGGAAAAATGACATTGATAGACTTTAATACCTTCAATTTTTAAAACACACACACACACTCCTGCAAAGCACACAATGAACTGTTAGGCCCTTTCTTCTAGAATAAATGCTATATTACAAGATAAACATCATGATGAACTAGTCAAACCTCACAAGAAATGCATCCATAAAAGTTATCAAGAAAGCTATTTGTATTATGGACTTAAATCTACCATAATAAACAATACATCTTACTGTGAGCCATATTGAATTTGCTGATGAATATGTGAAGCCTTTGTGATGAGCAAAGTTTGATTTGTGCAGTATAAAAATTACTCAGATTATTTTTAATGGTATTTTGATAAATATAAAAAAGTGTTTTGTATCTAGCTATTTTTAAAATCTAGTTTTTCATCTCCTTTCATAGAGTGTATGTGTGCATATTTATGTAAATAATTAATGCTATAGTATATGTTACATAATTTATAAAAATATACTTTGTAAGTATACCCTCCCTTTTTTGCTTGTAGGCATGTACCATAAAAAAAAAATTACTAAAGAAAGTATACTTAGAGGGGACTACATCAAACTAAAAAGCTGCTGCAAAGTCAAAGAAACCATATTAAAATAAAAATAGAATTTATCGAATGGGAGGAAATATGTGCAAACCATATATCAGACAAGGGATTAATATCCAAAATATACAAACAATTTGTTTAACAACAGAGAAACACATGACTCAGTTAAATGGGCAAAGGATGTAAATAGGCACTTCACCAAAGAAAACCACAGATGACCAATAGATGCATGAAAAGATGCTCTGTGTCACTTATTAAGGAAATGCAACTGACAACCCTGTGTACTGTTGTGAGGCTGTCAGTTGATACAGCCACTGTGGAAAATTAAAAAAGTTAAAACTAGAACAACCTTATAATCTAGTAATCCCACCTCTGGGTATTTAACTGAAAACTAGGAAAACACTAATTCAAAAAGATACAAGTACCCCTGTGTTCATTGCACTATTCACAGAGACTCAGATACAGTAGCAACCCACATGTTAGTGTATACACATGGGATGTATACACTATAGATATTACACTCAGTCTTTAAAAAATGAAATCTTGCCATTTGCAATAGCATGTATAGACTTTGAGGGGTTGTGCTAAGTGAAATCCGTCAACAAAAGAAAAACAAGTACTGTACTATTATACTCATTTGTGCAGTCTAAAGAAAGAAAGAAATGAACAAAGCAAAACAAACCCTTAGACTCTGGAAACAAAGTGGTAGTTACCAGAAAGTAAGGGAGGAAGTTGGTCAGCATTGGTTGATGGTGGAGATGACTGGACATTTGTTAGTAAACATGGTGATGTATAGTCACTGAGATGAGAAAATGTACTCCTGGGTCCTATACAGATAATATTACCTCAGTAAAAGAAAAGGGAAATTGGCCCCCCTGGTGGTGCAGCAGGTTAAAGCACAGCACTAAAAAGCTAAAGCCACTTCTGCATGAGTTCGATCCCTGGCCAGGGAGCTGACCCACATGGCACAGGAGACCTCTCCTGACCCAACTGCTTTCCCCTCAGTAGTGTACTTCGTAGATCTGCCTGTTCTGCTCCCCACTTTGTCTCTGGTGAATCCTCTCACCATCCCTGCACCTCTGGCCTGTACCCCAGTTCAGTCTGCATAAATAAATCTTAAAAAAAAAAAAAAGAAAGAAAAAGGAAATTAAAACAGTTGGGATCTCTCTAGCCTGAGATCTGACTGGTGGCCAAATCTCATAGAGACTGGTGTAAGAAGTCTCCAGCCAGGCCATGGAGCCGCTTCGCAGCTGTTTCTGATGATCAGCCACCTTTGAGAGCTGTTCCTTGTCTACATTTTCTTACATTGTAAGCCAAAAAATAATCCATAGTAAAATGTCCGCTTTTAGTAAATGTCAGAAAGAGAAAAACACATACCATATAACTCAAGTATATATAAGATCTTTCTCTCCCTTTCCATTGACATTTTTCACTTCTTAGAATACATTTTTAACTGATCAGTTCTTATGCTATAAAAATGTTTGGTCAAAGAAGAGAATTTTATGCATAGTTACTAGATTGAATCATATGAAGTTGCCAATATTCAACAGTTTTTACCTACAAAAATGCCACTTTATATGGTCAACCAATTTTTTGTCCCAGAAAACTATGTTTATGTCTAGAACCTATAAGGAAACTTACACAAAAGGGAAATATCTATTTTGCAACTTTGTTGTTGCATATTATAAAACAAAATGTTAATGTAAATATTATAGTATGTGTTCTTTTTTATGATGTGTTTGTCCTCAAGGACAAGCCTTCTTTTAAAAAGTCTTGGTTTATTTTGTGGGGAATTAATTATATTAAACCTGGACACTATGGATACTTATTGGACTTTGGGCAATGTTCCTTCTAAACCAGTTCACTTCCAAGTGTGCCGTGAAATGAGGCAAAAGTAAGTTTACTGTTGATTATCCCTGATGATTAAGGATAAGAGTGTTGTGGATAAACTAAATTAATAAATAATCTCCAAAATCATTTTGGCCATTAGCTTCCAATTCCTTTTCTAGTAAGTTTCATATTGACATTAGCTTCAGCTTTCTCTTCCCATCTTGTGATGGGTACCACGCTAAGTGAAATATAAATGCAAGGTAAAGCAGTACAGGAAAGCGCAGAATTCAAGAGCCTCCTTAATTCACAGAATAGATAATCAGCCCTGAATATTCACAGGTTGGCTTGGATTCAGTTTTCATAGCCTATATAGAGCAGACTGCACTTAGGAGGCTAGTGAGTTAAAAGCCAGGTCTCTCTGAGAAATGGAATTATGATCATTTGACTGCCATGTGACAAAGGCATCTTAAAATAACATCCAGTGGTTTAAAAAATAACATTTTATATTCCAGGTGATCACCTTCTTCAGCTCAAGGTTGCTTCAAGCTGGAGCTGAGCTGTCAGTGGAACGAGTCCTGGAAATCATCAAGCAAGGGGTTGTCGCCCTGCCCAAAGACAGACTGAAGGTAAGCCTGGTGAACAAAGCTTACTGCTGTCACCTGGTGTGTCTGAGCAGGCTCTATTCAGAATTACACCACTTACCAGAAAAGACTCCTTAAATACTGCCTTTCTATTATCTACTGATACATAGACCTGTGATGAAGGGAGAGTCTGACATACTCAAAAGTGGACAGTAAAAGAATCACTTGTCATCTTCATACCACTGGATTCCCAATGAGTATCCATTCTATGTACTGCAAGGAATTCATAGACTGTGAATAAAGAACACCATATTTTACTAACCTGGTGAAATTAATATCACAAAGGCTCATGGGAAGTTGATGAAGGTAATGCTGATGATCGCTACCATAGCTAACATGGTGTTTACTTGGTGCTGTCTAGGGTTCTGTGTGGTTTACCCTTGGAAGTAGAGCTGTTACACTGATTTTTCAGATGAGAAAACTGATGGACTAAGAGGTCAAGTCACTTATGTGAAGCCATAACTGGGACATTCCTATGCTGGCAGTCTGGTTCCTGTGTTTTTGTTTGCTATCCCCTCTGAGTCTTCCCCCACCCCCACTCCCCATATACTACAGGCTTAGGTAGAGGATGAAAAGAGAATCATATCATGAAGAAGTAGGGTAAATGCTGACATTTGTGTTAGATGTATTCAAGAAGTGACCTCATGATATAAAAGGTCATACTTCAAAGCTGATTTTTCTCATTGGAAAAGAGAAAATGTTTTGGTGGGGAAGTCCATGAGTATATAGCATTGCAGTCTAGTTTTACTTGGATACTTCATTTTAGTTTCTCTTCCATTATCTCTCATTTATTTTGAAGGCTTGTTCCTACGATGTTTGGCCTTCAATGTTTTATCATAACTAACTTCTGCTCTAAAGTTGAAGGGCTGTGTTTTTCAGCACTATCACTGCAACCACTGCTCACTGAATGCTTAAGAGATACTGTTTTGTAGGATATGAAAATATTTTCAGTTATCACAACAGGGTTGGTAAAACAACAGCACATTAGTCATTGTAATCACTTAGAAAATTCCACCATACATAATAGCAGTGAGGCTAATCCAGGGCTGAGCGAAGACGGTAGGGTTTCTGTTTATCAGCTAAAATGGCACCACCAAGTGGCAATAGTGAAAAAACTGATTATAGTTCACCAGACCCTCCAGCTTTGACTTTAATCTTGACAGTTCTTTCAGAGTAGAGAATTCCTATTATTTCCATTCTTATATAAAGTAAGACATTGTAGTATTTTTTACTTGCACTATTTTAAGTTGAATTGAATTAACCATGTGAATCAGCACAATAATGCATAGAGACTGAAGTGGCTTCTCACAGGAAGTGGTGGGAATTGGCATCTTAGCTAACTCAAGAAAGAAGTCAAACTATTGGCAGATGGAAGGAAAAAAGATAGTGCAGAGGCATCAGGAGGGAGGTTTTGATGAGCTCAAATAATCAGCATAGTGGAAATAATGGTGATTGAGATTAGCAAGCAGTATATTTAAACTGAAGGTGTTAAAAGTAGATCTCAGTGATAGCATGGCCCGGATTGGGCCATGATTCAGGGGACTGAAGTGATGAGGGATGTGAATGAAAGTCTGTGATTGAGCCAACTAATGAGCTGGAGGCCAAGGATGGACATCATAGTCATTGGGAATGGTAAACCCTGGGGTGGAAAGAAAAGCTGTGAGCCAAGCACTACAGCAAATAGTCTAGGACAATGGCCTGAGAGTCAATAGGAGACAACGACTCAGAAGAGAAGCTGCTACCAGCCTCGTGGGAGCAGAGCTTTTTAGAGGCAGAGGAATCATCGTCAAGAAACAATGAAAGCAAAGAGGCCCCCACCCTACCTCCAGACCCGAAGGCCAAGGCTGTGCATTGTGAAAGAGGGAGCTGCCTCCGCTTGCAAAGGCTCCCGGAGAACAGGGGAGGGAGAACAGAGTCAGTGCAGGGTTTTCAGATGACCAGAAAATAATCACTGTGGGGTTGGAAGATGTCACCGTGGGGGGTGTGAGGAAAGAACAGCAGGTTGGGTCAGAGGAGAGAAAACACAAAGCAGTAGGGACAAGAGTGTAGGAGAGGCTGGCTGACTGGTCAGACTTGTGTTTGAGGTAGTCACCAATAGTGAGGAAGACAGGTGACGCATTAGGGTCAAGCCCACCCCCTAGCACTGAATAAATCAAGCAGCTACTCATTGACAGCCACCGATCCAGGTGCTTGGGCACATCAGTGAGGAGAGGTTCCTGCGCACACCCCACTGACAAGAGACTGAAGTGTACTAGTGCTTGATAGCGCTCTGGAAAACAACGAGCTGGCTAAAGGGGCTCGGGAGTGTTGGTGAGGGTGTGGCAGGAGAAAGTTGTGGAGTTATGAAGAATGGTCTAGGCAATATTTAGCAAAGGTAAAAGGTAAGAGAGCTACGTGGGCCTAGGAGAGGAGAGTCCCAGGCATTAATGACAACCACAGACAGATAGGCCCTAAGCCGGAAGGAGGCCAAGTACATTGAAGAAGCAAGGAGACCAAAGCAGCTCAGATTGGGTAAATGAGGGGTGAACAAGATGAGTGGGGACGGAAAAGTGTGCTGAAGTGGGGAGCTATGACTGGACTTGAGCCATGGTGGTCGGTGGAAATGCTGACCGAATTAGAGGGAACGTCTGGTGGGAGAGGGGAGCACTTCGGCCTCCTAGGAGACAGCTTCAGTCCATGTTAATTACAAAAGCTCCAGGGAGCTGGTGTGGCAAGAATACAGGTCTCAGGGCCGCGTCGAGAACTGGTCTTGAAGTACTGAAAGAGTTGTTTATGGAAGTGGATTTGGATATGGTCCATGTGGTCTCCAGAACAACTTTCAGATGTCGCTTGGCCGAATCTGTTGTGGTCAGAAACCTGGCTCTGCTCTGCTGACTGCTGTGTAGTCCGACAATGGATGTGGCCCACTATGCTCTCAGTGGATCGAGGCGTCTGAACGAGACATTTTGGGGGTGCTACACCTTAAGACAATCTGGAAAACGTTCAGAGAATCACCAAAATTGTGAACGTGGAGTGATTAGAAAGCACACTGTTGATATTAGTCATAAGGAGACAACATTTGGGCAGAAGAGACTTGTCTTTGAGTGCTGGGAGAATTGTTTACAAAAGGAGATTTGGACATGTTTTGTGAGTTCTCAGGAATAAGACCATTTCATAGACACTACATACAGGGACCTGCATTTCAGTCCCATAAAAGGAAGAACTTCTAACAGATGGAATTATTTAGAGACAGGGTAGGCAACTTTGGGAAGTGATGCATTCTCTGTCGCTGGAGATGCTGAAGTAAGAGACTGGTGGCCACTGCAGGGCTCCAGATAGGTTCCATCTTGGGTGCAGCTCTGATCCGTTGGTACTAGGCTGCTGGTGTAGCAAATGGAGAAGGATTCTCAGGCAGGATTGAGATCTGTCACTGATGCCTGCTCATAGGAGCAGAGAGTAAGACATTTATGTGCAACTAGTTGCATTCCAGTTGTAAAGTCTCAAGTATTCATTGAGAAACCCAGCTGTGTGACTTTGGGGAGGAGAGGAGAGCAGCATGGGGAGGGGGCACAATAGACTGTGGTGGAAGGCTGGTGCCTTGGTGATGGGTGTGTTGTGGTAACATACATGGAAGGAGTGTGATGCCTCTAAGTCACAGTGTGGTAAATCTAGGTCACCTCAATAAAAATAAGTGAACACACTTAAAAAAAAAAAACACTTTTCCATTCCTAAGAGTATAATTCTGTCTATACACATACAAATATTGTTCACTACAAAGCAGGAAACTATAAAATTTCAGTGACAGTTTTCTCTCTTAGAAGATGACAGAAACAGTAAGGAGAAATTGTTAATCCAGGGATGTATTTTTAAGAGAAATGGCTCATTAATGACAAAGAAGTCACCTTTCAGTTCATAATAAGAGAGGGCAGTCAGAGCTGGATGCTGACAGAAGCATACATTACCAAAAGTTGGATGTGATTCATTACAAAGAAAAATATGATCCAAGAGGGATTGAAAGCTTTAAAAAAAAAAAATGTGTTAACTCTCCAATTACCGACTGTCCTATGCAAACAGGTTGGAGAACTGTAGTTGTAATCAGTTATCTGTTACTGACTGCATCCTCACCTCCCTCTTCTCCAGTCTCCTCTACGTCACAGATTATAAATCCTTTCTACTTGTGCTGTACAGAGTGAGTTCTGTGTTCCCTACTAAACCTGTCAAGAAAGTAAAGCCCCCAATTTCAAACAGAAAGGAATTTAATAGAGGGAATTCAAAAATCTTTGAAAGGATTAAGAAAGCCACGTACAGGGAAAACTACTGCTGACTCAGGAAATCGGAAGAGGCAAGAAATGACATCACCCCGATCTGGCCTGTGTGCATTACCCTTAGTAAGGGTCTGCAAAAGGATTGCTAAAAGCAGCAGGCAACACCACCGCTGCAGCCCACAGAGCTGCCCACCAATGCTACCAGAGTAACAGTGACCCTGGTTTCTCTGCTACCTTCTCTGATACATTGCCACGATTGCCCCCAAGTCCCTGCTGGTGATATTGTAGGAAGGGTAGTTCCCACCCTTTGGGTCTGCATGCAGGGGAAAGAGTGCAAGGGGGAAAAGGTGCTTGAGTTGGCGCCGAGCAATGTGGTATAAGACTGCAAGAAACCAAGGAAGCAGTCTGAGAAGCCCCTTCACATGCATGGGTTTTTATGAGGCTGTACACAAAGATAGAGTCGTGCGCAGAGAGGCAAGCATTCGCACAGATGTTGTCAAGAGACTCAAATTAGGAAAGGACTTTGATCCTCTGCAAGGAGAAAGCAAAGGAAAGAAGTTGAATCAATCAAGACAGGTATGAGTTCAAAAAAGAAGTGTTTTCCGAACTTGTATTAGTTACATGGGATGATTCCAAAGATGTCCTATAATTCTTAAGAGTCTAGAATTCTATGTTCTAACGTTCCATGAAAATTTTTTTGGAGACCACTGCTCCAGCAACTTTCTCTGCCCCTTAAAAACTATTTAGAGGTCAGTGCTTTATTGCTAACTACAAGTCTGGAGTCCTTTAAAGGACGCGGCCACCCATCACTTAACTCCATCGGAACTATGTCCGTGCCTTTCACTTCTTTCCCCTGCGTTTTTGACTTGACTTACTCAATGCTGTCCTTTCTCCCACCTCTGCTTTTGCTTATCTAAACTTGAAGCTTTCATTTAATAAAGGCTTGCTAAATGTAACCATTTGTAAACCCTTTCCTTTTACTCCTCAACCTGCACACCCCTTTCCCTCCTCTGAACACCCCTTCCATTTTACACTGACATTTTCTAGACTGTCTTCTTTTTACCTCACATGTAGCAGTTTGAATGACTTATCTTTGCCACACAACAATAACTTCCTGGAGAATAGGAGTCGTGAGACTCATGATGTGTGGTTCAGTGTCTTGCACTGAATTTCAGAAAACATAGTGAGTAAGTAGGTGGCTGCAAAGCCCTCTGTATCCTCTGGAGAGGAAATCGGGACTTGCTAGAATTCAAGCATTTGGGGCCTGCTCTTCTTTACTTCTAATGAGCTCTAATTCCCAGTGTGCATCAGGCACTGCTCTAGACACTGGGGAAAACAGACTAAATCCCTGTCTTCTCTTCATAGAGAAAATTCTTAGTTTGCTCTAGCTCTTACCTGAAAGGAAAATGAACTTCAGATTGCAGATCCTACGTGTAAATGCTAATGTGTTGTTCATCTGTTACACTTTGCTCAGGTAGGCTGTCCCTTGTATTTGAGATAGTAACATATACATGAAAGTATAAGGCGTGTTTTTTCAGGGTTATAAAAATAGAAATTAATTATCTGTGGCCGGGCCCAGCCAGTTAGCTTTTTTAAGAGTAGGATTCTACAGTCATGGGTAAATCCCTTCATGGAGCCAGTTCATTTTGTTCTGAAACAGCAAAAAATTGTACTCCTGACTCCAGTTTACCACCTCACTATGGTTCCAAGAAGGACATATGATAGATGGGTGATGATTAAGTTGAAAAAGAGAGAAAGAAAGAAAGAAAACCCATCCCCAGTGTTAGAAAAGAAACTAAAATTACGTTTACACACAGATGGTGAGCCATCCTCAGTTGGTTTAAGTGATAGCACATTATTACCACAGATGTTACTCAAAAAAGGGCTGTTTATGCTTATAATCAAGGCTTATCTCAATTATTTTAATCATCTTTTTGGATTGAGTGTTCATAATAAAACAAATCACTTCAAACCTCTAGAGTTTAATTCACAGAAAACTGCCATATCTAAAGTTGATTGAAAATTCAAGCTGTGTGTTGAAAAATATTTGTGTTATACCACATGACAGCACATTATAGTCTTTTGGGCGGTTCACTAATATATACTGATAAAATAATTGTCGGGTATGTAATAATAGCTTTGTACACAGAATGAGGTAAAAAGGGTTTTTCAAATTGAAAATACTGTTTTTGTAAGTGCTCTTTAAAAAGGTGGAATAGTGTATGGCTAGCAATTTATTCTTTCTTAATATATAAGTTAAATATTTAATTTTTTAAAATTCACCGAGTTCTTTCCAACTAACTTTTGAGTCGGTGAGAGCACAGCAGCCCTTACTCATGAGAAATAGCCAGCTAATGTCAACTGAAGACAAACCAAAAGTTTTTGAAGTTCCCCTTAACTTGTAGAACTGAAACCAGATTTGTAGAAGGATTATTTTTCCAATTTTGGGCAAGTAAACATTAAGATCTGGAAGCCCATGGCATAGTAATTGACTTTCAACCAAATAAAATATTTTTCAGTCAAATGTTATTTGACATAGTCTTCTAAAATATTTGTGTAATATCCTGTGTGGGAATATATACTCTTTGGATAAATCTGTCTATAGAGTTAAACAACTTGGCTGTTCAGAGTAAATAGTATTAATATCACTCTAAACATCCTCTTCTTACTGGTATTCCATGAAGTCTGGGAAAGGCAATCCCAGGTAATTAGTTTTTTCAGACCCTCCTGCATAAACAGAGACATAAAGAACAGACTCTGAAATCCTAAATTGCTTATTTCTTCTTTAGGGTTTGGAAGGAAATAAATAAAATTAGTCTGTCCTCTGGGAAATGAGTTAGGAGCCATAGCTCAGCGTTCTCATTGTCTATGCCCACAACGGGGTTTTCCTGGCTCCCGTTTCGCTTATGAGGGAGCAGTTTGAATGTCATAATGGGTCAGAACCTATCCAGGTCTGTCATGCCACTACCGCCCCACCTCATATTTGATTATGAAAGGTTTCCAGATTCCCTCTTTTCTTTGGCTTAGTGGATTATCTGTGTCACTTGAGGTTTCAGAATCTTTTTTTTTTTTTTTAAAGATTTTTTTATTCATGCATACAGAGCTGGGGTACAGGCCAGAGGCGCAGGGGGCAGTGAGAGAACTCACCAGAGACAGAGTGGGGAGCAGAACAGGCAGATCGACGAAGTACACTGCTGACAGAAGCAGCCCACAAGACAGGAGAGATCTGCCACACCATGTGGGTCACCTCCCCGCCGGGGATCAAACTCACACCCAAGCGGCTGCAGCCAGCTCTCAGTGCTGCACTCCAACCCGCTGTGCCACCAGGGATGACCCCGAAGTTTCAGATTTTTACCGCATCTGGTCTGTGAACATTAGGTATGATTTTCGGGGGGAAGTAGCCAGAAGATAATTTCTTTAGTATAAATAGAAAACACTGGAATATTAGAAGCCACTGACATTAATTGAACTTTTCATTTCATTCACTGAATGTACTTGATAGTCATAGAAAAAGACCTGGATAACCAGTTTCACACTAAATAATTTGAAAGACTTCATTTTAAAAATACAGTAGCTGTTTGGGATTGTAAAAAGAAATATAGAAAGATCAATGAAATGTCAAGAGTTTTCTCATAGCTCCCCACTGACTTGCTTAATTTCCCTCCCCCCCCTTTTCCTATTTGGAGGCTCTTCTTGTGCCCACCCCAAGTTTTCTTCTATTTCTGGTGCAGATTTCTGTGTGCCCACCTCCATCCCAAAGTGCGATCCCACCGCAGAGTCCAACAGGAACCAACACCCGGCACGACACAGTCCGATTCCTCTGTGTAGTTCCGTACCCACCCGTGTCTTCTACCACGGAAATGGAGCCAGTCGCACCTTCCCACTAACTCAGAAGTACTGTCAGGACCTAAGCTCTGTAAATTCTAACTATTCCCAAATCTTTACTTCTCTCCCCATCACCACTGGCCCATTTTGCTCCTCCTTTACGCTGTTACCTTAGCGTCCTCACCAGCGTCTACTTCCGCTTCCTCCCCCTACGGCTCCTCAGTCACATAACCAGTGTGCTGTGTATACATTGTGTTTTTATCCAACATGCAGAGCACTTTGGGTTTTTCCCCTACTAATCCTGTGTTCCAGGGGTGTCAAACTGCTGGCAGATGTCCAGTGGACAGTATTCTTGCATGTCTCTGCCTTCTTCCTCCTTTCCTTCCTGCTTCTCACAGTTTCATCTCTTGTCTGTCAGGTGAATTGCGCAGGTTTCAAGTCTCCGCACAGGCTTCCTCTTTTCTACAAAGCCAGGATGACTCATTGGTTCTTTCCCTGCTCCTATAGTCCTTGTGTGCCTTGTATGTCCCTCCTTCATGACAAAAAGCATCCCCAGCACCTAGAGCTGCACTCATTCAGCACATCTGTGTTGAGTAACTTAACTTCACTGCTATGCCTCTTGGTCTGTCCTTTGGTCCCTCCACTCGCCCTACCCATTGCACAGCATTAATCAAAACATCAAAATGACTTATTACTATGCAACGAAAAGTGAGACTTTCTTCATGGCATGCTGTACCAGGGCCCTTCGGCTCAGACTCTGGGGGAGGATGGGACTGTACTCCCTCTTCCATAACCTCTCCCAGCCAGTTGGTTTCTCTGTATTTTGCACTATTTCTGCCTCCACCCTGCCCCTCTATTCTCAAATTTGCATCTCAGAATTTATGCACTCGCCTATCCCTTTACTTCCATCTTCGCCATAGCGATTGCACATAGCATACCAGTCGTATGTTATAATTTTAAACTGTGATTTTGACTTTATCCTACCCATAGTTCGTTCACTTTGAACACAGCATTGCTGGGGCATCATTGGGGAAATACAATTGTATTTTCTTAGAGTAGGCATTGTAAGTCAGGAGAGAAAAGGCACAAATGTGCACAGATCACTAACAAAGCAGGGTGATTTATGCTGCCTGTCTCATGAATGGTTTAGGAGGGAGGAAGTGAGACATCATTGGGAATGATTTAAAGAAGAACCTGGACTAGATCTTCTCAGTCTGGAAGGGAGGGTAAGACTTCTGTAGGCTGACATGAAAGAACAGACATCTAGGCAGAGCAGATCTGGGTGTGAATGGAAGACACAAGACAGGGTTCACCTCTGCATCCAGCTGAAACAGTGGACTTCTGTGATTTCCTTACCCCGGTAAAGGGGCTCCTGCTGTTGATGACATGGTGAAGTCATTAAATTAATGGTCATCAAACTTTTTTGACCACCATCCACAGGAAAACAGTATATTTTACTCACATTTATATGCAACTGAAACAAAAGTTTCAAAAACATTCAAATTTCAATTACTGTTATTATGCAATAGGCTCTGGTATTTCCTTTTTTTTTTTTAATTGTCAGCCCTCTTAAATTGATTTAATGATGTACTGTTATTTAGCGACTATAATGCAGGGCCTCTCTGTTGATGCAAGGTGTTAACTCTCAGCACAAAGAAGCTGTCTGCAGCCAATGCAGCACTAGTTCAGTCCTTGGCCAGGGAGGTGACCCATGTGGCATGGCAGGCCTTTCCCGTCTCACCCACGGTTCCCCTCAGCAGTGTGTTTCAGTAGATCTGCCTGCTCTGCTCCCCACTCTGTCTCTGGTGAATCCTCTCTCCCCCTCCCCCCAGCCATCCCACACCTCTGGCATATACCCCAGTTCTCAGATGCATAAATATAATAAATGCATAAATAAAATAAAATCTTTAAATAAAAAAATAAAAAGCAGTGCACTGGATCATTGTATTTCATAGTGGAGTCTTTGGACCAACAGCAACAGATCCCCTTAGAAACTTGTTAAAAATCAGATTCTTGGCTCCACCCAATCTGTGCTTTAACAAGCCCCACAAGTGATTTCTGTTAAGAAGCAGTATAGCTCATTCTTCCCGGCTAGCGTTCTTCTTCCTTTCAGCGTTTGCATGGGCTCTTCTCTCTTGCCTCCATTGCTCTCCTTGGATACCCGCACACCTCACTCCTGCCTCTTGGTCTGGTCTTTACTTACATAAGCAAATGAAGCCTCATTCTCAGTTAGGCCTCACCTGACATCCCTTTTTAAATCTCAGTATTCCAACCTTCCTAATTCTATTACAGTTTTTCTTTTTCCATTTGTGACCTAGCTACTATGTAGCTATTTACTATTATTCTCCCAGATAATATAAGCTACAGGAGGGCACAGAAAACCCCATGTTTTACTCACTGTAGGTATGTGAAAATTTATCTGGTACCAGTAGGTACCTAATGGGCAGCAGAGAACCAGGAAAAACAATGGCTTTGTTGACCACTGAGAAGTGGCCCACAGTGCTGCCTCATCAGGTAAACACTTTTTCCGAGGAGAACAGTTCTCCATAGACTTGCAAGTCAACTTTCATGCCAAAATATAGAGAAGCTAAGAGTGGAGATCATGGTCTTTTTGTGGGAAGTTACCCATTTTTTAAGGCGATGATATTATTCCACACTCGTGCATTCCTACAGCTACAAAGCCCTGGTCGGAAAACCTCTGCTGGAATACTTCTCACCAGTAAGTTAATTCCTATGTATATAGGCCCCACTAAAATTTTAATAGTTTCTCAGGGACTCTTCTTGGCTATCACCTGCAATGATTTCATTACAGTTCAAGCAGAGTAAAATATTCTGATTGATGTTGTTAGAATAAACTTTCTCAAGTGATCTCGTTATATATTCTACTTCTCGGTCTTTCTTGGAAGGTGAAGCATAGAGTAGAACTCTCAGATGTAGATTAATATCTAGTAAAGAGCCAGTTTTTCTCTCATTGATCTCTCTCTGCTTTTCCCAATAAAGGTAGAGCATATGTGTTTTCAGGTCCAGGCAAAAACTGATATGCTAAGCCTGCTGCCTTGTGACTAGGAAGTTAAGGATCTGTGATGCCTAACAGTGTCCCACCAACCCAGGTTTTCCTCTTGTTCAGATGAAGTCTGCTAGCTTGTAACTATGTCAGTTTTGCAAATAGCCCTGTTTAATTATCTCCCCTGTAATTTTTTTTATTTATCATTTTAGATTTACTTTTTTCTCTCTCTCTCATTTTGGAAAATATTAGTTCCTCTTAATTTCAAGTGGGAAATTTGATCAGTTTCTTAGGAAGCACTAGCATAAAAAGGACAGTCTCAGCTAGACTTTTCATAAAAAGGGTACTGCCACCTTCCTGCTACTCTTTCCCAGACTACAAGTGATCCTGGCAAAAGTTTGATAATCAGAGTCGTTCTCCTCCTGCCCTAACCCTCCTTAAGTTTTTCTAGTGAAGACAGGATGAGGGCTCAGTAATCTAATATAATGCTGCCATTAGAGCCCCTTTTGTGTTAGCTTTGTGTTAAAATTAATCCGATTTCAGCGATTCCCCTTCCATCAAGGTGAGGAATCCAAGGCGTTGGACAGTCTCCTGAGCAGCACTGTTTTCAAATGCAGGTTTCTGAATTCCACTCAGCCTGATCCAGTGATTCAGTGATGAACTCAGGAATCGATCTTTCAGGTAGTTCTGCGTGATCACCATGATCTCTCAGTTGGGAACCATTATTGTATAGCCCAGGATTCTCCAGCTCCCTGCCCTTATAAAAACTAAGGAGATGGTAGTTAGAGCTAACAATTAACCTTGATAGGACTGGAGTACTGTTATCTTCCTTTCCTATAAAAGCAGAGAATTTTTACTTTATGAACTTTTGAATAGAAGGTTTGTTTAAAATATTCTTTTTTATGTGTAACCTGAATATAATTTAGTACAACTATTTTACAAATTAGAAATTTTTAGCCAAAAAATTAAAGTTGGTGGTCTTTTAAAATACTACATCTATTCTTCATTCTGCTACAAGTATGCCTTTCTCAATTCAACTCATTTTTCTTTATTGTCTGTTACCTAGATACATTTCTTGAGCATTTGCTCAGCCTATCCAACAACTGTTTGAGATAACTTCCATTTTACAAGTGAAGGAACAGGCTAAACAGAATTTAAGTGGCTTATTCAGGATTATTTTAGTCCATCTTAACGTTGAGCTCAAATTTCAGCTGTTTTTCATTCCAATCTTAAATTTTTGTCTGCTCCTAACTCTCGATTTAGTTGTTCATTAGATCAATTTCCTTAACCTAAAGCATCCATAATGCACCTTGCTAAATTCTCGGTTTTCAACCCTTGAACGCTCACTAGAAATCTAAAGCATAGGAAGAGAGGGGGTAGAGAGTGGGGGAGGGGAGGAAGGGGGAGCGAACATAATAGACTATGGTGGAGGATTATGGGTGCTTTGGTAGTGGAAGAACTATGGTGACCATTCTTTATTGTGAAAAAAAAAATGAATAAAGATGTAAAATAGTGGTAGTTCAATAAACAATGTCTTTAAAAAAATTTTTTTTCATTATTGGCACTATCTCTATACACTGGTGTAATCTTTAAAATTTCTAAATGGCTATACCTATTGTTACATTATAAAATGCTAAAACACACTAAGCTTTACTTACATAATATTCGAGTTGCACTAAACAAGCATTGGCTTTATGCCGTATTTACTTTTAGGATAGCTATTTTTGCTAAACAATAACTCATGGTATATGCTATAATGTTTTACATTTTTAAAATTTAATTAAACGTGGCAGCAGCTAATAGGGTTGTTTTCTTTCTCCTTCCTTTGGGTGAGAAATAGAATAAGCCTAGTTTTTACTTCGTGGTCCCAGGATATAAAATATTAGGTTTTATATCATTGCATCTTGAATATAGTCATGAAAATTAAAGCACTTAGTTGAAAAATGTTTAAAAACTGTTTTTTCTATGGCAGAAGAACTTTTATCTAGTTCTCCAAAACATGTTCCCAGTGACCAAGAGACAAGTTCGCACAACAGAGGCAGCTTTGGAAAATGCTGATGTTCTTCCATTAAAAAGGAAACTCTGCCCTGTATAATTTTATCATTGACTCTCTTCTTTTAGTTTTGATAATTATTTTCTTTGGAATGGTCAGAAAATTGTTATTCACAAGCTAAAATTTCCAAAAGACATAATTTACTAATGTGGTTAAAAAGTAGAACCAGCTATTCTTATTCATCCGACCCTGTCTGTACTCTACAATTTGGTTGAGCATGTGAAAGTTACTGCCTCTGGAGTTACTATTCAAGTCATTTACTGCAGTCCTTACAAAACATTTGGTAATGTAATTATGCCAAAAGAATCTCTCCCATATAGTTATAAAAGTATTTATTTTTAATGGATGAAAACTGAAGTATAAATTATATCTAATAAAACAACTACCTAACAATATCCACAGTAATTTGTTCTATGGATTCTGCTTACTTTAGTAGAATTCTGAAGTCACTTTTCTATACTGAATTTTTTTTAAGTAAAAGAATAAGAAAAGAAAATAATAGTGGTGGTTCTTTATGATTATCTTCTTGAAGGGATCTTCTTAATTGAACGCACATCCCAAAAACTTTCTGCAACTTCTGAAAACTCTAAAGATGATAAAGGGCTTTTTAGAGAAACTGAAGTCTAATGTCTTAAACACTAATATAATTCTTTCCACATAGCAAAATTAATTATGTAGAGGAGCAATACTACTTTATGATGATTTTTGGATTCTTGATTTGGTAAAGGGGCAAATTGGCGCAGGGGCAGTGGTGGGTGCACAAATAATCACACTTAGGATGCTGATGCCGGATCAGTTAAAGTTTATTTATACTGAATTTGTGGGTTTTAGAACTCCTGAAAGCCTAGCATAGTTCTGTGAGGAATGTTAATACTGTTAATGGCTAAAAGTGATTTGAGATAATTAATTTTAATGTAACAATGTTTGTTTTCCGGGCAAATCACCACATCCAGGTTCCTCACAGGATTCTTGCTTGGGAGGGCTGAGGGCAGTAGGAAGTACCTTAGACATTGCCCACTAATTGGTAGAAAACTAATCTGTTTGGAAACATCATTTTAGAATGATGATATTGTCTTTAATCCAAGCATAATTTAAAATGAATCTGGACCAATAGTTCATGGGGTTTTCTAATCTCTGGCTAATATAATATCAGTTATTAGATTGTGAAGATCACAGGCAATATGCCCTTCTTCAGGAATATCTAATATATAAAGCCCAACATTGGAAAGTGATCAATTATAGGCAGGTTATTTGGCAGAAAGGATCTTCACTCATCAAGATTTCTTTCATGATCTTTCAAATAGAAACATTTGTATTTATATATGAAACCTTTTCTTAAAAACCCTGAGGTCAGCTTTCCTCTGGCATTAGGTAAGTTAAAGCTGACCTGTGTATGATATCAACTTATATTGTTGGTTTTACAGTTAGATTAGAAGGCACCTGTTTCAGAGGTATGTTGAGTCCCAAGAACACAATTACTTGTTCTTGTACATCATCCCTGAAGAGTCAAGGTTCCATCCACTAATAAAGCCACTCCCCACACTTTTTAGAGACTTTTTATGTCATGAGAGATATTTTTTTTAATATTTAATTTATTTACTTATGTATACAAGAACTGAGTACAGGCCAGAGGTGTGGGGTGTGAGAGGATTCACCAGCAACAAAGTTGGGAGTAGAGCAGGCCAATTAACAAAGTACACTGCTGAGGGGAGCAACGGGTGAGATAGGAAAGGTCTGCTGCTCCATGTGGGTCATCTCCCTGGCCGGGGATCAAACTCATGCTGCAGTGGCTTAGGAGAGCTTCATAGTGCTGTGCCACCAGGGAAGACCTGTGAGAGACATTTTATGTCTTATATATAGGTGACTATAGGAACTATAGATGTGTACTTTAAGGGAATAATTATGAAGTGAATACCCATGTAATAATCACTGTTGGGATCAGGAAGCACCTCAGAAGCCCCAGAGTCCTTCTAGAGGTAAACACTGTCCTGACTTTGAAGATGATTGTCTTAATTGTTTTTCATAATTTTGCCTTGTGTATGTTCCCTAAGAGAATGGCTTCCCATTTTTTGACTTGTCATGGATGGAATTGTGTGGTTTATTTTCCTTTGTGTCTTTCTTCTTTTGCTTAACATTATTTATGAGAGACGTTTAAGTTGTCACATGAATTTTTTTCCTTTGAAAGTGATATATTGGCGCCTCTCTGGTGGTACAGCAGTAAAGTCTCAGCACTATCAAACTTTCTCCAGCCACTGCAACTTGAGTTCAATTCCTAGCTAGGGAGCTGACCCACATGGTGCAGCAGACCTCTCCTGTTCTGCCTGCTGCTCCCCACTCTCTCTGGTAAATTCTCTCACCCACCCACCCCCGCACCTCTGGCCTAGATCCCAGTTCTTGTATGCATAAATAAGTGAAAATTTTTAAAAAGTGATGCATTAGTAATACAATGAATAAACAGTCCATGTCTACTAATGGTAGACATTTAGGTTATTTCCAATCTTGAGCTACTGAAGAAAATTCCCATGCTGTTTTTTATATAAATGTTTGTTTTACACTTTAGTCTCTCACATTTGATTTTCAATTTCTTGCTGTATTTTCTATATCTGTATCCCCCATAGCATCTCACATAGTAAAGTGCCTTGCACAGAATAACTGCTCATTAAATATTACTGAGTTAATATAGCATGTTGAAAGTCAGCTTGAGAATCTCTTCTTCTAGGTGTCATGGAGACCACTCGATGACACCCCTTTCAGAAAACAACATTGAATCAAGACAAATATAGGACACAGCTATCTAGAGATGCTAGAGTGACTCGAAGTACACACACTGGCAGGGAGTTCATGCTCCTGAGGGGAGGAGAGCTGGGAGGCTAAATAAGTTTTCCGTGTCTGTGACTTTCAGGCTGGGGCTAAGCTTAGTCCATGTAGTTTACTCTGAGATGGTGATAGGCTCACAGTGGGAAACTCTTAGCTTTTCAGGCCTAGAGAGCCACAGAAGTGAGGCTGAGATAGCATGAGTGCAGAATGGAAAAGGCCTGAGGGGAATCCCCAAACTGTGTCTCTCACTTCTCTGACTGGTCCCAGATTACATGTGGGAAATAGATTCAGAGCAACTCAATCAAAGACCAAGACCACACTGGTATCCTAAAGATACAGAAGCGTGAACAGCTACAGGAAGACATTGGTGAAGATTGTGTTTTCACTAGGAGATGGAAAATAGCAAATATCCCAAAAGGGCAAAATGTAGTCTGTGGCATGCACAACAGAGCTGGGACACAAGGGGAAAGCCAGAAAAGAGAAACTAAAAATCCATGAACTGAGAAAGAACTTTGTTGAGGTATCCCAAAAGAGGAGATAAAGAGGGGTCCCTAAACTGTACCTGTCTACTTCCCTTGAACCACACTTTGCAAACCAGATTTTTAATAACCCAGCTAAAGACAAAAGCTCTGAACAGAGCCTAGAGCTTCTACTCAAAAAAAAATAGCGTTTGCAGTTCAAGCCCAGACAAGAATCTCCGCAACTAAATATTGTTCAGGATGCAATCCAAAACTTCCCGACATCCAAAGAACCAAGAAAGTGGAACATATTCACTACATAAAAGAAAATCAATTGAGTTCAACCCCAAGATAAACCAGATGTTGGAATGAACAGGCAAGGATTTTAAAGCAGTTGCTATAACTCTCTTCAATGTTTTCATTGCAAGAAACATGTTTTCAATGCATGAAAATCTCAATACAGAAATGAGAAGTCTCAGCTGAGAAATAGAAGCAATAAAAAAAAGACAGAAATTTGAGGATGTGAAATGTTAACACCAAGCAGAGTGAACACAAAGAATCCCACGTCAAGACACATTAGTGTCAAAACTGTTGAAAGCCCACAGTGATAAAGACCAAAAGGAAAATAGCATATTACATATAAAGGAACAACAATCCAATGAACACATCACCACTCTTTAAAAACCATATAGTTTTGAAGAGAACGGACCAAAATCTTTAAAGTGAAAAAGAAAGCCATTTGTCAGCCCAGAAGTTGTATCTACGACAAGAACATTCAAGGATGAAATCAAGGCTACCCCCTCGCCCTCAGCCATGGAGGGCACTAAGTCATTGCCTCCAGAAAGGGGCAGAGCAGGGAGGGGCGCTGCCTGCACCGTGGCAGCTGCACCCCCGTGAACATCATCAAGAGTGTGCTGGTGGGCAGTCGGGTCTTGGGCAAGGCTGAATGGGTACACACTGCTGCCTGCTCCGCGGAGTGCATCCCATGGTCGGGCAGGTGCGGTGCCCAGAGAACAGCTGGTGAGTGCCCCGAACCTGGAGCAGGACAGCTGTCTCCGCACTCTCCTACCCTCAGACCGGCCCTTGTCACCTGTTTCCCCTTGCCAGTTCACCCTCACATGTGCAGCACAAATGGCATCCAGAGAGGTGCCACCACCACTGCAATGTGCCCATCCCCCTGGTGAGCACCAGGAAGGCCCAGAGAGCCTGGCCTGACACCCTACAGTGCCTCAAGGAACAAGACCAGGCACCCATCTCACCACAACAGGGCCAGGAACTGGCCAAACAGACCCCGTGCTGGCACCATCATGAGTATTACAGCCTACCACAGCCGACAGGGCAGAAGCTGTCAGGGCCTGCTCAGCCCTCCTCCAGTCATGTGTGGGCCTGGCACTCAGTCTAGAGGGTGTCCCTGTCCCCTCGCCCCCATTCTGTCTTGACACCTTATCTCCTTATGGAGTCCCACAGCGATAGGGGTGTCAGGCCCTGCCCCCAGTGTGCTTGGCAATACCAGGTATTCTTAAGAGTTCCCTCAGGCCAAGATTGGGCCCATTCCCCAAGAAGCCGACCCTGTGCTCCTCCCCACTCCCCCCTACGGACCTGCTGACCAACTTGCCACACAGATGTTGCTGTCTATTGTGGTGCCTTCTGTCAGGTTGGGAGCGCTCAGCCAGTCTAAACCTCTGCTTCAGAGCTCTTTGCATTGTCTCCACCCATCAGCAGATGCTCTTTCCCTACCCCAAAGAAGGGAGAAAATTTTGAAGTGAATGTATCCTAACCTACCTCATAGCCAGGCCTCCTGCATCTGCTGATTGATTGATCTCCACACACACATACACACCCCCCACACTCTGAGCGCCTCTCCTACCCTCTATTGATTGGCATCAATAAAACCCCCTGTTTGGGGGTAGGGAGTGGAGAGAAGAATGAAAACAAGATGAAGACATTATCAGGTGAAAGAAAACCAAGAGAATTTATTGCCAGCACACTCACACTATAAAATAATGCTAAAGGAAGTTCTTTGGGCTGAATGGGAGTGACACCAGATAGAAATTCACATTTTTTTATAAGAATGAATATTTACCAGAAATGGCAAATATCTGGGTAAACTCAAAATATTCATTTTAATTCTCTTCTTGGCCTCTTTGTCTGGATTTTTAAATAAATTAGGTAAATTCTTAAAACGAAGATTATCATAATTCATGATATAGGTAGATATATTTTATATGTATTTACATGTGTATATACATATATATTATATATGTATATGTATGTAAACTCAAAATATTCATTTTAATTCTCTTCTTGGCCTTTTTTGTCTGGATTTTTCAATAAATTAGATAAATTCTTAAAACTAAGATTATCACATTGCTTTGTAGGATTCATAACACAGGTAAATGCATTTTATATATATTTGCATGTGTATATACATATATATCTTATGTACATATGTATATGTATACGCACACAAAGCAACAATAGCATGAAGGACAGGAGAGGGTAAAACAGCCCCATGTGATTGTAAGTGTTCCATATTTTATATAAAGTAGTAAATTATTACCTGAAAGTTAACTGTGAAAAGTTAAGGATATTGTAATCTCTAGGCAGCAACTGTAAAAATAAATATAGAAATGAATAGCTTAAAGCCAGCAGAAGAATTCAAAATCATTCCAGAAAATATTCACATAACCCCATCTCCCAAGGCAGAAAAGGAAGAACAGAGAAGATTCATAAAGAAAACAAAAAATTATGACTATTGATAGTTCCATTAAATGTCATTGCACTAAATATTACTCTTTAGAAAGCAAGGATTATCAGAATGGATAAAAAAGACTTCACTATATACTACCTACTAATTGCTTCACATAAAAAATAGAGATAATTTGGAAGCATGTGAGGGGGAAAAAGAGTGGTATCATGCAAACAGTAAGCATAAGAAGAATTAACAATAACTGTGCTAGTGTTAAATAATACAGATTTCAAAATAAAACCTAAGCAGAGGGAAACTTCATAGTAATAAAGGAAATATCTATAGGAAGATATAATAACTGTAAATGTCTGCAAAAATAACAGTGTTTCAGAATCAGGAAGCAAGACATTGGCAGAAATAAAGGAAGAAGATAATTCCACTGCCTTTGCTGGAGGTTCTAACATCCCTCTCCCAATTATTGGTATGATTACTTGATTTTAAAAAAAAAAGAAAGAAAAGACCAGCAAAAAAATAGATCTGAAAAATGCTATCAGCTACTTCACGTGATTATCTTCATAGACTGTTTCACCTACTAGTGTCAGAATTCACATTCTGAATGCATATGGTAAATGTTAATTTACCAAGATAGACCATATTCTAAGTCACAGAACAAGTTTCAACGCATCTAAAAACATTAGAATAATCTACGTTAAATCAGTCAAATGTGAAGAAAGGAGAAATCGTCATTGAATGGTGGATGAGAAGCTGCCTTGCACCAGGGGTTTCTTAGTGTAGGAGGGCTGTCCTATACCTTGATTGTGGTGGTGGTTACCTAGTTGTCTACAAATAGCGAGCTTAATTAAATTGAACGCTAAACTTGGTAGATTTTGTATGGTAATAATGTCAGTAAGCAACAAAGAAGGAAACAGTGAGTTTGGTCATTTTCTCTAATAAATGCCAGAATTTATTTTTTAAAAACTGGGGACCAGAAAGACATGGCCAAAAGGGAAAAGAAAAGGCACCTTTGTGACACCCCTGTTGTGCATGGTTTCTTTACATTTTACTACCTGAGAAAAAGCTAGTTGGTGGTTAGAGTTAGGATTTTGGGAAAGGAGCTCTCCCACCCCCACAGACGACTGAAGCCCATTCTTTCTGCATTTCCCTTCTCACACACCTGACATTAGTCCTTAAAACAGAGTAAAAGCTACATAACGCCCATCTTGAAGAACCAAACTTACTAGAAGCCAGTGTTTTACTTCCTGTTTCTGAAACCGTTAGGATTGCATCTACACCTACAATTATGATGTCTTCCTAGTGATACTTCCTTTTAACTACTATGAGGTACCTACCCCTCTGCTTAGGTTTTGTTTTGAAATCTGTATTTAAACCAAAATAAATAAATAAATAATTTTTTCCAGTTAAGGAAATTATCTGTCAAGAAGTTATTGGGGAAAAAAAAGTTACTAGTTCTGACAGCCGGGGTATATTCTGTGGCACCCTTAACATGGGGTGGCCCTTCCTGGGATAGTAATGGACACCATAGTCACATGACTCCTCCAGGGGCCCCTCTAAAGCAGCATGTACAATTCACATCTTCCCAGGTATCCTAGGATGTCCCCATATTGCACTTTATTTTTATAAGATAACTTCATATGAAAGGTAAGATGGCTGCAGAAATTATCACTTTGTGTGGCTGTGGTCTAAAAACTTAGTGTTGCGTCAGGCAACACCACACTGATAAAGAAGAAACGGGAGTCTGGAGTCATGGCGCAGGCTACCTATGCAAGATGCTGCTGAGGAGCAAGAGCCTGGCTTTTGTATTGATAAGCAACAGTAGGCAGATGGGGAAGTAGAAAAGGAAAGGGAGAAGTAGAAGCGGAAGGGAGAAACTGTATTTCTCATCTACTGTTAGCTTGGTATGTAGGCCCAGCCCGGATTCCAGGATTTCAGTCTTATCAATAAGGCATTCCACTGATCAGCTTCTGGGTCCATCGTTATACATCACTCAATGGTCCCTGGCAATAAGACCTTTTGATACACACCCTTCCCAGAGTGATCTAGCTTTATGCTCTTAATTGATGTGAAAGTCACCTTGTAGGTTGGACCCCTACAAGGTCAGCAGTTCTGACCTTGCTTTAAGGAATACAGAACTGTAAGTAACCAAATGGAGGCTGGATAGACCGCTTAGGATTAGCAGACCCACACAGCACAGTGCTTGCTTTTACATGGGAGTTATGATTACTTGAACCACGACAATAGTATGTTTTACCAAAACATATTTCTGTAGTTTACATCTGGCATAATCTCTGTCGCATGGAGAGTAAACCAAAAGTAGGAGTAATTTATAGTGTCATCTAGAAGTGGAAAGGCCTGGCAGTTTTTCTTAATATGTCTTCCAGATTCAAAAACATCATAATACTTTTCATACGATTGTAACTATATTTATATTTATACATGCGCACTTATATGTATGTGTTCACGCATCCAAATATAGACACACATACACACAGAAAGATTATTCCTTAAAGTGAAAATATTTACTTAATTTGAGTAGTAAGATTAAGGATAAGTTGAGTTTGTTTGTTTGCATTGCTTTGCTTTGTTTTGCTTGCTTTGCTTGCTGAAAATTCACTTTAATGTTACTCGGATAACAGAGTGCTCCTGCTAACACATTTCTGAGCTTGCCCCATCAAAATGGAGAATAAACATTACCACAGTCTCGTAGGAAAATATGTGTTAGAAAGCTTTTAAGTGTATGGGGTTTAAACTCTTCCCATGTTATATCAGATCCTTAGTATAAACTAACCAGAATGTTTCCCAGCAGAAAATAATAATTATGTCTTCCACTAGAAAGAGCACTTCATAAAACTTTTTTTCCCTACAAAACAGAGTAAACAGTCTTTTGATCCCTCAGCTTCCCCACCTCAGAACTTAAACTACCATTCCTTGTTTCCAAGACCCACAGTAGTAAATGTTTTGAATTCTCAGTGTTGGAAAAATTCTGACATTTCATAGCATTACGCACCACCCCTAGCAAAACATGGATGAAATCTTGCATCTATAGTTTAGCTCATCGTACCCATTGCCAATTTCCCAAGTAAGGATCCAGAAAATGTGTGTTTCCTCTTGCCTCTATCATCTGTTCTCTTTTTCTTTCACTAAATCTCCCTGTACCTACATTTCCTCAGCTATAATAGTCATACTTTCTTGCTTGAATTAAACATTTGTGAGTGACTCTGATCCTTGGATGAATGTCTGAAGAGAGGTATGAGGAATAGTGGGGGGGGGGGGGCAGTGTCCCAAATGCAGACATGGCGAAGCCAGCACTGTCCCTCCTGAAGCCTGTGCTCAGCTGTGCTCAGCTGCCAGACAGGAAAGTGTTGTGACTCATGTTGATTGGAAAGAACCTTGAAGGAAGGGAAAGCATACTGGAAGAGGGAATTTCCCTGACTCCTCCTCGTAATAAGTGCCTCCGATTCCTATTTGTCCAGGATCATGAATGGAGAGTCATTGACTAGCTATGAAAATCATATTGGCTGGCCTTCTCCTCAGAGAGGCAAAGTCGAGTCTAGGTCCTTGACCCCCGGGATTTTCAGTAGATGAACATCTTGAGGGAAACCCAGCCCTGTCTGCTTCCCCGGTCCACGCTGGCAGCCTCTCTATCAGAGCTCCCCCTGCGTCTGCTCATGTCAGGCCTTTTCCACAGTCTCAGCGTTATCACTCTGCAGGCCTTCCGCTTTCTCTCCACAGCTCCTACCCCCCTAACTTCTGAATTGGAGACAGTCTGAAAACAGCCACATTCAGAAGAAAACAGAAAAGCCATTTGGTTCTCTTGGAATTTACTGTATAAAATTTCATGTGCTCTGCAGAATATTTACAAGAATTAATGAAAGGCCTCAGATGTGCTTTTGGCCATTAAACTCAGTAGTCATTTATGGCTCTGTTCTACAAAGCACTGATAATTTAGGTGCTTAATCCTTTCTTTTTTCTTCTTCCAATTTTCATGTTATCTATCCGGCTAACTCTCCTACCACAGGTAGTGAGCCCTAATTTTAAATGGAACCTTCTGGTTTTGCAGTTTTGCTTATTTTCTGAATTTATTAGTATCATGCACAGTTATATATAGAATTTTAAAAATTGAAGTGGTTCTACTTTAAGCATGATATTTAGAAATGTATTATCTGCTCTTGCTTTATAAGCTGTGGAAACAAGAAGAACCTGGTGTTCAAATGACCGACTTTCAATTCATGTGATCAGGCACCATTCACATGGTTTCAGAATAAGCCAGGAGACACTTTTTCTCCTCACCTTTTCTTTCTGTTATCAAATTACTTGCCCCAAATAAAGCAGACTTATTCTTTACTCCCTGTGAGCCGATGCACACACGTTTCTCCAAAGCCTGGACCTGTCACAGCCAACTCAGTGTCACCAACAATCTAAGATTATAGTCAATAAAAGAATGCATCCTGTGGTCCCAAAACCATGGAAGAAGAAAAAAAAAAGGATTAAGCACTTATGGTCATGAAGAAGAAACTAAAGGGCTCCTGGACTCTCTCTCCCTTTCTTGTACAGTATTCTTGGTGGATGAAATTAACATGCTTCCTTTCTGTAAACCTCCAACGTTTCTTGATTGCTGCTGTGACGTATTTGCAAGGGTGCAGCTAACCAGCTCCAGGCTCCTTACTGCCAGTCCACTCCTGCATGCCTCTTGAAAGTAACTAGTCTCAGGTAAAGCCATGAGTTAGGACTACCCCCGTCTCCTGCCTTTAAGTGTCCATTTGACTCTCATGTAGGGTAACTGTGTGTTTCCCAAGCACCCCCAAACTAGATACTAAATATGTCAAGTTAACCTTAGACAAAAATTTACTTGAATTCAGCAAATATCTTTTAAATCATATGCTATGGCCAATTCTGAATCATGTGAGTATGCTTTAAGATTTTTTTAATGTTAAACAGAAATACAGCATCTTTTATTTATGAGAATTATCTCTTAGTGTTCTTAAGCATATAGATATTTATTTCATTGTAAGCCTTAAAATGTAAAGGATCTTGTGATTAATTATGCTTTTTACATTTCAGGTAAATTTGTTTCAGTACTTTATGGTGTACTTTCCTGTCTTCATATGCCTCAGATAACCTTGAAGGTTGATTTTCTTCATTATACTCTTATTCATCAGAGTAATTTGTTTTGTTTTTAGACATTGTGTTTCTCCACTCTAAATCTAAACTAGTGTTGGGGATGTTTGGATTTGGTTGGCAGTGGGGGATTAAGTTTTAAGTGATGAAGATCATTAAACCTACTGCTCTAAAATATGTTTAATAGGCATGTGTTTCCAGCCCTACAGGTTAAAAAGGCTAGTATAATAGAGAGGACATACGATAGCAGTGTCATTTCTTAAAGGGATACCACATGTTTGTGAAGCCCTATCTCTTCTGCTTCAGTAAGCTGTAAATGGAGTTTGGCAGCTGCCCTGTTTGCAAAGGTCTGGCTGGCTCAGCAGTGATAAGCAATAGACAGGCTGGCTCCTTCAGGGAGTCTCTCAGTAAAGTCTGAGCTCTCAAAAATTCCAAAACTCACTGGCCGTCTTTCCCCTGTGGACCATTCATTTATCTGGAAATGAACTTGGTTACAGGGTTTCTCACACTGCCAAACCTCACTGACGAAATCTGGTTTCTTCCAGAGTTCAGGAGGAGTATTAACTCTTTATTATTTTCTAGTATTCTGTGTCTTGGTCTGTGGGAGCCTTCATCAATCTTGGGGGTGAGGAAACCCACGAGAAAGGAGCTAAAGGAGAACACAGTGCGTGAGGTGGGTCTGGGGGGGGCTGTTCCCATAAAAAGATCCTTTGGGATAGGATTTTTTTTCCAGGCTGACATCGTCATCTTTCAAACTAAAGTGTCAGCTTCCCACAACTGACTTTTCTGTTTCTTAATATGAGAACCTTTAAAAGTGTCACGTATCACCTCTTGGTAGCAAAACCTTGTGACTTAGACTCAGATGGTTGTTTAAGTTTTGTGAAACTTAAGAGGGAACAAAAATGGAGAGAAGCCTATTCTATATAGCACAGAAAGTGCTTGGGTAAGTGAAGGTTAAATTATTACAAAGTATATAATACAGTTCATATGTTTAAAGAACGGAACTAGACTAAATTATCTAAAATATTCTGACGTACTGAATCATGCCATTTTGTAAAACAGAATCTGAGCAGCCGGGCAGTCAGTTGCTGCCCGTCTGTTCAGCGCAGTCTGCAGCTACGACCTTCTGTGTTTGGAATTAGCAGGCCCAGAGGTAATGGCACACAGAGTGCATGTGGCAGTTATTATGGCTGTGGAAGTGGCTGCTGGCTAATTGATAGCAGTAGCAGCTAGAAACAGCCTTATTTAATTTTCAGATGCCCTGTGACAGACGCTGTAAATGCGACTCTTTGTAGTCTCACCACGATTGTTCTTTCTCTCCCTGTCATAAAATATGTGATCTTTCATGTACACTTGATAATACTTAGGACTGGATTCCTTAGACTCTCCGCCTCTGCCCACTCCCACCCCTGCCTTTGGAGATAGCTTTTAGCTCAACTCCTAGCCCTGACTGTTCTGGGCCCCCAAGTAAGGAATTTCTGTCAGTGAGCACTATGGCCCTTGACTGTCGTGATCCTGTTTGCAAAAAGTATACTTACCAGTCACCAGTCCCATGCTTAGCCTGTCTGGTTGGAAGATTTGTTTATCATCTGAACCCCAAAAGTGCACGCTGGCTGAAGGGTAAATGAATGAATCATTCTGTGTATTCAGTTCTCAGAGATAAGTTTTTAGAGCATGTGTCCATGGTTTCAGTTGTATCCCAGAATATTAACACAGACTGAAGTGGGTGGTTACTTTTTGTCAAGAGTGATTTTATTTTTCTCCATTCCGTTTAAATATGTTTGTGGCAAAAGATCATATTTGTGGAAGTGAAAGCACACTTCTTTAAAAATGTGCATTAGAGAAATTTCACTAATGAAAGTATTCAAATTGTGTCTAGTTCTTTTTCTGTTTGTTTCTCACAACCTCTGCCATTAAATAAATAATAATCTTATCACATTTGTGTCTTCAACATGCTTCCTGTTGATAGAGGGATGAGAAATAATAGCAGGTAGCACTATAAAAGGTTTGTCTTCATCTCTCGCCATCTGCATGCCAGCCCTAAGCTACAGAATCTGAAAATGAAAAAATCAGTGAGTATTTTAGTCCTTTGTGCATGTTCTCCACAGTCCCTCATATAGCCTATCACCGTTAACAGTTGCTGTTTAATAAAAAGCACTAAATCCAATGCTGAGGGGGTTTACAGACCAGGACACTGTGGGGTGCAAGGAACCCTGTAGGCGCTTGATCATTGTATTTATTTATGGTGTACCCACAGCCCCCAGACCTCTGATTCCTTGAATAATTATCCCCAGCATCCAGCAGCTAGCAGTCCTCTTTACACAAAGCTGCTAATTGCAGTAGGGATTTTCTTGCCTTTCATTTATTTGTTCAACTAGTATTAATTGAGCAACTCCTGCCTGCACAGAACTCTGCTAGAGGTTGTCCCTTAAAAAGCCCTCTCTCTTAGGAGCGTAGTTTCTAAAATAGCATTCAAAGCAACAGTTTTCTAGTCTCTTTCAACTGAGCAATCTTAAGTAAATCAGGGATGCAAATAGCAAAGGAAGGAGACAGTTTAAACCCTGAAAGACTTTGAGATTGCTTGCTTTCTCTCAGTGTGGACAACAGCGCTGGCCCGGAAGTATGTAAATGGGGAGGCAGAACAGGACAGTGGGGTGGGTCTTATGAGTGAACCCCATGTCCGCCTGATGCGTTTTCTTGGTCTCCTTGCCAGGCATCTGTTTCTCTCCTCAAGGTAGAGCTGTCTCATGACCTTGCTTACCTCCTGCATGTAACATTTTTAGCACAAAGTAAGCTCTCAGTTGTTAGTCATGTTATTCTCCCACTTATCTAACAACCTCACTTTTCTAGAACAAAACCAAAAATTAGAACTGCAAGCTCTTAGTCAAAATAGGAGAGCTGCTACTGGGAGAAGGTTATGTGTTCTTGCTCATAGCGTCGTGCTCCCTGCTTGATACACAGTCTTAACTAACTTAGCTCTCCGGTTTCCACATCCAGAGTAGATCAGGAGCCACAATTTACAAGTACTGTTTCAGGTTAGAACATTAGCAGTAGTGAGTGCTGTGTGCCACTTGTCCTGGTCCAGCAAGGGAGGGACACAAAATGAGTGCATGTAAATCTCAGTTTTTTATGTCCTGTTCGCACTTCTACCTATTGTTCCTGAAAAGTCATCAGAAGATGGTTTTTGTTTTTTTTTTTGTACATACAGAACTGGGGTACAGGCCAGAGGCTTAGGGGCGGCAAGAGGCTTCACCAGAGACAGAGTGGGGAGCAGAACAGGCAGATGGACGAAGAAGTACACTGCTGAGGGGAGCAGCGGGCGGGCCAGGAGAGGTCTGCTGCGCCATGTGGTCACCTCCGGGGCAGACGGGAATCGAACTCATGCGGAAGCGGCTTTAACTTCTCAGTGCTGTGCTTTAACCTGCTGCGCCACCAGGGAGGGCCTCAGAAGATGTTTTAAGTCTATAGTGGTCATGACCCTGAAGACAAGTTAGGGCAGTTATGGGACATAGAATCAGTCTCATCTCTACTCTTGAGAGATGTGAGGTCCCATCTTTTCAGTGCAGCAAATGAGGAAGGTTCAAGTCACTAAATCTGAAAGCTCAAAGTTGTAAGTTCTTGATTGATTTTTTTAACTGGTTGGTTGGTTGGTGGGTATAATATGAGCAAGATGCTTCTAAATAGTAAACTGGCAACATGATTTGATTTACAATTATTTGCAGTTTATTCACCATTTTTCATGATCACATCAGCAGGTCTGTCAAAGCTGTTGTCTAATTTAACTCAGGTCACTGCTTCTAGATATTTCCATGTTGTCAAGTGATTCTAAACTAGGTTACCTAATGCTGAGATCTGTTTGTGTTGTTTTTTTTTTTTTTTTCCAAAACCCGCCATGTACTATTATCTTTTGCCTGTGTTTGCTCGGTATACATGTTTTACTTTCAAGATACAGAAATTGAGTGTGATAGATTTTCCCAATGCTTGTGGTATTTGAAGGTACTTAATGTATTATGAAAAGACCTACCGATCTAAGGCAGATATATTCAGATGAACCTTTTGGATTGACCCTGACTTGTCTTGCAAGTGTACTGCTTTCCAGTCAAGTAAGGAAACTGGTTTGGAATGTAATCGCTCCAGAGAGGAAACAGGAGACGGCACTTCCTTGTTTTAAATTTCCACTCCTACCCTCAGCCTCTGAGAGCTGCTTGTACTTCTCTGAGTTCTAACAAAAGCAGGCAAGTCCAGGGCTTCCTAGTTCATTTCTTTACTTATTTTGGTTTGTCTTACACTTCTCACTTCCAGCTGCCCAGCTTAACCAAACTGTGTTAAAATGATTTAAAAAACAATATTCTTTGGCATTCCCTTCATTTCCCAGGTCCAGATTCAGACCGTGCCTGTTCTTTAGTGGAAGTCTCAGGGTTTATGGAAAATTCTGTTGTTTAAAGAAAGATACAGCAGAGCCAGGCATGTGGTTCCCTCATTAAGGAGGTGGCCTGATCCCTTCCACAGCACCCCTTGTTAGACAGGAGAGATAAAGAGATACTTCAGAAACGCTGTTGCTGTCCCTTTGTTTCATGAATAAGGAAGATGAGGATCAACCAGTTGACCTAGGTCACAAGGCTGACAAATGCAGATCAAGGCCCAACCCCCAGTTTCCAGACTCTGCCTGGACCAGATGACACTGTTCTGCACTCAGGGACACTGGTACCAAGTTAGAGAAGTCGTTGGCACCTGGGCAGGTCAAGCCATTCCTGATAACGGACTTGTGCTGTTCTTTGTATAGAAGGATGACGGTGTTGGGTGTTTGCTGTTGACGGTCCTTCCCTGACCTGCCCTGCTCAACACCGACAGAGTCTTTACTAGAGGAGCACTGTGTGGCCAGTGGTAGCAACCTTGCAGATTTATCTAGGCCTTGGAGGGATCACATTTTCAGCATCCGCCTCAGGGGCTCAATGTCCCAGTACCCTGGGTATTTTTAGAGTTGTATTTCGAAGTTATGTTTGCATGCACATTTGTGTATCACATTTGTGAACTAAACAATGTTTTAACCACAGGCTTTAATTTTTTTTATATGTTATATGTCTTATTTGACTGTGAGTTTATTCTTTGTCCATTTACTAGGAAAATTCTGTCCCTGCACAACTGAATGTCGCAGGGATCGTTATTTCAGGGGAACACAGGAACATCCTTTCCTGTTCTCGATACATAGCCTGCACAGTCCTTGGCCTTTGCTCACTTCAGACTTGTGTTTCACTCATGTTCCGGCATAGGTGAGATCTCTTCCCTAAGGTGTTCACATGTCACCCACCCTCTACTGCCATCCCACTCACTACAACATCTGTAATTTGCTGCATAGTAGACCCTGCCTCTGTTAAGAATTACTTTCCTATTACCTAGAAGTGCTTTTTTCTGACTCACTGTAACGCCTGATGTCAAAGACCTGCCATCTGCCTTTTTGTACCATTACCTGGGGCCCAGCATACAAGAGGCATACACTAAATGGTCAACTTTGGTGTCTCTGTTTCTGACAACAAAAATAGGAGAAGATGGCCTGTGTAGTTTAGTTAGAGGTTAATATGATGAAGGTATGGCTTTAGGAGTTTATAACAGAGCTGACAGATTTAAAGCAAATGGTGCTGGGAAAATAGATCATATCCCTGACTTCTCTAATTAAGGCTCAAGCCTTCTGTGGGTGTTTGAGTAGTGTGTTGTGCAGAGGACAAGGATTCTGATTTGTCTACCAGCATTTTTAGATCATTTGTATGTGTTAGTTAATCGCTCTGACCTGATATTAAAATAATGAAACAAATAATTTCCAGCATACCTGAAACAGTTTAGTACCTTCAGAAGTAAGACTGCAACTAACTTAAATCATACAAAAAAGTTGAAAGTTTGAGCAAAAGTATTTATAGCTTAACAACTCTTAGGGAATGGGCACCTCTGTTTAGAGTCAATATATACAGTCAAATAAGACATATAACATATAAAAAAATTATGAGTAATGAGTACAGTTAATACTTGATATATAATAAGCAATGAAGGGGTTGAAAACAGTGATGGGGTTGCAAAACAATGTTTGAGAGAAAAGAAAGAAACTACAGTTTGAGGCATGGGAAAGAATTAAACTAGATTTATTTCAATTGAAGATTTAGAAGTCTGAAAAGGAAAAAAAATGTATATTTGGAACACGGTGTCCCAGATGATTTATTAATAGAACTTAATACATTCCTGCTGGAGATCTCAAATACACGTTAACCTCTCTACATATAAGTGCAAAGGCTAAAAATTCCCTTGCTTCAGTCTCATAGAGTTGTTTTATTTTTAGCTTTCAAGTAGGATTTAATCAAATAGATCAAAACTGAAAAGTCACCGTGACCTGCAGGAAGCAAAGGTGATGTGTCTTACTGTGAACAGTTTCTTTAGGGATTATGAAATCATAAAATTTGCTTTGGAGAGCATCACCAAAGAATACTTACCTTCAGAATTATATGTTTCATACATAATTTTGCCTGTTTTATTTTCAAAGGTATTTGCTTCGTAAGTGGTGAATAACTCTTGGGGAAACAATAAAAAGTAGTTTAAAGATCATTGATATCTCAGCAGTTAATTTCTATTGACTAGTGAATAGATTAATGATACATTCCATTTTGAAATCAGAGAATTTATATTTCCAACCTGGAATCTGGCTAAAAATGCTACTTTTAGAAGCATTGTTCGAGTGACTTTTTTTTTTAATAACATATACAATTTTATGATCAAGATTCTATATAGGCTTATCAACTATAAACTGTCAGTTACTGAGAAATGAAATATTAAAAACTGAGTCATTTGGGGAATGACCAGTTTTACTATCTTTCCCTAGAAGATAAAGTCACTGATACTGTTGTTGCATGCACAAATTGATTCAGATTTTCCCCCAGTGTCTGAAGTGCATCCTCCCTATCAAAATCCATCCCTTGCTTTCAGGGGTTAGAAATATCCCCTTCCAAGCAAAACCCTTCCACCACATGTCTGTCACCGTGTCCCTCTGCACTGCCAGCGAGTCCACTCCGAGACACCGTGACCTCGGCACTCTGTGACTTAGTAGCTCCACTTACTATGTCTTTAGTCCAGTCTGTATACTCATTTGGTTACAGAATACAACTCATTTCCTGAGCTATTTATAGTAAGAGGGAAACTTTTTAGGCAAGATGAGGAACATGTTGCTTTGTATCTTCTGTGGGTAATTCAGAATCCTGCTGTGTGTCCGTGGCCCTTCTCATGTGCATTCTCCTGGTCTCCTGCCTGTGTAAGGTGCGGCAATTGTGCAGAATATACATAATCATCTGGTGGGAAGCAGGGGGGCTTCCTTGGAAGTTTGTTGGCTTTGTTTTTAATTTACCGGGTATGCTGAATTTGCAAGCGTTCTTATATTTGTTCCCTTCTCCTAAAAATAAGTATGCTTTAGTGAAAGCTCCGATTTGGGGGTTTCTAGTTAAAACTAGATTTTGCCACACTGGAAAAAGGGAAAATGAGAAGTAAGTAGAAATTGATGGTGGCATGATATTCCTGATACAGACAGAAAGTTTCTACTTAGGAATCAGGCTGCCTTTTATCCTTAGCTGCAGGCCTACCAAGTCTCCTTCCTAGCATCTACTCCTTTCCCATCCCTCACTTCCAGAGGTGAAAAGGAAGATGGCGGGGAAGAATCTCTGGGATGGAATTTGGATGTGTGTTTTTGAAAGGGAATTAAGTTTTTTAAAATTTTGTATAGAGGATGATTCCCTATTTTTTAAGGATTGATTTATTTATGCATACAAGAACTGGGGTACAGGCCAGAGGTGTGGAGGTGGGGGAGTGAGAAGATTCTCCAGAGACAGAGTGAAGAGTAGAATAGGCAGATTGACTGAAATACACGGCTGAGGGGAGCAGTGGGTGAGACAAGAGAGGTCTGCTGTGCCAAGTGGGTCACCTCCCTAGCCAGGGATTGAACTCGTGCTGTGTTGGCTGCGGATAGCTTCTTTGGGCTGTGATTTAACCAGTTGCACCACCAGAGAAGGTCCAAAATCACTTCTCTAAACTGGGCCCCTTAATCCTAGTTTGCCCCAAGAATTCCTGTTTCTTTTCCAAATAATTCAGGGCTCGGATCAAGGGAGGCAACCTGTATGCCCATCATTGTGTGTGCTGTGCATGGAGAACAGGAGCTTGTGCCATTGGCATGCAGCCCTTGGGATCCCATCCATTGCAACTTTAACCCCGGTACCTCCAAAGGCTTGCTGTTTCTCTCCAAATGTGAAGGGTGGTTTCCTAGCTTCACATTTCTGGCAGGAGAATCCCTCCATAACTGTGCATTCACAGGCCTCAAACAGCCCAGAGGCAAGACGGGGCTCTGGTCAGCAGTCCCTAATCTTGAGCCAGACAAAATTCACTTCTGAGACTTGTGACAGTGGCTGGCCTTGTTCCTACGCATTGTTAACAGCTCTCAAATAATTACAGGCTTAAGAATGATCAAAGATTGAAATGGACAAAGGTAAGTAAAACACCTCCCTTTAGAAAAAGCTACTGGGACTTTCTCCCGGCCTCTGTTTCCCCCATTTTGAACTTTTGAAAACAGAGGTGTGGGAATTAGAACTTTGATAACCTTTCTAGACCGAGTGCTTCATCCAGGCTGTGAGGCTGTAGGGACCAGAGGCTCCTCCCAGCAGCTACTGCTCAGTTGAACAAAGGAAGCCTGCCGCAGTGCCATGAGACCCTCTCTGGAGGCCCCACAGCTGGGGAGACTCTATAGCACAGATAGACTCATTAGAATGGAGCCAGACAAGGATGGAAACAGAATTTTATTTGTCTGCTTCTTTGTTTCTAGTGAGAAACAAAAGTAACAAAGGTCACTGGACTCAAAACATATGAGGTTTGACATCAATAGAGGAGACTCTTGGGTGTATTTCTGGATCTTTCACTTCCGAGCCCTTATTTCCCTCCCTGGGGGAGGCAGCGGGAAGCTCCAGGTCTCCCTCTCTCCTCACCCCTCCCTGCATGCCCTTATCCTTGCCCCTGAGCTCCCCCTCTAGTCCCCCAGTCCCTTCCTCAGGCCTTCGCCCCTGCCCCAACCCAAATGCTTCAACCCAGTTGCTCCCCAGGTAACCCACTGCCCGTGCATTTCTGCCACGGAGGTGCTCACGCGCACTGAGTGCCCCCTCTGCAGCCTGAAGACCAGATATGGCGGAAGTTCCCTCTGGCCCCGCCCTCCCTGCTGCGTTTCATGTCACTCCCCTTCGCACTCAGCTTTCCAGACACCTGAACCCCAAAGGGTGCTGGGACTTCCTGGTGCTTTTCTGCCTCCTTCCCTTGTTTCTGTTACTCCCTCTGTCCCAAAGGCCCTTCCTGCCCTTGTCCCAGCCATTGTTTATAGGCCACCCAGTTACCACCACCTCCCTGAAGCCTTTCTTGATGCCACGTTTAAACTAGTGTCTCCCTCTGCAGGACTCCCGTAAATTTCACTTATTTGCATATTTCACATGGACCTGTATCATTTTCACCTTGCCTTATAATTTTTCAGATGTTTCTTCTCCATGCCTACATTATAAAGTCGTGATATAGTCTTGGTATATAGCCTTAGGGTGTCTCCTGTGGTAGTGGTTTTTATTGGGATGCCATCAACATTTTGCTCTAAGCCACAGAGCACCATGATCAGATTTCATCACTCATGTACCTCTCCCTGCCCTAGAACGCCTCAGAAGTCCGTCTATGGCAAGGTTCCAACCACTTTCTTGCATGGCCAGGCTTCTGAAAAATCCCCTCTGCCTGGGGTACATCCCCATCTCTCCTCTCTGCTGGGAACCAGTTCTCAAATCCATTATCATAGCGGCCTCCCCTGACTAGACATGGCCCACACAGTATATCTGTCTCCCAAGCCACCATCCTCTGGCAGCAGGTACCACTCCTCACTCCTCACGCAGCCAAGCCTCCCCTGGAATGTGGGTGGCGCCCTCCTAGAGCCTTCAAAACATGTGCATCCTGTGGGTGACACTGTATCCAACCTGTAACCAGTCCTGGTGCCTTTGTACAGGCAAATGCCCATGGGCAGACCAACAGCAAGCCCTAGGGAGAACCGGGCAGGACTTCGTGGAGGGGCGGCAGCGTGTAGCTTGCCGAAGTGTACCTTGGGAGCCCCTCTGGGTGTGCTGAAGATCTCCGGGAGCTCATTTTGGCAGAGATGGACAGCTTGTATGAAAGAGAGGAAGCAGATGATGCTGGGAGGTCACATCCTTGTGCACATCCTGGGATCCTAGGATCTACACTGCACCTTCTAGCATTAGGTCATGTTGGAGAATTGCTGTTTAGTGACTCTTGTACCAGTTGCAATCTCTTAGATCTCCAGGTAAATATGATCCTTCAGGGCAGGGACTAGAGCTCATATTTTTTATGAAATACCTTTATTCTCATACTAGATCATCTTAAAAGTGGAGCAAAAAGTCCTTACCTGTTTGATAATATATTGGTTAGTATTAGAGACCATTATGAAATGTCTGGCACCAAATAATTCAGAGGAGGGAGGCTTGAGGGAGATGAAAGGAGAGTGGCCACCAGCCGGTGCTGTGCAGCTGTCGGGGGTGGGAGAGCTCCCTGTGCTGTTCTCCCCGCTCCCCGGGGTATGGGCCGGTTTTCCCTAATTAAATGTTGGGAGAGACGGTGGGTGTTCATGGTACTGAGTGGGCTCCCTGCCTGGTGCCCGACCCCATGTGCCTGCACTGACGATCCCCCAGGACAGCCTGCCCACCAGAACAGCCTGGAAAACAGCCATTCAGCCATTGCAGGGGGCCTGGGTACAGTCACAACAACTGTGGCAGACCTATCAGCCCGGCCCCAGCGCTGTTCTTTTGTATCCACCATTGTGTTAAACACCCTGTTTGTTAAAGCATCAGTGGTTATAATTAAAATGTAAATATTCATACAAAGCAAGGAAGGATGCATGGGTGCACAGGTCACCTTGCAAGAGGAATTTAATCAGAAATTTTATCTTAAAACATTTTTCTTCATCAGAAGGTGTTTTGTATGTTGACTAGGTTGGAGACTCCGTGAAGATTTATCAACAGTGTCTATTACTCTTGCAATAAACACGACATTCTTTCTCCCTTAATCTGCTTCTTTTGAAAGGAAAGAAGCATTTTGAAAAGTCCCAGAACTTAGATGGTGTCCTGCCTTTCATGCTGAACAGACGATAGTTTTCTTTAGGAGAAGTTTATAGCCTTTGTTTTATTTTCATATTTATTCCAAATTCTAATTTAGAAAATAAAAAAGCATGTTCTACCTTTTTTGGGCTCTAAATAAGGGCCAAATACAAAGTTTTAGTACTTAGATGTTTCCTGTATCCTCATTGTAAAATTCAATATGTTGATTATTTGAATTTAGAATTCCCCTCAGAGATATCCTTTAGAATGTTATGCGAATATTTTCAAGGTAAATTCCAATTTTATTTAATTTTCATGCTTGCAGTGTATAACAAATTGAGTTAACCACGGTTAGTCCCTGCAAGAAAATTAAGAGATAAGCAATGTATTTTTTCTATATTGAAATATGTAAATTTGGAATAATTAGAGTCCTTGTTTTAACCATAAGACTCCATCCCCTTGAAACTCTGTCATATTTTGGAAGTTACAACAGATTTTCAATTGCTTTCATTTACAGATGCTATTACTTGCCCTTCAGGCATTAATTTGGAGGGGAAAAAAATAATGGTGAGGACCAAAATGGAAACGGGAGGAGCCCTTGCTATTCCCCACTTACCCTTTGACTGTGACCTGGAGCAGGAGGCGGAGATGGGCCCTTCCAGGCCGTCTCTGGCTCCTCACAGCCATGCTGGAGCTCAGTGAGCGCAGTCAGGGCCGGCTTCATTAGCAGTAATGGCTTACAGATGAGGTGAGGAAGTGTCAAAGAGGTGACGTTAATGTCTAAGCTGATTAGTATCAGAGCCAGGTCTAAATTCAGGCATTCTGAATTTTTCACTCTATTCACAGCTTAGATGTAAGACAGATATTATTTGCAATAGTTTATTCTTCCTTCTCATAGTGTGTATCTAAATTTTGAATATTTGCTAAGTAGGGCAGGTGCTGTGGCGAGTATTAAGTGCCCACTGCCTACGTCTTACAACCTCCGGCTGTCTCAGTTGGGGAACCAGAAGGAACAAGAGCCGTGATACTCTGCCTGGCCCAGCCTGGGTTTCCAACTAAGGACTGCACCAGCCTGGTGCCCCCCAAGGCCCTGAGTGGCTCTTCAATTTGACACTTGCAGCCACACCACCTCCACCCACATCTGTCATGCACAGAGCACCAAAGGGGAGAACAGAGAAGTAGGGCTCCCAGCTTCCGGCCGTGCTTCTTATCACCAGCCCTGGCCTAGGCCCCGCCTGACCCGTACGGGGCAGGTCCCGGAGCCACAGCTCCCCTCCCTGGGAGCATGCAGTCACCTTCCCGTCATGCCCTGGCCCCATGGCTACTGAACCAAGCAGACTTTTGTTATCCCCTGCCTGCGGTGCCATTGCTTATTCATAAAGCTGTCATACGCTCCTTTCCCAAGAGAGTGACAAAAACTTCAAGTCTCGTGGATTGTGGCAGGGAGTTACATTTCTGACCAGCCCTGGGACCAGCACCACACTCCATTGTGCATGCGGGGGCTGCATTTTAAACTGCCGACACACTGAGGAGTAAAACGTAAAGTCTGTGCTTTTTGTACAGGAAAAGGTGAAGGCAGAATTCAGAAATGGCATAAAATAGGATTTGTAAGTGGAAGGCTTGATCTTTGCTTCAGCTTACCAGTGAGACGATCTGCATGATCCTTAGCTCTGGTGGAGCTGCTCTTGGGGGCCGCTCCCGTCATCTGCCTCTGCCCTCTCACCATGCTTTTGGTTTTTGGAAAGCAGGGAAGTTCCAGTATTCTTTTTTATCTCCTGCCATAATACCTACAGTAAAAATGCCCGCTCGTTAGTGGGCAGTTTCGTCTCCGTGCTAGGGTGAAAGACCCTGAACCCATTTTGCAGCTTTCACATCCCTTGGAATTGTCTTTAAAGACCCAGTGTCTGCTTCAGGAAAGCAGAGCAGAGGGTGATAGTGGAAGAAATGGGGATGTGGCGGGGATGACTTGCGAAACCACGAAGCCTCCTTCACTCCCTCACCCCGGCCCCACACTCCCTTCCTCAGCTGGGCCGGGCTGGGAATCCTTATCCACTCCCGCCAGGACCAGCCCTCCGCTAATGCTGGCTGGCACCCAGGGCCACTACTGCTGCTGTGGTCAGGCCCTGGGAGCTGGTGTGAGCCCTCCGAGGTGCCTCTGGGAACTCTGGAGGGAGACATTTCTTCGTGCAGCCTTTCCAGTCTTCGGGTCATCATAACCCTTGACTTCCCTTTGTCTAAGAAAGGGAATCAGAATCATTTACCAAAAGTCCCTTAACATGTCACCTGTTTGACTGTTCGGCACCTCAAGGAAACTGTGCGCTTATCTTAAGCTGTTAAGAAAATGGTCCACTTAGATCCATTCTACTGAGAACTTCAGGGCAGAGGGAATGATACTACTGTTACTGTTAATACTTTCTAATAAGAATCTATTTTCCATTACCATCTGAAGACAGCAGCAGTATAAAAGTAACCCATTTTTGCAACAGTTGCATGCTAGTGGGACTTGGAAGCTCCTAGCAAAATTTCAACCTGCTTGTTGTCTCCTAGCTCCATTTTCTGCCTTTCCTATGTTTTGGGGGTTTTGGGGTCTGGCCCCAGGCGGATGGTTCCAGCCTCTCTATCTGTATCTTAGGCTAGCCAGCCCTAGCCAATAGTCCAAAATAACAACTTCCTGTTTTATCTTCACCATGTTTTAGCTACAAGGCCTGTAACAAATCAGTATTACTGTAGGTCTCAGATTCCCATATGTCAAATGAGGGTGTATCTAGTCTGGACACCCTCTCCAGGATGCTGGGGTACCTTTGCAGTTCTGTGCACTCGGTCCTTCCCTGTCACTTAGAACCTGTACTCCTGCGTATGACTCCTCCAAAATCTAAATTCTTCTACCTCTGGTCAGTTTGTTCCCTTCTGCCTTCCTGAATCACAGTGTCTGCAGCCCTTCAATTTGCATCTCTGATGAACAATGCTGCTGCTGCTCCTCTATCAGTGCAGCTCTGGGGCAGGGAACAGATGCAGTGGGGAGAATGTCACCCTCATCACCGTCACCTCTACCAGCCAGGCAGTTAATGAACTAGCTCTTAACCTCCCTCACTGGCTCCTCCCCAGTGCATGAAGAATCCAGGAAAAATAAAAAACAATGAAGTCAGACTCTGACCATGCTTCACCTTTAGCACTGCAGCCCCTGATGCCCACATCCTGCCCCCCTCATGCTTGCCCTGAGTCCCTCCGTGTAGATCCCCACCTGAGACGACTGCCCCATCCTCTCCACCCATCCTTCACAGCCTGGTGCCACCATTAAGGCTGCCCAGACATGACAAGACAATTGTCCTCTTCCCTCAGTTCATGCTATTACTCCTCTTGGTCTTTAACCAGGAGGTTGCTACTTAACCATTCAGTGTGTATGCTTATATCTTGTCTCCTTATTGGATATTTCAGCTCCTTGAGAGGTGAAACTTTGCTTTATACTTGCCATAACCCATTGTTTTCCATGTAGTAGATTGACTAGCTTAAGTATGGTGGAGCAGGAAGGGAGGAGAAGGTCTGGAGAATATGGGGGGCATGGTACGCTCCCTACAGTGTAATGCATAAAGGGTTTGTGGACTGTTGATTCTTTCGTGTAAGATTTTCTTAAAGTATTTTGAAATTATTAAATCTCAAATATTCATAATTAAAACTTAAGACATTTGGAACTCAACCACATTGTTATTTGATTTTATTATTTATGCATACAAGAGCTGGGGTATACAAGCCAGAGGTGGTGGGGTTGGATGATTCACCAGAGACAGAGACAGAGTGGGGGGCAGAACAGGAGGATTGACTGAAATGTACTGCTTAGGGGAATGGGGGAGACAGGTCAGCCATGTCTGGCATGTGAGGCAGCTCCCTGGCCGGGGATCAAACTCATGCTGCAGTGGCTACAGACAGCTTCATGGTGCTGAGCCACCAGTCAGGGCCCAGCCTTCCATTGTTATTTCTTTGATGGTTTTTAAAGAACTTTACTATTAAGGTGACATTGTGTGTCACCTTAATGTCACTGATGTGTCACCTTGTGTGTGGGTCAGAGGAGTAGGTTCCCGCCTCCGGTGTGCTTCTCCGCCCCCTCGCCAGAGCACCCATCACCCCTTATCCTAGACCACTGGATCCCTTCCATCCCTATGTTCCAGCTTCCCCCCCACCCACCCACCCCCGCCAGTAGCCTCAATTCTGCAGTCATGTTTCTAGGCTTTGTCTCATCAACCACTTTGTTGAACTGTAAAATAATGTGAATCCCAAATCCCAAAATTAGGGATTTTACACTGATCTTTTGGCTAGTGAATATACATAGTGGGTATAAATTCCAAACTATATGCATCTGTGATGGCCCAAGTTAGAGGCCTGGGTATTATGCCATTCACTTATTTTAGCCTTTCAGTTTAATGCACAGCAGGGAGGTCCCCCTTGCTTGTTTTTCTTTTTAGGTCCTAGTTCTCAAATCACGTAATTCTACTGTGCTACTGTTTTTCTCATTCCCCCTCCTTTCAGTGACCTGCTCAACCACCCACTTTCTCTGTCTTTGCTTCTTCCTGTTTTCCCTGAGAAAAATTAGACAAACTGTGCTTTGATTAGTTCTTTCTGGAGCACTCGCTGCTTATCTCCTGTCTTGAGCCTTACAACCAATTGAAAGTTGCACAGTGGACAGTATTTTACAAATTGGAAGAACACACTAAGATAATACAGAGGACCAGACAAGTTTTTGAGTCATTTTATAATAATCTTACTGACTTCAAAGGGATAAACACACAACTCACTTTATCAGTAGCTTCTTCGGTTTAAAGAGTTTGGGCTTGAGCTGTAAATGTACACTATGTTAGAGTAATTTCTTGAAAAAGTAAACTCTCATACACAAGTCACTTAAGTCAGTTACTTTGTGTTAAGGATTTTTATGTTGCTTATACTTGTGCCTTTTTAAAAAAAGTGAGCGTGTGAGGTGGAGATGTCCAGTCCTTCCTAGTACTGACACCCCATGACCTTGTGACTTCTTAGAATTAAGACTCAGGAAAGTAATATGAATTTTTCAAGCTGATCTAGGCCTGTTCTGTTGAGGCTGGGGATCCCATCTTCTATGTAGCTCTACCTTACATTCCCATTACATTTGGAACTCCATCAACATAACCATTTTTGAAAGGAATCCAAGGTAGACTTACTTCATACTGAATTCTATTCCAGCACATAGTATTGTTAGGAATCTTCTAGGATGTTCTACTTCTGTTTCCTTTCCTCTGGATTGCCTTATTCCCTTTGTTAGTGCTAATGACTGTGAAGAAGTAAACAGATCTTGTTATGTGCTCTTAATTCATTGGCAACACATGTTGAAATAACCACAAGCCAGGACGTTATGTTTGGATCTTGGTTAGGTCACTGGGAAATATCGCCATAGGGAGTTTTAAGACTGGACTTACTGTTAGGTTATCAAATGCTTACCATTAGAACTGTGGGTTTTAAGTAGGATTTTCTCCAAGTAGATTGAAGAAAACATTGTTAGCTTAGCAAACACAAGGCATTTCATACAACACTTGAAATAGATTGTTCTTTGGATAAGTGGAGGGGGAAAAAAAAAATCTTCCCCTCTAATGGATGCATAGGAATGTTGATTATAGGAGCCTAGTTTTAATTAAGACATGATTTTTCTAAGAATGGCTGGGTGCCCCCTGAATTCCGAAAAATTGTCACATTTGTTTATTCTTATAACCCAAGTATGTTCTTAAGAAGTTAAAGACAGCATCTCATCTCCATATTTGTCTTCGTTGGAATTCTCTTTTCAAATATCTCTTTGACATACTATGGCAAAGACTGTTCTCACTTGGTAAAATCACCAAGGTTCTGCTTGGTCCAGTGGCACACTAGTCTGGGCCAGCCATGCCAGTGACACCTCTCACCTGCCTTGGCCCTGTGTCCATGTGTGTGTCCCCTACCTGTCGTCTATATGTAACCCCCAACAGGGACATTTCAGACACCTCAGAGATCCATATTTTCCCAGGATTCGGCTAAACATGATTGAGTTTTTCTCCCAGTCCCTATCTCCCTCTTCCCCTACTTCACAAATCAGTCTGAAAAAAGCATTACTATAAAGAAAGATTATCACAGATATAGTAGTTAGGGCTTAACTGTTAAATTTTCAAGCCATATGCCCTTTTTTTCTAAAAACCATATTGCAACCTTGACAAGAGTAAAAAAGCAAAAATCTCATTAAATTTGGAACTTGTCTCAATTTACATATTATGCATCAGACTAGTCTGTGACTATAACTCATGTACATTTAATGAGTTCACTTCCTTTTCCATAATTAGCTATATATTGAAATAGAAAATATGGCAGTGACCATCTACATTAACACGATCTATTATTCCTCAGCCAGACTTTCCTAGGTAAGAGAAGCTGAGCGTGGCAGGATAGTGGTAAGCAAGAAGAGCAGGCAGCTGGAGAAGTAGATTTATTTGAAGGATTGCCCCCAAAATTCCAAGTAAGTCAGCTCCTTTGCTTCCTAAAGTGGCCTGGGCTCTACTATGACTCATTTTGTCCCCAGTAAATTTGGGCAGTTACTTCACTAACTCACCAAGTGCAGAATATAACTTTCTGGGCATTTTTCCCAAAACTCTGGATTTTTCCAGCATTTGTTTGTCCTCTTTATTCATGTACTTTATTGATTCATCATCAGATATCGCTAAGTCTCTCTCACAATTCCTAAGCACTGGGACCACATCAGCTGTAGAAAAAAAATCCCACCTCCTGGAGCTTATCTTCCAGTTGGAACATTTTCTCATGACAAGGCATTATTTTCTGGGGTCACAGCCTCGGGGCCAGTGATCTGAATCCTACTGAGCCCCCCTGGAGAAGGAGATACAGTTCTGATCATTTCTGGCTCCCTCTAGGGAGAGGGCGTGTATGGCGAGCTCATCACCTTTTAGCAAAAGAAGTTTTGTTGTAAATTCCCTGTTGCCCTTCATCTCCCTGCTTGGAATCATTCTCTCTCCCTCCAGCCCCCTAGTTGGATGATTCGCCTCCAAACAGGTGGTTCCACTCAACAATGCAGTTCATTTTCTTGAGTTGGCACATTTGGCAACTTCAACTGCCACCTTGTAGCCAATGATGTTTTAAAATTATAAATGTCTGTCCCCAACCTATTCTCTCTACTCAAGGATCCCTATGTGAAAAGATTTGTTATTCTGGCCCGTGAGGCCCTGTCACTGCCTCCTTCCCTCTCTGGTATCACCCTGAGCTGCCAGCATCCAAGCCCCACTTCAGGCCTCCACACTTCTTGCTGGACTCAGAAGTGTGCCCTGAGCCCTGCTTTTTTGCTCACAGAGTCTCTCCAGAGGCAGTGCCTGCTCTCCCTCGAGCCCCTGGGCACTGTCTCCACAGATGAGAACTCCTCAGTCAAGCCTTTCTCAAACTTCTCTGCTGCAGGAGAGCCTGTCTGTGCTTCCTTCTCTTCCATGAACCCCCTTAACCAGGATCTGAGAGAAGGGTCTAAAAGGCACCTTTGCTCTGCTTCAACTCACGTTGGGCTTCAGAGTCTGACGATGTGATGGTGAGCTTGTGGAGAGCTCATCACAAGTGTGGCCTCAACCTTATGCTTTATCCGTCTATTTTTCCCGAGTCTTTACACCAGTGAAGAAGCTGTTAATATTACTTGCAGACACTCAGGGGTGACCAGACAGTAATGGTTGGTCACTTGGCCTACGCTTTCAGGGTAGGTGGCTGCTGGCCTTCTCATGCTCCTTGGAGGTCACTGCCTTGGGCTTCCAGCCTGGCCCACTGAAGTGCCCCCAGTAAAGTGCGTTCAGACTGACTTCTGGGCTGCCTCACTGTGGGCTTCTTCATTCTAGCTTTCTGTCTATCAATTTCTAACAACTAACAGGTGGTTCTTCATTATTTCTATATTTTTGACTTAGTTATTGGTTTTGAAATTAATTCACATAAAATAGAATTACTCCACATCACTGTCATTTTACAGAGACCGAACTCTTTTTGTCAGTGAAGAAGAAATAATTGATATATTTGTAACTTGGTCCATGACGTGTGGACGACTGGCAGACTGACGAAGTACACTGCTGAGGGGAGCAGTGGGCGGGTCAGGAGAGGTCACCTCTGGGCGGGGGTCGAACTCGCACTGAAGTGAGTGCATCTGGCTCGCAGTGCTGAGCTTTAGCCCGCTGGCCACCAGGGAGGGCCTTCTTCACATAATTTAGCTGAATCGCTATGTAGCTGCTTCCTGATATCTTGGGTCACTGCTTCTCCGAGTGTTGGCGGTCCAAGCCCACCCCCTAAAATCTTATGACCCCACTGCTAGCCAGCTCTGCATGGGATAGAGCGTCCCCCGGGCACTGCCCCTCCGTCTCGTGGCAGGCTCCCCGCTTGTTCTTAGTCTTCTTACCTTGGTAATCCCTGGCCTCCGCCATCGCCCGCACGTGCCGCTGGCATAACTCTCCTCATCCATCCTAACCGGCACCATCTGAGGGCAGTGCCTGCTGCCTCCGTCGGCCACTCCCCACCCCCACCCCCCCTTTCGGGGCTTTATTTTGTTTTTTAAAATTTTTTTTAATGTACTGTGTAGCCATTTGATTTTAAATTGCACTAAACTCTCTGGAGCCTTGCCAGGTGCTTGCTAGAGTTTCTGATGCTATCTGTGTAATCTTTGGGTGGAAGAAGGAAAACTCCGTTGAACTTTTGTGGTAATAAAATGATTGCAGTTGAGCCCTACATCTGTTCACTGCACTTCCTGTGGGTTTTCACCAGATCACATGACTGACAGCAGAGACAGTCTTTCAAGTTTTTGGTCTGCTTGTTGTACCCAAGTCTCAACCACCAAATCAGACCTTCGCTTTGTCTCTGGGCTGGGCGTCCGGATGTCCCACTGCGGTGGCTTGATTCACTGGAGCTGATAAAAACATTCCGGCCAAACTTGAGAGTCTAGCATTACCTCTGGCTCCAAAAATCAAAACAACAGCATCGTTGTAAGTAGCTCTGGATTGAGACCAAGCTCCAAACTTGAGAGATGGGTTTTCTCTCCTTGGTGAGCTGAGTCACAGGACACAATCCAGAAAGAGCCACAAAACCCTGGGACTGAGGTGACCAGCACCCTCCCTCTGCTAGCACTCCAGGGGAATTCTTGCCCTGACTAGCAGACCCCACCTGGAGCCCCAGAGCCCGTCCACCACCGTCTCAGCACCCTCTTCACTGGTGCTCAGGCACCTCCACCCAACCACCACTCGCTGGAGCCCAGAGGGAGCCGGAGAAGTCGAGAGAGGAAACGCAGCAGAGAGAGCAGGGCGGGTGTCAGTGCTGGCGAGGCCTGAGCGGAGCCTGTTGGCACTCAGAAATGAAGACGCTCAAGTGAGGGAGCTGGACTTCCCTCAGCCATCACAGGATGGCATTATTGTTCTCCACAGGCTCGAAGAGTTGCCGAGAGGAGAGAGGGACTTTTTCTAGGCTGTTGATTTGACATTCACATTATGACATTTCTTGGACTGAATCCTGACAAAATGTGTCCCCAAGTGTCCGTTAGTACTAAATAAAACCTTTTGTGTTTCTTTTCCTTAGCTCTCAAACCTCGAAGACATATAAGAGGAGCACATATTTTTAAGAATGTCTATTTAGGTCTCAAACCATGTTGACTCTCTAGCCAGCTAGACAAACAGGTAGTTTTGGGAAGGGGGTTAAATTAAGTGCAGCTTGGCCACAGTGAGTTACTCACATTCGGTTGTGTTGACTAAATAGTGTTCTCAAAACCCTCGTACCGTGGATGCCTATTATTCACCCTTTTAAAATGTTCCCAGTGCATCGTCTTAAAAACAACTCTTGGCAGGAAAAAGGAAGCCTTTACCTTGTGCTTTCCAAACAGAAGCTTTACAGAAAGAGCCAGTCCCAGGCCTCCCTCATGGCACAAGGTGTTAAAGTACAGCACTAGACAGCTGTCTGCTGCTTGAGTTCTATCCCCAGCCGGGGAGCTGACCCACCTGGCACAGCAGACCTCTCCTGTCTCCCCGCTGCTCCCCTCAGCAGTGTGTTTCAGTCAGTCAGCCTGTTCTGCTCCCCACTCTGACTCTGGTCGATCCTCTCACCGCCCCTGCACCTCTGGCCTGCACCCCAGTTCTTATACGTACAAATAAATCTTAAAAAAAAAAAAAAGGAAAGAAAGAAAGCACCTTTTCGAACCTTTTAAGTACTGGTGAAAATGACACCTCGCAGCTCACCTGCCTTGAGAGCGTCAGGGTATACATGCTGTGTGCATGTTAACATTTTGGCAGTAATGGAAGTGCGTGCACGCTTTGCTCTTCGGGCTCCTGTCAGTCCAGTCCCAAGACAGTGACTTAGTCTGGTCTCTGAATGGTCAAGTGCTAACTGGCCAGTACAGGCAGGGGGCCAGGCCTGGAACTTGCACCCACTTAACTAACTGTAAGCTCTCAGGCCACAGAGCTGCCCAGCAGCCTCATACTTGTCTTAATTTAAGCAGTTGGGAGGCTCAGCCTTTAAAAGCATCTGTAGTCAACCCACTGGACAGCTCAGAAACCTGCAGATACTTACCCTCTCCCCTGAGACTGCCACTACTAGGCTAATTAGAAGCTAGCTCGAATTCAGGGTGGCAGCTGAACCCAAGTCCGGCCCATTCGGCCCAAGAGGACCCAGGAGGCCTGGGAGGCATGGCAGAGAGCACACAGGTACAGGCCTTCCTGGAGTCACCTCATGAAACCACACCCAGTCCGACTTGGAAGGAGCTCAGAGCTCCTTCCTTTACACCAGGTGAGAATATTGAGCCCTGAAGAGATGCCATGACTTGCCCCAAACTCCCAGCTTGCCAGTAGCTGAGCCAGCGCAGAGCCAGGCCTTCATGATCCCCAGTCTGGGGCTGCCTGAACCCCTGGTCGGGTTCTGGAGGTCCATCCCAACCCTTCACAGCAAGGAAACTCAGAGACAAAGGTAAGGGACACAGCAGTGGCAGCCACTAATGGACTGCGCCTTGTCCTTGCTTGGGAAGACAGGGAACTTAGTGTCTGCGTTAAAGAGACACTTCACCTGTGGCCTCTAGGGAGTGTCACTCAGCCTGTGGCTCTACCACTGACTGGTTCTGTCCTCTTGGTTGTGTATTTCTCCTTCAGAGCCTGGGGTGTCTTATCTACTCAATAGGGTCATACTTGTTGTATACCCAGGATTATTGTGCAGATTTGAAGTCATTCATTCACTTTACCTCATCATTCAGCAAACACTTGCATGTCCTGTATCTGGGGGAGACAGACATGGGCAAGGCAACAAATAAGATAAACAGTGATTGTCTCAAAAGAAAGAAACCATCGAGCTAAGAGATGCCCACTTGTATTGTTTATCAGGTGGTCTTGGGTAAAGTGGAACATACCTGGGGCCCTTCCCAGGCAGGCACTGGGCTTCTGCATAGCCTAGGCCACTCCAGTCCTTGGCAGCTCAGGGATTAGGTGCCACACCCTTGACTGCACCTTGGGTGGTGTTGAACGCGCCATGTAATCAATAATACAGGAAGGCCCTCAACTCCCAGGGCATGTTCTTCTGACAGATATGTCCAAGTGTCCCTTCTACCCTCATTACGATAATAAAGCCCACCTTAAGGCTAGCCCCTCTTCAGATGAGTTAATAAAACAACACAGTTTTGCAGATTTGAAGGCAAGTATCCATTTACTTTGCTCGTCATTCCACGAGTAATGACTGAGAAGGAAGGCAGTGGTGCCTCAGGACCTCTCCGCTCTTTATAGATGTTCATGGAGATGAGCCTGTCACTTTTTTAAAGCCCTTTTGTCCCTGGGATTTTGCAGGGCGCACTCAGGTCCTCTATGCTTCTGACATTAGAAGTCAAGCAACGCTAGGACACAGCACTGCGAGCTGGCTGCAGCCGCTTCAGTGCGAGTTCCATCCCAGCCCCGTAGGTGACCCACGTGGCACCTCTTGACCCGCCTGCTGCTCCCCTCAGCAGTGTGCTTCATCGATCTGCCTATTCTGCACTCTGTCTCTGGTGAGTCTTCTCACCGCGCCTGCACCTCTGGCCCATACCCCAGTTCTATATGCATAAATATATATATATATATATATTTTTTTTTTCCTCAAAGAAACAGCAGGGTTACCAGTGAGAAGTGTTCATTTGCGTGTCATAGGAAAAACAGTCTTAGGACAGGCCAGTCAGCTATTGTTTGCCTTAGACTTGATGACTGGAAGTGGTGAAAGGAGAGCATGCCTCACACTTGCATGTCACCGTCACAGCCAGCACTTCTTGAGTGCGCCATCCGAACCCTTTCACGTGAGTCATCTGGCATGTTTGTCACAACCCCGTGACAGAGACCAGTTCAAAACCTCAGAATAAACTTTTAACTTTGAAGAGCCCCAGTCTGGGGCAGGTATGAGACTTGGCTTGAGTTATCCAGCAGTAAGGATTTGACTTTTAACTCCCAGATGCTGCGGTTGGGTGTGGCCTATCCCAGTTACAGTTCAGGTAGGGCCTCAGTGAATGTTTGCCCAGTGAAAGGATGAATGAATTAGAAAAGAAGGGGTTAAAACTCAAATTATCTTCCTGTCTTTGGAGTGTTTTTTCTAGTTACTTCAAAGATGAAACGAGTAGGAAAGTGCTTGAGCACGTTTGCTGGTGATAGGTGATCAGTCCGCCAGCCGGAATCTCAGCACTGATTGCAGAGTTCTTATGGCGCACTTCTATAAAAAGAATCATTGACCAGCGTGGTGAAAAACATCATTATCTCTACCTATTTGCTATTGACAGATAAAATCCGCACTGTTCTCTTCAGTTTTCCGGGTTCCGTCCTGTACTTTACCTAGACTGCATGTTCCCACCACTCTTGCTTGGTGTCCCCAACATTGAGAGTTTGTTTACCACACTGGAAAGCCGTGGTTATCTCTGGCTAAATATCTCTTCCACTTTCTCCGATTGGAAGAAATGTCTCAACCTTCTTGAAGAAATAGCCTGGCCTTTGTAGATGGGGGTGGAGGGTGGGTTACTGTTTTGACATAAACGTGAGCCGATGGGACAATGAGGCATCTTCATCTGAGTTGGAGGCAGAAAGGGTAGTGGCCTGGGTGCCAGGGCCTTGTCCGCACCTGCCTACACGTGACCACGTGCATCTTTGACTCATTGGCCCTTCTGAGTAATCATGAAATTTCCCCAAAACCAGGCGGTCCAGCCCACCAAGCAACTCTTGCCTGAATTTCTGTAATTTCGCTGGAGAGGCTTCTTACAAAAGAACGTGTCATGTTATTTCCATTGTACCCTTCTGTGAGATGCAGACAGCTGTCTCATGGAAGGGCCCTAGCCTTTCCTAAAGCCTTCATCGGGAAGCCCTCAAATATTTCACAGAATAGGGAAGAGGTTTCACATCTTTAAGTCATTTCTAACAAGAAGCACATCTCATTGGCCACCTTACCATGTGAAATGTGGACGCTGTTTTTGCAGCTGAAAGAGGCAGAGGCAGTGGGCTCTAACATTCTCAGACCTCCACCTCTGCCTCCTCCCTCTGTCAAGGTCCGTGTGGGAGGCCACGTTGGCCTCAGTAGGACACGGCGGTGACAGATGCCAATGCTGCGGCCAGGTCCTCCGCATGGGCTTGGTGCACAGGAAGCGTTCAGTTGCGTCCTATTAATACACACAGATTTTTCACAGAAAAGGCGGCCGATGTGTTGCTACCTGTAAGACACCTAATTCCATGACTAAGACTTGTCGTCATCTCCAGAAACGTGAGGCACCCACGCTAGGCCAGAAGTAGCACAGAGTGTGTGAGAGGGCTCCTCAAGGATGCCAGGCACCCCCAACCCCAAGAGGCCACCCAGCTGATGCACAGACAACACTGGCCCGGGCAGGAGGGACTCGCAGCGTTCACTGAGAGGTTATAAGAGGAGGGAGAACTGGGAGCCTCAGTGAGCGCCGGTCGTGCCCGTGAGTTCCGGAAGTACTGCCACATCTCTGAGCCGATCGAACTTTTCCCACCAGACTGACCCAAAAGCCCAGCAGAAGCCGTCCTCCAGATCGCCGTGACCGGCATTCCCTCGGCACCCTCCAAGGCCGTGGCTCCTGCTGTGATGATCGTGTACAGATTCAAAACTCTGACCGTCTGTAGGGGCCCAGGCCTTCACTCAACCAGAGCAGTTTTGCAAAGGGGACTCAAGTATGGGGTGCAGAATGCAGGGGAGGACCTAGGAGGAGGTAACACTGGAGCTGGGGCCACTCATAGAACCCCGTGTTTGCACAGTGCCCTGGGAGCATGGGACAGAGAGCTGGTTTTCCCTGAAACCGGAACAGATGGGGAGAGACTGGCTGGTACGCTGAAGTGACATCCAAGACCAGAGTACCCTCTTCAGGAATTCCTCAAGATTTAACTCAAAACGTACCACAGAAGTCTGCCCCTCTGTCATCATCCTGGAGCCCTGAGGATCCAGCCCTTAGCCTTGTCATTACAAACTTAAAAATGACTGTAACTCCCTGTGCGTCGTTCCCCGGCCCCCTTTACTTTCAGTATTTTTAAACCCTCCCAGCTAGTCATCTCGTGTGGTTTGGTGAGCAGGCCTGCCCCATGCGCCCCGTTTCTCCACACTGCCCAGCGCCTCTCTCACCAGGTTACCCCCAGGCTCTAAGCCCTCTGGGAGCCTCAGCACACAGCCCAGAGTCCCCGGCTCGCCGCCCCCCCTTGGCTGGCTCCTTCCCCTGCTCCTGCTCCCTGCCTCTTCCCGCCCCCGCAAGCCTCTGGAGCAGGTTGGCCTTTGTGGCCACTGCCGCCTTGTGACTTCTTCCTCCCCAAGACCGCACTTCAGCAAGGGCAGGGCCTGGTGGCTGCAGTCCCCTCGGTCCCTGGTGCGCACAGAACAGAGCAGCAGGCGCCCGCCAGTGGAATGAGGGAGGGCTGCGGGCTTCCGGGGGTGACGGCAGCCCCAGCGTGTGCCACGCACGGTGTGCCTCCCCTATACTCTCCAGAAGGGGCACGAAAGAAACAGGAGAGAGAGCCCCCCTGAGCGCCGCACCCCCACCCCACTCCCACTTGGCGATGTGAAACACCCAGTGGCGTGCGGACACCACCCCAGACGCTGCGCCCCACGGTGCTCTTGTGGGTTGGCTGTTCCGCGCTCCTCTGCCAGCCCTCAGGAGGGACAGCGAGGCTAACGGAAGGCGAGGAGCTGGGGGGTCAAGGTGGATGATGGGAAACACCCCGATAAACACACGTTGGATTTAAAAGGGGGAGTGGGGTTGAGAGACATAATGCATTCGCTGTTGGGCCTGCAGCCCCGTGGGTGCCCCGTGTGTGGGTGTCTCATTTATGGTTTCACTGTTTCACCTATCAGACTGAAGGGTCTGGCCCCTGTCTGTGGCGCGCGAACAGCCAATAAGGCAGATAAGCCGCCGCCCAGGGCGTCTGCGTTGCGCTAGAATATGGCGCGTGTGGGCCTGCCTGGAGGCTGTTCCCGCCCCCTCTCCTCTGACCTCTCTCCACTGCCCCTGCCCTGCCTGTCCTCTCAGGACACCGTTGCCCCCTTCTGCCCCACCTGGGACACGGTCACCAAACCACAGCCACTCCTGCCTGGAGTGGCGTGGTCAGCAAGAGGCCCCGGGGGTTTGTGTACCGTCAGCGGGCTCCTTGGGCTGCTGCACAGAGAATCGTTTCCTCTGCCCTGGCTGGATAAATAGGTCAGGAGTTAAAATTAGAAAATCCAAAGCCCAGATGGTGGTGCAGAGCTACAGTGAAATGCTGCTTAGACCCTGGGAACGCTGGCCTGAGAGGTTCGCCCTGACCGCCCTGACAGCAGAGTATGGCCAGGTCATGGAGGTGGGGCTCAGGCCCTCCTGAGCCTCTGGGGAGAGTCTCCCCAGCAGCCCCCTCTCAGTGCCAGAGCCACCCCAGGTAGCCCCCGCCCAGAACCGTGGCCATAGTCCCACTGTGGGTGGGAGCCTGTCTCTGAGGTCGCAGTGCAGCAGTGTCAGGGAAAGTCCTCACCACACCCAGGTCTCAGCATTGTGCAGTGGAGAATCTTTCTGGACCCGTCTGCCACCCCGGGTGAGGTGTTATTTTGTGCTGTCTCTCCTCTACCTCGCTGCTGCCTCTGTCCCTACCCTCCTCATGGCCTTTGGGGCTATTTGTCTTCCCTCCAGGTAGTTACTCCTTCTGGGGAGTCATCAGGAAGCAAGCATTCCCTACAGCCCCGGAGTTCCCAGGCCCTGTGTCAACGGAGGGAGCTGGGCGCCCTGCTCACACCACTTAACATTTCTGCTGCTTTTGCTTGTGTGTAGAACTGTGAGATTATAAAATCATCTTGTTTTCATTGCAGAAATTTCCAGAATTGAAATTCAAATATGTGGAAGAGGAGCAGCCTGAGGAGTTTTTTATCCCCTACGTCTGGTCTCTGGTCTACAACTCGGCAGTGGGGCTGTACTGGAGCCCACAGGACATCCAGCTGTTCGCAATGGATTCCGACTGAGGGCAGGTCGCGCCTCACGCCCTGCCCCTCTGGCCAAGCAGCCCTTCTAGTCGTTTCTCTCTGGGGAACAGAAGTAGACAGATTGCCAGTGTATCTTCGGTAAAGAGAATCACACAGGCGTGTTTCCCTTGCACACTTGGATTTGAAGAGTTGGTGCCAGTTGGCAGTAGATCACTCAGCTTAGATTGTAGTGCAAAAAGAGGGGGTGGGTGGTCGGGGGATACATAACCATAATAAATGTAAAAACCTGCTATTCCACATGCAATTTTATTTCTAAACCAAAAATCTAGAGCTTTTCCAGGGTGCCTCCGGCATATAACACTTCACCAGGACATACTTTTTTTTTTGCATGTTCAAGATTTGTATTTTGGTCTTGGGGGTATGTGTTTCTTTCAATATTAAGAAATAATCAATCTGAGAAGATGACAGGAAGGGAATTAAGGTGGTGAAGTCCCGTATGTGGCTGCCTCCCAGAGGACCACAAACTAAGAAACTCTGCCCAGGCAACGGGCTCGCAGCCTTTTGGACCCTCTGTGTCGTTCCCTCAGAGAGAGAAATGGCTCCTCGGGTGAAGCCCAGATCAGCTTTTCAGTGGTTTTGGCCTCTGAGCTGTAGCCAGAATTAAATTGGAGTCTAGCACAAATTAAGTTAATCTACTTTGTATTAATCATTGGAAAAAGAAAAGCTTCGTTTGGAAAGCAGTCTTTTTCCTTCAACCAGACTAGTAGGACAGAAGGGAGACCGATCCGATTAGTAAGTGTTCCCCGTGAGGTGGAAAGCATGTTTTTCTTTTCTTTTTAAGCCCTTTGGATTTAAATTCTGCAATGCGAGTGTTTGGCGCCTGAGCTGGAGGGGAGCTCCCCTGAGGGCAGAGCGCAGGGAGCTGGTCAGTGAGGGCCAGTGCTCGGCCCTGCCTAGTCGCCCTGCGCCCCTGACTGGCCCCTCCCAGTGGAGACCTGCCTGGACGAGACACTGCTGTGTATCGGGGACCAGCGCCTCCTGCCCACATGCCCTGGGCTGGCCCTGACTTTTTGTTCCGTCCCTGCCTTCTGAGGCCAGGGAGGAGCCATCTGGGCTCACATCGGGCCCCGTAAAAGGTGGGGCGCCCTTCTGCCAGGTCAGTGCACATCTGTGTGCCGTCCACCACGAAAAGCCTGGCCACTCCATCCTCCCGGCAGGCTTCGAGGTTGGCTGGGTGGCTTCGTCTCCCTGGTGGGGACAGCTGCCGAGACTGAGGCCTCCAAGGCCAGCAGAGGAAGGGCTGTCGCCACCGGGTAGGCCATGAGACAGATGCAGATCGCCTGCCTCCTCCTGGGCCACAGCCTCTTAGCTGTCTGGCCTCGGGCCTCCCTTCACTGAAGGCCACACAGCCTGCCCAGCCCAGCAGCAGAAGCACTATAACAGCTCACTTAGTCATGGGGCGGGGGGGGCAGGCAGTTTGAAGGTGGAAGGAGCAGCCCTTTCAGGAGGGGGAACTGATTTGATTATCATTTCAGGTAGCAATTATTTTTATTTCCTACGTGGGGAAATGATTTACAGCTTTAATTTGTTTCCGAAGCATTTTGATTCACTTCCATTTTTTAAATCAAAACTCAAAGTGTTTAATGGAGTCTCTGGTAGGACCCCAGGACCATCCCCCAAGTGCCAGGGGACAGTCACTGGGTACAGGACTGTCACTTCTGGCGAGAGACAAGCAGCCCCCCAAAGGTGACTCAGAGAGGCTCAGCCTCTCCCCGGGGCTGAGTCTCCCAGCTGCCCAGCATCCCCGACTCACCAGAGCCTCCCCCTGCTCGCCCCCTCACCCCGTCAGCCACACAGCAGAAGTGCTCACTGGCCTGAAACGACCGCAGACACGCAGTGCTGCCTGGTCTTTCGAGGCTGCCAGGCGCCTATTTTTGTGAAAGATTTATTACTTGGCAATAAAGAAATTAATGATAAACTTTAATACAGTCGAGTGTTAATTTGCTTGGAAATTTTCTTGTTTTCCACAAAGTAAAAATGTGTGTGAGGAGACACTGTCAGGGCCCTCACGTGTCAGGGTGGAATTAACATCTGACTTTATCCTGGTATGAAGGTGTCATCGTAGGATGGCATCAACAGATGGTTCTGACCGTATGCTATTTTTTTTTTAATTCAAATAAAAAGATTTATATCAAGAAATCACCCCTTTCGTTTGTACCTTCCCCACTACGAGGGCAGGGCACTGCCAGAGAAGCCCAACACTACAACTAGGCCCCACAGTCATCCCTCGAAGCTGTTGTCCAGGACCTGTGAACACAAGCCTGTGACCTTGGCATTTCGTAGTTCAACAGTGCGGAGGGACTTGGATGTAGAGCGGCTCGAGGGCGGACCAGAGAAAAAGGATGGCCCCTGACAGAGAGGCCAGACCCACCTTTGCTTCGGGAGGATATCGCAGGCGCTGAGGGAGTGGGAGATAGAGAAAGACCAGCAACTTCTCCAAGCTTGTAAAATACACCTAAGAGAAACATTGACTGGAGGATACTTCAGGGCCCGAAATTTTGTGATAGATCATACTTTGGCAACATACTGTATTGGGGGAGAGCAGAATTCTGTGTCAGGCATTTGAGCGCTGTATAACTGAGTCGCTCTGTGCTGCTTGTCAGTCATAAGTTAGACTTGTAGTTCCAGCTGATACTTTAGAAGCTTGAGTCTACAAGGTCAGCCCTTTGGGTCTCTTAATTCCCTCCTAGGCACTATGCCTGCAGTTGCAGTATTTGCCACTTGATATTAGGGACTGAGCCTCTGGGTCTTCTGACGCCAAATTCAGGGTGTCCGTATTGCCCCACGTTGTCTTTGATTTCTGTTCTCTGATGAAGCACCAAGCTTCCTAAGAGTACGAAACACTGAGAAGTAAAGTATAGCACATAATCCACAGCAAATGGGGCATTTTTTTAAGTCAAAGCATAAAATTTAAGCACAGTATATATATATATATATATATATATATATATATATATATATATATATTATGGGACTCCCCAACCAAAGCAACGGAGACTTAGCAGTAACCACTCCATGTCAGGTCATTTATGGCAACCCCTAATCTGAGCACACAAGGTTAAAAGTGCCAACTGCTCAGACTTAGTCTCTGGAATTTACAAAAACCCGCAGAGGAAGTGCAGGCCCCTATGACTGGTCAGCCTGATAATACTGGCCTGTCAGCTCTGGTGAAAAGTCAGGGGAAAAAGTCAAAAAGATAGAGAACCAGAGAGTAGACCATTTACCAGATGCAATGAGGTTGTCTGACCTAAATGTAACTAATCTCAAAAGAAGAGTAAAAGGATGAGTTATTAAATACGTATTGGTTAGGAGCGATTGCAAAACTCATGAAAGACATCAAACCATATAAATTCAAGAACCCCCAGCAAATCTCAAGTTGAATAAATAGCGTACACTTGGATCCATAGTGAAACCGTTGAAAGCCAAAGGGGAAAAAACTAAAATAGTTTGGGCAGGGGGTCACCACCAAAAGCGCAACAATTAAACTGACCATTAATTTCACCGCATAAACAGTGGAAGACAGTGAAACGCGGCCTCTAAGGTGGTGAAAGAAAACAACTGCCCACCTAGACATTTTTTTTTTTAAGATTTTATTTATTTTTGCATTGCACTGGAGCGCTGACCAGAGCTTGGGGTAGGGGGGTGATGAGAGGACTCACCAGAGACAGAGTAGGCAACAGAACAGACAGACAGACGGAAATGCACTGCTGACGGGAGCAGTGGGCAGGTCAGGAGAGGCCTGCCGTGCCATGGGGGTCAGCTCCTTGCCCGGGGAGCGACCACAGGCCACAGCGGTGAGCCTTGTGGTGGTAGCACTGAGAATCAACCCCCTAGGACACCAGGGAGCCCAACCGCGTAGAAATTTCTAAGTGGGACAAATATCCTGCAAGAATGAGGAAGAAATAAAGGCATGTTTAGACATACAACGGGCAGACTTCATTAGTTCACATACCCTTAAGAAAATTAGAAGTGTCAAAAATGAAAATAGATTGCTTCAAATCATACAGATGTTAAAGGAATATGAATATATTTTGAATCGAGACAATCTTGAGTGTCATGATGGTTTCCTGAGTTTATATATGTCAAAATCCATCAAATTGTATACACTTTACAAATGTGTACTTTCTGTATGGCGATTATGCCTCAATGAAGCTGTTTTTAAATTTTGGGTAAAATGAACAAATTTCTTTTTTAAAAAACAGCTTTCTAAAATTGACCAAAAAAAAAATCTTGAAAATTGGGACCATCCTATATCTGTCGCATGAATTTAATCCATAATTTTAAATCTCACAAGGAAATCTACAGCCCCAGATGGCTTCACAATTCAAACGTTTCACAGACAAATAATGCTACTCTTAACACATACTCTTCTGCGGAATAGCAAGTATCCAATGTCATTTTTATAAGACTAGCACTGTCTTAAAATACCAAAAATCTGACAAGAACAGTGTAAGAAATTAAAGTTGAAGGCCAATCTCAATAGAAGTGCAAAAGTCCTTAAAATGTTAGCAAATAGAAATCAATATGTAAATAGCAATGTGTAAAAATGTGTCTTGATTAAATTGTACTTATTAAAAAGTCACAAAGTGAATAACAAGGGGAAACTATTTGGTCTCAGAGTAAACAGGAAAAATTTTTTTTATAGAACTAAACAATATTGGGTGATATAAATGTTTAGAAAATAGAAACATAGGGAAATTTTTAACCTGATAAAGATTATCTACAAAAAAAAAATCTTACAGCAAATGCAACACTTTTAAATTATCCTTTTCCTCCTAAGATTAAGAAATGATGTCCATTTGACTTCTATTCAAAATGGTACTAGATAACAGTGTATATGCCAAAGTATTCAGGGAGACTTGTCTTGGAGTCTGGAATTACTTTAAAAAGACTTGGGGTGGGGGATAGTAGTTTGGGAAAAATAGGACAGACTGCTGGAAGGCCAAAAAGACAGGTAGGAAGGAGCATGGTAATCTTAGTAAAATCTAGATGGTGGATACACCGCTGTCCTCTAAAATTTTTTCCACTTCATTGTAGCACAGGGCAAAATAATAGCTGAGGTCTTAGCCAAGTGCAGTCATGTTGTTCAAAAAAGGATTGGATTGGATGGGAAGAAAATAAACTGTCATTATTATTTGCAGATGATATCATTAAGTATATAGATAATCTCAAAGAACCTACCGATAAATTAATAGAATCAGCAAGATTTCTAGAGCCATGTCATATAACAAAAATCACTTGTATTTCTACACAACCAGCAACAATTAGAAAGTAAAACTCTAAAGGTGTAGGTACCATTTAGAATAGCCTAAGAGACATTAAGTATTCACAGCTCAATGTGAAAAACACTCAGTGTAGCTGAGTGTTACTTTGGTGGTTATTTGCAAGGGATGACAAAAATAGCTTCTCCCCACAGAAAGACGTGAAACACCACCCAGCCCTAAAGAACAAGATCCGAGATCGCTGCTTCCCTTCACTTCCTCCTCTGGGTTCTTGGTGCCTTCGCGGCTGCCACTAAGGGCGACCGAGGGGAACCCTGGATCCAAGCCTGACCCTTTCCTGCCACGCTGGCATTCACTGGCCCCGTGGCCTTGGCCCAGTCCCACAGGCCTCCTGGCCTTCGGCAGAGCAGCCTCTCCAGGAAGACTGTGTGGGACGAGCCAGGGCGTGTGCTCACCGCGGCCCAGCCCCCCTGCGCAATAGAGTAAAACAAAGGGCATCTTTTTGTGCTGGAGAAAGGCTTAGAGCTGGGCCCCCGCAGGCACGCAGGCCGGGAGAGGCGGGTCCCAACCCCCATCCAGTTCCAATTTGGATCCTCGTTCTCCCCGCCCGTCACCGTGGGTCCTAAGTGTCATCTCTGGGGACACTGAGGTGTTTCTCCCAGCTCCAGCTCCCACCTGCGGCTGTGGAGTTACATGACATAGGCACCCTGCTACTGTTGGGGAACAAGGGAGCCCCTGTGCCTGAAAGGGGAGGGCCCTGGACCCCCTGTCTTCCACACTCCGAACTGTTCCGCAGCCCCGCACTGAGATCTCTGGCCTGAATGCAGTTTCTTTGGGCCTCATTGTCTGTATCTTTCTATATGAAGACCCAGTGAAAACAATTTAGGGTCACTGAGAATTTTGCTGCTTTTGACAGCAAAAGAGGGTAAGGCCGAAAGAAATGTGGGTGTGAATGCGACTGCGTCCAGCAGCGCCTCAAAAAAGGCCCTCAGGGGACCCTCCCCTATGGCACAGCAGGTTAAAGCACAGCATTAAGCTAAAGTCACTTCAGCACGAGTTCAATTCCAGGCAGGGAGCTGACCCACATGGCGCGGCAGACCTCTCCTGACCCGCCCGCTGCTCCCCTCAGCAGTGTACTTTGTCCATCTTCCTGTTCCACTCCCCACTCTGTCTCTGTTGAAGCCTCTTGCCAACCCTGAGCCTCTGGCCTGTACCCTGGTTCTGTATGAACAAATAAATAAATCTAAAAAAAAAAAAGGCCCTCAGCACCGCAACAGAGCTGAGAACTGCCTTTCCTGCCCAGAACTGGTCATCAGCAAAGCAACGTTGAACCAAAACAGTGGTCCTCAAACGGGCCCCAGGGCCCTAGGGGGTCCCTATGTACTCATTAATCATCTTCATTTATCTGCCCTGCCAATTTTTTTTCTAAGATTTATATATTTGTGCATACAGAAATGGGGTACAGGCCAGAGGTGCTGGGGTGGGAGGATTCACCAGTGTCAGAGTACAGAGCAGAACAAGCTGACTGAGGAAGTTCACTGCTGAGTGGAGCAGCGAGCGGGCCAGGAGAAGTCTGCCAGTTCACCTCCGCAGCCAGGGATCGAACTCGCACTAACCCGCTGCGCCGCCAGGGAAGGCCCCCTGCCTACCTTTTTTATCAGTGCTTTGGATGAAGATCTGGAAAGACTGTCCTGGAGAAACACGAAGCGGGAGAATTTTTACTGCGTATGAGGGATGTCAAAGAGAAGCCAGTGAGAGCAATCGGCAGAATTTTATGAGATGAAACACAAAAGAAATCATTGCGACGTGAAGCCCTTGGGTGCCCTAGTTTGGATATAGGAGGATGACGCCTCAGTACCTTGACAAGAGACGATATTTAAGGGTTCCAGTCGCGTGTCTATTGGCTGTCAAGAAGCGTGCTTTATACTCGTCGCTAGAGCGTGGAGCTGCTGGGACAAGGTGGTCACTTGACCACTTGTGGAAAACATTCACTCTGCCTTCATTTCTGAAGATCGTGTCGATGTGGTTGGAAGTCGGGCTTGAAGCCTTGCACATACTCAGCTTAGCCTGTGCTTTGGGGTTCCTTCTCCAGGACTTGCCCGCCTTTTCCAGCCACTCTGGCTGCATCTGGCTGCAACCTGCCTCGCACTCCCCATGAGAGTGACCGACCCGGGGCCTGGTCAGCTGGCCTCATCCCCGCCTGCCCAACGTTCTCACTGCACCTTGTTGCCCCCAGAAGATGTTCTCTAAGCCTCCTCCTCGAGGCCTCGCCCAGCCCAGACTCTGGCGTGGCCTTTGCCCCTGAGCACAGGGGAAGCAGCACCCCACCTTCTGAGGGTGGACACGCAGTGGCCCATCAACCACTTCCTCTAGGTCAATGGCGTGCTTAGGTGATGTTATTTGTAGCAATCACACATCAACAGGAGCTAATTTAGACAGAAAAGCATTTATTTTGGGGCATTCTGGGGTGGGGTAGAGAACTAAGCTTGGATACTGCACAGTCAGGAAAAATACCAGCGTGTTCCCAACCACGCGGTGAGCCCAGCCACTGAACTCTGCTTCACGCTGCCCCAGAGGAACCAAGGGCACCGCCTTGCCCTCAGGCCCACCGGGCAAGTCTCAGCGGGTGTCTCGGCTTGGGGAACGCTGGGTGCAAGCAGAACCAGCTGCAGGGGCGCCTGGAAAGAGAAGATAAAGTCCTCCATCCTTTGTGTCAGGAAAGCCCACTCCCTGGAGTCAGGGTGGGAGGCGGGGGGCTTGCACGAGCCAGACTGTGGCATCCGTCCCTTCCACTCATGCTGTTGTTTGAATCTTAAGTGAGATAACATTTGAAACATGCAGAATGTAAATTCCCTGAGCAGGGGGTTTTATGTCTCATTTCTGTGTCGCTATTCCCCGCCCCCAGAAACCTGACCTCAAGAAATATTTGTTGAATAATGACAGTAATGAGCACATTTTTTCTTTCGTTTTTGAAGACTTATTTATTTATGTGTACAGGAGCAGGGGTGAGAGGCTTCGCCAGAGACAGAGTGGGGAGCAGAACAGGCAGGTCGATGAAGTACACTGCTGAGGGGAGCAGCGGGTGGGTCAGGAGAGGTCTGCTGCGCCATGTGGGTCACCTCCGGGGTGGTGCAGATGCTGCCATAGCTTCACAGTGCTGAGACTTAACCCTTACGCCGCCAGAGAGGCCCAATTGGCACAATTTCTAGACCTTGATAAACACTCAAGAAACAAGCGCTTGTCTTATTCACATGAGAGGGAATCCCACAGGGGGCCAAATCAGGAGGAGCCTGACACCACTAGACAGAACCAGAGTCTGTCTGTCAGTAGCTTTTTCCCTGTCTGCCTGGCTCTCCTCATAGTCACAAGAGGGCTCCGTGACCCTGATGTTGCCTCAATGTGTGAGCTCATCCAGAGCACAGCTTGAGAGTAGGGCGCCTCTCCCAGAGGTACCCTGACATTTCTAAGCCAGGACCTGCTTCCCACTCACTCCTGAACCATCACTGACCAGGACAGGGATCCACCATCAGCACAAACTAATCTGCAGCCTGACTGGACCAGCTGTGCAGAAGAAAAGGAATACTGGAATATAAAGCAGGAAGTGGGAGCCAGTGTGAGGAGGGACCCCACAGTGTAACCTCTGATTAGGCCTGAGCCAGGTCTTCTAAGGACCCCTATCCAGAGCCCTCCTCAGGCCTCTTACAGCAAAAGGCCACTCAGGCACCCACGGATGGTCCCAGGCCCCCGGCCACGTCAATCTGGGGAAAGCCAGGTGTGAGGAGGGCGGTGCACCCCAGCACCCCAGCCCTCCCCAGCCCCAGCCCCATGGAGCGGCACGGAGGAATGGTAGCTTCTCCATCTCCCAGAGCCTGCTTAATAAGAAACAGGGTTTGGTGAGGAACAAACAACTGATGACAACCCGAATCCTCAAACTGGAAACATCTGTCTCGCCATAGCACAGCCCAGCCGGGCCTGGCTCCTGTGGGGGCCCACCCGGGTTTGCCTGGGGAGCTCAGAAACCCTCGGCAGCAGAGCACACAGAGCCCTCGGCCTGAGCGGTGTCTCCAGACCCCCGGCTTGGGCCCGGGGCCTCCTAGGCAGCCGCCTCCTCAGGCTGCCAACCCCGAACCTGAGCGGGTCCTCCAGCCTGCTGGTCTCACAGCCCGGGCTAAGCTTATCGCCCACTCCACCCAGTTCCTGTTGGGGGGCAGGTTGGGCAGGGAGATGGCTGTGGGAAGCCTCCCACCTCCTCCCCACAAGACCCACCCTTATCGACCTCGGAGCCTCCGCTCACATTCGGCCCAGGCCACCTCCAGCCCCCGCCTCTGCCTCCCAACCACTTCCTGTCCCGTGCTGAGACAGAGCCCAGAACTCCTCTTTGACAGACAAGCGGGCCAGCTGGTCAGGTGCTGGGCACCAGGGGCCCTTGTCACTCCACCGTGAGGAGTGTCCATTGCCTCCCTCGCCCGCCGTAACAGCTTGGGCAGAAGTGACTAAATGCAGTTGGGCCAGGGGCGCATGGCTGGAGACTGGGCCTTTGGGCTCTCAAAACAGAAGCTGGTGCCACCTCCTGCGTGAGTCCATGGGTTAGAGGTCAGTACGCCCCTCACCCCCAGTCCCACTGGAGACCACTGGCTTCGGACAGTACCTAGCAGTTTCCTGCATGGTCCCCGCCTACCACCACACCTGTCTGAACCTCAGTCCCCCGCTCTTAGAGGGATGGAAGCCTGTGGGGAGCAAGACTGTAGTCACACTAGATGAAAGAGCCAAGTGCCTCATGGGAGTGAGGGGTGTGGGCAGTGGGTGCTGGGAGCTTCGTGGTGGCGGCTGAGTTCACCCGAGCGTGTGTTGAAATAGGGACGGGGAGAGAGGGCACCCAAGTTGGGCCCAGCACCTGGCCCAGGGGGCAGGTGGGTAGGGGAAGAGGAAGCAGAGCAAACTGGCGTGTGGCCAGGGCAGAACATGTGTCCCTGGCACCTCTGTGGACTCGCCCTGCTGACCCAGTTAAAGCGCAGCTTCTTCCAGGAAGCCACCCCGGCCCAGCCCCGCCCAAGCCCTGTCTTCCTGGGCTCCTGCAGCTCAACCACAGCCCTGCCACAGCCGGAGGGTGAGCCTATAGTGGCAGGCAGGGCCTCTTCCCAGGGGGACCTCCGGGCAGCCTCAGGGCGGCCCACCTGCCCTCTGGCCATCATGGCCCTGTCCCGCGGCCCTGTCCCGGACAGGAGACCGAGGCACAGAAAGCCAGCAGTGTCCTCCTTCCTGATTCTGGTCTGGTCCTCCCCGCTCCTCTGCTATCCCATGAAGTGGGGCGTGGAGGGGGCAATCTGGCCTCTGAGGAGATTGCCCTGGGGAGGGGGTGTTTGGCACAGGCTGTTGGGGGGACTGAGGCTGGAAAGGCAGAAGAATCTGCTCTCAGGAGGAAGCTGTTTCCCTGCCACGGCCGGCCAAGCTGCAGGGCCCTGGAGAGTGTGGGCGAGGGGGACCTCCCCTTGGAGGGCCAGTCCCACAGGGGACATCTCTGCACCACTGCCATGTCCCCCGCAGGACCCTACCCAGGAGCTCCGAGAAATCTGTGCACCCCGCAGATGGGCGGGCCCCAACCAGGATGGTGTTGGCAGAACAGGGGTGTCCCGGTGGGTGGAAACACCCCTAGAGTACAGGAGGCACAGACCCAGATTCTCCCCCTCAGTCCAGAGATGGGGAAACCAGATGTCGGCTGAAGCAGCCATTCCAGCGTGCGCACGTCTTCAAAGCAGGGCTATTTTCCATGTCCTTTGGGCAATTTTAAAACAAGTTTATAAAACTGGAATTTTAATAGATGACATATTGGCATTGCGTGGGTGGGTGGCATTCTCACACACGTGTCTGGGCACCTTTGGTGGCTCTTGCTGCCACAGGCATCTTGGGAGATGGGTGAGGTGAGGGGTGTTTCTGGAAGGGCGCCCTGGTCACCCCCAGGCCACTGTGTGTCACGGAGGAGCTGAGCCTCCAGCCGCCGGCGGGCACAGGCCGTTTCCGACCAGCGCAGAGTGGATGTGCTCGCACCCAGGAAGCACAGCCTGATCTGAAGTCAGCCCCACACCACCCCCTCAAACACTCGGGCACCCCTTCTCCTGTCTCTTCTTCGACCCACGGGTCAGTCCGCTAGAGCGGCCATAACACATACGGGCTGAATGCTTAAGCTACAGATGTTACTTCTCGTAGTGCTGGAGGCCGGTTGGTTCTCCAGAGGTCGCTCTCCTGGGCTTGCAGACGGCGCCTTCCGTGTCACCACGTGGTCCCCCTTCTGCACACGCACATGCCTGTGTCCTAACCTCTTCTGAGGACACCGATCCTGCTGGACTAACCCACCGTACCACCTCACTTCACCTTAATCACCACCTTTAAGGACCACCTCCGGACAGTCTCAGCTGAGGTCCTGGGAGTTCGCACTGTTACATTTGAATAGCGGAGGGGCGCAACGCAGCCCAGAGCACCATATCCACGAGCCACCCCCACCCCGGCTCTGCGGAGAAGGGGGGACAGAGACTTGGCCGGGGAGCCCCTCTACGGAGTGGCTTCGGCAACGTGGAGGAACAGCGGGGGGTCGGCGCAGCTGGTGCTGTGTCTGAGGGTGGCTCGGGGGCAGAGGGGCCCTTTCTGCCCTGTGATGTCGGGGCCTCAGCTAGAAAGACGCCACAGCTAGGGGAGACTCAGCCGAAGGGAGCCGAGGGTGTCTTCTGGCTCAGTGGCTGACACTGGCTGCTACTGGGACCTCAGCTGGAGCGGGCAGCTGGTCTACCTCCCTGTGCCTGGGCATCCTCACAGCATGGGGGCCACGGGCCTCCCGAGGACGCCCGCAAGCAGGTACCCCAGCAAAGAACACCGGCCGAAGCTCATCCCCTTTTCAGACTTGGAGGTCACACTCCTACAAACCTGGACTTGAGAACCCCTGTCCCTCAGTGGGACGGAAGTCAACGTCAAGTGGATCAGAGATGCGGCCGTCTCTGTCTTCCACATCCTCCCTGGCTCCTGTCTTTCAATCAACGTGCAGACAATAAAGTGTGAGCAAGGGTTACAGTCTCGGCGCTAGGAAGCCATCACCGGCCACTGCGGCGCAAATTTGATCCCCGGGCAGGGAGCTGACCCACATGGCACAGCAGACCTCTCCTGTCTCCCCGCTGCTCCCCTCACCAGTGTGTTTCAGTGGATCTGCCTGTTCTGCTCCCCGCTCTGTCTTTGCTGAATCATCTCCCCGTCCCTCCCCCTACATAAATAAAAATAAATCCTTTTTTTTTTTTTTAAAGCGTAGTAGGATTGCAGTAGGGAGAGACTATTCTCTCTGGAAACTTAAAAGAGGACAGGTGGTGTGATATAATGATTTTAAGAGGGTGAGCCGGGTTCAGATTCCAGCTCTGCAATCTTTGGGGCCTCAGTTTCCTTACCTGCATAATAGGCGTGATCACTGATTTCCCTACCAAGCCATGGGTAGACTGGATCTGAGCAATGGATGATGCCTGGTGCCTACAGCTCATGCTGCTTAGAATCTGTGGTGTTAGCACAGCCGAAGGGAGTGTTTCAGGCCGTGGCGAAGGAGTTGGGAGAGAGGGCAGCCTCGGGAGGCGGATGCGACACAAGTCCTCTCGGGCACCACAGGCAAGACCACTCTTCAGCTGCACCCAAGCCTGCAGCAGGAGGCCACGAGGCGGCCCCCGGCCAAGACTCAGGCAGGAGGCGGGGCCTGAGAGTGGAGAGCAGCTCTGCTAAGCGAGGGTGGACTGAGGAGGTGATCTGGACCCTTGGGAGCAGAACCATGGGAGGTCAGCTACTCAGGACACCCCAAGCCCACTCCGCAGTACCGAGCCCCAGCCACAACCGCACCTTAGTTCTGCCGGTTTTGAACAGGGCAGAATACATGTGTACCCGAGACGCTGCTGTGCGGGGACCCTGCAGGTGCGGGGACCCTGCAGGTGTGGTGTTACGACAGGCAGGTGAGAGTGATGGACAGAGAAGGCATCAACGCCTGTGTGTGGGGCGCCCCCTGGAGTTAAGCAGGGCACACCCCGAGTGTGCCTTCGGTCTGCCAGGTCCGTCCTTCAAGCCTGGATGCCCACCCCAACCCCAACTCCCTTGTCATGCCTGCCTAGCTGCGCCCCAGGCCCCCCCATCCTGGTAGGAGCGTGGGGCTTCCATCTCCTCTACCTCCCACAAACTACCAACTGCTCCCCCACCCCCCCACACCCGTGAACTGGTGTTTCAGGGCTGCCTTCCACTGCCCCCACCCCCACCCCGGTGAGTCTCCTTCAGCCAAGCAGAGAACCGAGCCCTCTGATCAGGCATGTGGCTCCCGCAGGGGCAGCAGGGACAGAAGAGTGGCCGGGCAACGTGACCTTGGCTCTGAGACTTTGGCAGAGCCCCGCCCTCTTACCTGAGTCATGGAATTCTCCTGAGGTGGGCAGGGCTGCTGCCTGGAGCCAGGAGAGGTGAGGTCATGGGTCTCCACCAGCTTGCTCCCTGGCTCCCTGGGGTACGGAGGGAGCACCCTCCCTGGGGCGCGGCAGCTGAGCTCATGTTTCCGGGAACTCACTCCCAGCACCTGAAGACTTGACCAACCTCCTCAGAGCAGGTGGGCGGTGCCTGTTGCTGCTGCACCCCCTGGGCTCCAAGTCACCCTTCACCTCACTCGCTAGAGAAGCCAGGGGCCTGGGGCCCGCTTGGGGAGGAGCGGGAGAGCGGGAGGCGACAGCGAGGGTAGGGAACTAAGACAGAGAGAAGAGATGACAGAGCTGTTTCTCACCCCCACCCCAAGAAAGGGAATGGCATGAGGCATTTCTCGCCATGAGGGTAGAAGGAAGCCAGGGCATCGGTGACAGATGGCAGCTTTGGGGGCTTCTGAGCCAGGGAAGCAAAGGTCAGGACGTGTGGCTGGACCCGAGGGCTGTGCCCCTGGGTCGGAGGTGCCTGCTTCCGAGAAGGGAGCAGTGAAGGCCCCCGACCGCAGCACCGCACGCCTGTGGTCTCCTGGGTCATGTCCTGCATCTTGGGGCAGTCACAGCTTGCGGAGGGGAACTGAGGCTTCAAGCAGTGGCTCTGGGCCCTGGGGGACCAAATGGGCTGGACCCTGCTCCCCCCACTCCAAACGAGGTCCCGGTCCCGCTCAGCCACATTCCCTTTCCTGCAGGAGTGGTGGAACAGCCCAGGGGCCTGGGCCAGAAAAAGAAGTAACCCAAGAAGGTGGGTGCTGTGAGCACCAGGGGTTCTGTCCGTGGAGGGCGGCAGACGATGCAGGGTGAGCTGAGAAGATGAAGAGACTGTCTTTAGACCCGCCAGCTTGCGGTGGGGTCAACACATCAGTGAGTACAAACCACTGGAAACGCGGGTCTGGACTGGAGAGCCACCGGGCCTGGAGCTACTTCCCCGAGGGCAGGAAGGGTGACACTGGGCCACCTCAGGCCTCAGAAACTCAGGGGGCTGGACAGCAGAGCTGCCCAGGGTCAAGGAATGGGAGAGGTAGGGTACATCAGACTTCACCCCAAAACACAAGTCATCACCAGAGACTCAGGATTTAAAGAGGGGGTGACCTCTGGTGGTGGGTGAGGTTGGAAGAGGCACAGAACTCAGCGGGGTTTCAAATCCTTCCCAGACCCCCAACCCCTCAAGTTGTGCAGTGAGGGCTGGAATAGGGGAAGAGGGCTGAAGGTGAAGAGTGACAGCCAGGACAGGACAGCCCAGGGGCTCCCTGGACAGTGAAGTCTTCCCGGCTCTGCCCCTCCTCTTGTCTGGCATGCCTCCAGGTGGGGGGCCAGCATGGCACTGGTCCCTCTCTCCTCCTGCCCAGGGACCAGCTTTTGTACGCTCAGAGGCTAGGGGGGTTCAGGGAGGGGACAGAGTGAGGCACAAGCTGGTTGGCTTGGGGGATATTTGGGTCAAGCAGCTTAACCTACTGTGGAGTTAGGATAACTCATTCACACACTCTCTCACTCAGACACTTTGCACAAAGAACTTATGCGTCTGTAGCCAAGATCCAAGATGGGAGCTCATGTCCTGGGGCCAGGTGCATCCCAGGAATATGGGGTTAGGGGAACCCTGGGGGGTGTCCTTGAGAAAAGGCCAAACTTTGCAGCTGTGGCCTGCAGCCCAGAGAGGGGAAAGACTTGCCCAAGGTCACCCAGCCCACTGAGGCTGGCCAGAGCTGGATGGCCAACACCCCAGCTCCTGTCCTGCACTCCCATGTCCCCCAATGCCCCTCCCCTCCAAGCCAGAATAGTCCTCACGTGGTGTCATCTATAGGGTCTCAGAAACTGAGAGTTTAAGAGAAAGGACTAACGAGAGCAGGTCCTTGGGTGCATTTTGTTCGCTGTAAGCTGGAGTGCGTTCTTCTCATCAGTGGTGTAATGAAATGATGGAATGACGTAGTTAGAGAACTGACTGGACTGTATTCCCCAAAATCTCCTGTGCCTCTTACTAAAGACCCCACACTAGGAGCTAACCCAACGAGCACCCTGGCAGCAGCTTCTTGGTGGGCAGGAACCTCCTGGCACCCTCATGGCCTGCTGTGTCTCAGCGCTATAACCTGGGCAGTGAGGAGATGCAGGGGCCACAGCCAGCTCCCCCTGCAGAAGGCCCTGGATTCAAAAGTCGGCCCTACCCACAACCGTGCCAGTTTCTCTCTACCAGGCCTCCAGGAAGTTGGGGGCTGGGGTGGGGGGCTGGGGTGCAGTCAGATTCTTGGAACACAGTGCAGGGGAGGGGTGCTGAGGAGAACTTTTGAGATCCTGCTCTGGCATTTGCTAGTCAGTGACCTTAGGCAAGACCCTCTCCAGGTCTTACCTGCTCCTCTGAGAGTGTGTTTAGTGAAAGAGCTCACCTCAGGGTGCTACAAGTGTTGAAGGCGATGAAGAAGAGGCTTCACGGAGCATTCAGGCAAGGCCCTGTGGATGGAAGTGTTAACGGGAAGCCCAGCATAGGTCTCAGGGAGTGCTGAGTAGCAGAGCTGACCCCTTGACTGGCATGGAGTGAAAGCCTGCTGAGTGGACCAGCTGTTCCGGGTACATAGGTTCCAGCCCCTGCTCAAACAAGCCAGGCGCGTTAGATGCTCCCACCAGCCCAGAGCAGAAATCACCCTACCACTCTCAGCTTGCTGAGCTCCACTCTTCAGTCTCCCTGGGGGCAAAGTCTCTGCCTTCGTTTCCCCAATAGTACCTGTGAGGCTTCACCTGGGGGCCCTCCAGGGAGTGCTGAAGATGGGAAGGGGGATGCAGGCAGAGCAGGTTGGGGGCCAGGGTGGTCCCAAAGTCATCTGGGGGATGGGCACCCTAATGGGCCTTTTTGTTTTCATTGCTTTGATTTCCATGGTTTTGGTGAGGGGCCAAGAGGGGCTTCCACTCTCTTCTCCAAACCTGTGGCCCGCAGGCGATATGGGGGAGGGTGTCCCTCTAGCCTCAGTTTCTTCCTAATCGGCAGCTGCCTGGGGTGCCCCAGGCCGCTCCTTGAGCACTGAGGTCATGGCTGGGAAGCCGGGAGGCTTCTCCAGACGCTCCATAAATACCTCCTCAGCCTCATTATCTTCATTAGGCCTCGGGGAGCGCAGGCGTGACCGCTGGGCCTCCCAAGAATGGGGCCTCTCTCAGGGACCCAGGAAGCAGAAGTGGGTCTCAGCACTAGGGAGGGCCCCCCTAATTCCGACCACAGCCCACCGATCAGACCTCCTGCCTCCCACCCCCAGAGCCGCTAATCCCCTACTTCCCCCAACACACACAGACACACACACACATTGACTGCCTGTAACCCTGTGGTGGCAGGGGCAGGGGGACATTTATTGAGCACATGCTATGTGCCCATGTGGCAATGGCTGCTAGGGATGAGGATTTTGGGCTTAGAGTGGAGGGGGGGGTCTTCCTGTTGAAGAAAGACCTAGGCGAGAAGGGAGGAAAGACCTGCTGAAGGTAATGAGTTATGGCTGGAAGTAGTGTAACACAATGAAACAGCTGTGTGAAAAGGTCACGCCATGCAATGTAGTGCACAGAGGTGCTCAGCCAGGGTTAGTTTCCTGCATGCATCTGCTCTCCCTGGCCCGGGGTCAGACAGGTACTGTGCTCCTACCTTGGGACAGGCCCAGGCCTGGGGAAGGATTGGGACCCGCTTGACCCACCCAGGTCCTCAGGATCCTTGGTCTCTGGTTCATGCCAAGCCTCCCCTAGACTCCTGCTCAGTGAGTATATATAAACTCCTTCAACCTTATAACAACTACCTGAAGGAAGAAGTGTCTTTCTTTTTTTTTTAAAGATCTATTTATTTATGCATACAGTACTGGGGTACAGGCCAGAAGTACAGGGGTGGGGAGAGGATTCACCAGAGACAGAGCGGGGAGCAGAACAGGCAACTCAATGAAGCACACCGCTGAGGGGAGCAGCAGACCAGACAGGAGAGGTCTGCCGCGCCATGGGGGTCAACTCCGGAGTGGGGACTGAACCAGCACGAAGCGGCTGCGGCCGGCTCACAGTGCTGTTGCACCACCACGGAGGGCCCGGAAGCAGTAGCTTTAATCCTGATTTTGCACAGGTAGTTACTCACACCTTTACTGACAAAGAAACTGAAGCACAGAGAAGTAACTTATTCAAGGTGGCACAGACGAAAAATGAGCTGGGCCTTGAATCCAGACTGTCTGACTCTGGAGCCCTCAGCTACTTCTTTTCACAGACTCTCCAGGTCCAAAGGGAAAAGCCAGCTGATTTTAAAATGGCCCTGCAGGGTGGGGTCTTGGCAATGCTAGGGCTCAGAGGCATAAAAAGTTCATAGAAAGTTCTAGACCTTCAGGATAAATTAGATTCAGGGCTCCATGCCTTTCTACCTCTTCTCCCCAAGCAGGGCAGACTGGCTCTGGGGCTGGGACAGCTGGGACTCCTGTCTGTGCTTATCAAACTAAGCTGAGGGCAAGCCTATGGTGTCTTCCCAGCAGCACCCCCCCCCCAACACATTCAGCGCCCCAGGAAAAGTCACCTTTGCTAGCATGCCCAAAGGCACTGCCTGGCTCTCCACCATGCTGGCTGGATTCCCAGCGACATGATTCTCAACCCAGGCGCTTACCAACTCTGTAACCTTGGGCAAAATCCCTTAACCTCTGTGAGCCTCAATTTGCTCATCTATAAAACAGAGCTATAATCTACTTCTCCTGGTTGATGTAAGAATTACAGATAACTTGTAGAAAGAGCTTGTATGAAGTAGTTGCCTAATAAATGGCAGAGATTTTTATTAGCTTTTTAGAATGTAGGAATGCGGTGTGAGGGGGAAAAATGCCAGAAGAGCAACTCACTGGCCTGTGGAGGCGTTGGTGCCGGCCAGTGATGGGGAAGTAAGAGACCTCAGGCAGAGAAAGGAAAGGGCAGAGCAAGCCCTGGGAATAGGAGTGAGTCGTCCAGGCAGGGGAGTTTCGGGAATAAAAGCAACATTTGTGCCTTGCCTATTGCACGTCCGAAATTGGGCCCAAGGCTTTCAGATGCTAATACTTGCAGTCCTCCCAATAACTCAGACTTTATAGCGAAGATGCTGCTGCTTAAACGGTTTAATAACCTGCCCGAGGTTGTGCCTGGTGAGGGGTGGTGGAGGAATTACCACCTGTGGGTGACTAGCTTGGAACCCAGGGCCATTTCTCCAGGGGCTGAGGCGAGGAGGCAGCAGACCCTCCTTGAAAAACAAGGCAACCGACCTTGCCCAGCAAACCTAAAAAGAAAGACACGAGCAGGCAAAGTCACACCAAGGTGGGAGAAATGTAAAGGAAATCGAGGGTGGGCTGACCTCCCCGTCAGGAGGGGTGCCTTTAAGAGTTATTTACTTATGCATACAAGAACTCGGCAGGCCAGGCCGGGCTGCAGGCCAGAGGTGCGTGAGGGTGGTAGGGTTCACCAGAGACAGGGTGGGGAGCAGAATAGGTACACTGACAAAGTACACTCCTGAGAGGAGCAGCGGGCAGGTCAGGAGAGGTCTGCCGCGCCATGTGGGTCAGGGCGGAGATTGAACTCGTGCTGCAGTGGCTGTGGATGCTTCACTGTGGATAGTGCTGTGTGTTAACCCCTGAGCCAGCAGGGAGGGCCAGGACGGGGTGCCTTTGATGGGGGCAGGAGGGAGAGGTGGCTGGAAAGGCCCCAGGCTATGCGGTGGCTCCCAGGTGTTGAACCAGTCCTAGGATCTGAGTAATGGTCAAGGGCGTTTCCTTTATAATCCTTTATCCCCTGAATAATTTGTCTTAAATGCCAACTTCATGATAAAGAAGTTTTTAAAAAGAGGGGAGCAGGGAAAGGAGCACAGCACAGCAAGCCTGAGACTTTTTGATGGTGAGAAATAGATGACATGATGCCGAAACAAGCAGAAATCTAGATGATAGGAACCTTTTTTTCAACTGCTGGAAAAAAGAGACTTGAGAAGGGATAGTGGCCATGGAGCTCACAGGGACACGGGGCCTGGAAGACCACTTGGTGCCCTTCTGTGGTGGTTGTTGTTTTTCTAGAAGGAACCTCAGACTTCCACAGAGAGGAAAGCCCCAAATGCTCAACAAATAAAAGGCAGCCTTGGGCATTACTGCTGGGGGAGGGGGGCTGGCCTCCCGGAGGGGCCCCCAGGGGCACCAGGAGAAGGCTGGCATCTCCGGTGGCCTCGTACTGAGGGCCACTGCTCCTGGGAAATCATTAATTATCGGGCCCTCCCTGGTGTTCAACAGGTAAAAGTGCAGCACTATGAAACTATCTGTAGCCACTGCAATACGTTCGATCCCTGGCCAGGGAGTGACCCACAGGGCACAGCAGACCTCTCCTATCTCCTTGCTGCTCCCCTCAGCATGTGCTTCCTCGATCTGCCTGTTCTGCTCCCCACTCTGTCTCTGGTGAAGCCTCTCACTGCCTCTGCACCTCAGGCAGGGGCATACCCCAGGTCTGTATGCATAAATAAATAAATCTTTAAAAATCTATTATCACCCTGTCTGGGCTCTACACTGCTGACAGTGTAGACAGAACCCTCTTGCCCCCCCCACCCCTACTCTTCCCACCGTCCTCCCCTTCCTCCTCCTTTTTTCTCCCCCTTCCTCCCCTCCATTACACCCCTCCTCTTTTTCCCCCACTCTCACCCCTCAGCCTCCTCCCACTACCTGAACTCCCCTCTCCCTGCACATAGTGTCTGGGGTGTTAAGGTCCCCTCCTGGGCCCCGGCTGTGGGGCCAGGGAGCTCATCTGTGGCTGGGGAGGCTCCTGCAGACAGTCAGGCTGTTCCTGAAGCAGTAGCAGGAACACTCAGGCCAGCCCCTCCAGGCTGGGCTCTGAGCCAACAAGGTCTGAGCGTTGAGTCCCATCCTTTTCCCCCTGAAGGGTAGGATTTAGGAGGCCTGGGATACTCTGAAGGCAGAAAGGAATTCTCTGGCTACTTGAAAAATTCAAAGAGGAGGAAAGAAGTTCTCATAAACAAACTGCAAAGACAAAAGACACACCCAAAGGTGTGTGTGTACATATTTGCATCTTATGTAAAATAGAAAGGACTGGATCCTGAGTCTACATGTGAGGAAAAAGATAACTCCATAGAAACACAGACAAAAGGAGAGAAGAAATTCCCCCAAAGAAAATCAAACGGTGGCCCAGCAATCATACTCCTAGGTATCTACCCAAAAGACACAAAAACACTAATTCAAAAGGACACCTGCATCCCCATGTTTATTGCTGCTTTATTTACAATAGGGAAAACATGGAATCAACCCAAGCACCCAAAAGTAGATGGCTGGATTAAGAAGTTGTAGTACATACACCCAATGGAATATTACGCGGCAATCAAAAAAGATAAACTCGTGCCTTTTGCAGCAACATGGATGGACCTGGAAGGGGCCATGCTTAGTGAAATAAGTCAGAAAGAAAAGGAAAAATACCAGATGATTTCACTCATAGCAGGAGCATAAAGGATCAGGGAAGAAGAAAAAAGAAAGGGAGAGAGAGACTAACAAATGTAACAGAGTAAAAATGAAAACAATGAACAACTATAAACAAGAGACATTTAATGGAGGTGGGAGCGGGAATGGGATTGGAACTGGGGTGGGAAGAGTGCACTGGACTGTGGTGCTGGCACACAGGTGAACTGGTGATGGGAGGCCGGTGGGGATAACAGCTGAGATAGAAAAATGCACAAAATGAAGAATGATGTAAAAAAAAAAAAGTCAAATGCCTCCAACCTTATAAAAAGATGCTTATTCTTTTCAGTAATCAGAGGAAATACAAACTGACACTCATCAGAGAGTCTGTCTCATCTATCAATTTGGAAAAAATGAAAAGACCGATGTCATGAGATGCGAGGGGGCAGCAGGTGGCCCCAGGCTCTGGAGTGCATGCAGCGAGCACTGCTGAAAGCCACTTCACTTTTAACCTAGCTGATTTGTGTCTGCACAAATACACTGTCCAGGCTCACAGGATGACCTGGGAAAGACGTTCATGCAGTGTCCAATGAGCCAAAACTTGGAGGCAAGGAGATGCCCCTCCAAGCAGGCCGCTCCCGTGAACGAAGGCACCACACACACTCGAGAGGCCCCCACAGGGCGAGGCATTTCCGTGACACTGTGCTGCTGAGAGAAAGCAAGTCATGGAGGAATATGTACAAGGAGAGCCCAATTTAGTGGGAACAAAGCAAGTCAAACGAAGCAATAAAGAATTTTAAAAGGGGAGAGAGGGCCCTTCCTGGTGGTGCAACAGGTTAAACACAGCACTATGAAGCCATCTGTAGCCGCTGCAGCAGGAGTTCGATTCCCAGCCAGGGAGGTGACCCACTCGGCTTGGCAGACCTCTCCTGACCCGCCCAATGCTCCCCTCAGCAATTTACTTCGTTGATCTGCCTATTCTGCTCCCCACTCTGCCTCTGGGGAATCCTCTCACCCCACACACACACACCTCTGGCCTGTACCCCAGATCTTGTGTGCATAAATAAATACATCTTATTAAAACTAAATAAATAAAAGGAGAGCACAGAGCAGTAGCTCCAGGAAGTGCAACAGAAAAAGTAGCTCACTTTAGACACTTTTGTGCCATTTTAATATTTGTCAGCGAACATGCAGTATTTGATTTTCTAAAAATACAGAAAATTTTAAAAATCATCCTGAGAGAAGTGTCGCCTATAGGAAGTTTTGCTGGTGTCTGGGAGACCGGGGGGAGGCCACGTGAGGGGGCCACGCGAGGGGTGACCACGCGTGGGAGGAAGAAGCACCGCAGCCATCCTGCCCTCTCTGAGCCAGTTCGGGTCCTTCTGCAGCACAGAGGCCCAGCTCAGCCCTCAGCCCCGCGGGCCCGGCCACTAGCCGCCTGCCTCCTCCACAGGCCTCTCCAGCTTGCATCTTTCTGAAATGCAGAGACCACAGGGTCCTGCCGCCCACCCCAGGGCCCTCAGGAGGAAGCAGGGTGCTCTGCTATCCAGACCTAGCTCCCTCTGCCAGCCTCCTTCCCCAGCTGGCCCCTTGCTGTCTCAAGCAGGTCCCCAAAGGCAGCAGCCGATGGGCTTGGGTGGGTCAACCTCCTTGGGGCAGAACCCAGCTGTGGATGACCCTGGAGGCCGGGAAAGGGGTGCCTTTGCCTCTGCTCCCCTTGTGGTAGTGCCTTCCTTGGGAACTGACCTGCACCCTTGGAAGTCAATGGATGACCTCCCTGGCCTTCACTGCAGTGTGGGGAGGGCCTGATGCCTCCCGAGGACTGGCCAAGCGGACCTCCCCACAGAGACACCTGCGCTGGCCAGCCTCCTAGGCCCTAGCTCCAGGTTCCCTTAAAATGTGTGTGTGTGTTTTTTTAAAGATTTATTTATTCATACAGAACTGGGGTATAGGCCAGAGATGTGGAGGGTGAGAGGATTCACCAGAGACAGAGTGGGGAGCAGAACAGGCAGATCAACGAAGTACACTGCTGAGGGGAGCAGCGGGCGGGTCAGGAGAGGTCTGCCACGCCATGTGGTCACCTCCGGGGCGGGGATCGAACTCTTGCTGAGGCGGCTGGGTCTAGTTTTGTAGTGCTGCGCTTTAACCAGTTGCAGCACCAGGGAGGACCCAAATTTGTTGACTTTTTCAAAGATTACAAACATACTTGTTATTTTAAAATTTAAGCAATAGGAAGCTGATAAAGGAGAATTTGAAACACCCTCATCTCCCCTCCACTCTTCAGAGATGAAGAGTAAATCCTTCCAGATTTTTCTCCTGGATTAGAGAGAAGCCTACAGAGAAGTATTTTTTGTACCAAAACGCTTCCCATTGCCTGCTGCTTCCCTGGCAGCTCGGGGCCCGGGGCTTGTGATCCTGCGTGATCGGTCTTGCCTGGCACAGCTCAACTTTTTCCTTTATTCATTCAACGACTATCTACTGAGCATCTGCTGTGGGCAGGCGGTGGGAAGACGGAGAACCAGACAGACAGTCTGCAGCCACGGGTTACACCAAGCAAACCAAAGCGCCTCCAGGGATGCGCTAAGCGTTTATTTCTCCCTCCGGTCAGACCCACCCTGCCTGTCTCCAGCTGACCCTCGGATTTGCAGACCGCGCGTCCTTTAAGCCCAGCTCTTCCTAATTATCCCAGCCCACCGGTTCTCTCATTCCAAAATCCTTCACTACGAAGTGGTGGGCTGCACTTTAATTTCACTCTCAGTTCACATCTGTCCTTTGAAAGTGTCACGCACATATGGGAATCCCCAATGACACTCCTGATTCTATTATTTAGAGGAAGTCCACGCATTAGGTGGCATTAATGAAGGCCACCGTGCAAAGGCCATTATGGCCATTTAATGCAGGAGGAAGTTAAGGGACAGAGAGGTCAAATGACTGGCTCAAGGTCACGCAGGAGTCAGGTCCTCCTGGTGCCTAACTCTGGACGGTTCCGCTAACACCAGGGGAACCGATTGGGATCCACAGCTCTGAGGACATCCATCCTGGGTTTCCAGAACAGTCTTAATGTCAAACCTTCCAGAAGCATGGTGCCCACCTCTGAGCTCTGTGGCGGTGAAGCCGTGTGGTCTGTAAGAGGTGGGCTATGGATTCTTAGGCTGCCCTCCCCCACTTTGGCAGCCTCAGGCAGGGAAGACACAGGGCTCAGGAGTGGAAGAAACGCAGGGTGGAGAAGCGAGTGGGAGGAGGGGGCTGGAGGGAAGGGGCTGGCCTTTGGACTCTGCCTGAACCAACCATCCTCTAAGCGTGTTTTGACATGTCGCACTCAGAGGAGGGTGTAATTATTTTCAGTAAGGGTTTCGTAAGGTATCATTAATGGATCGCTTCCCGCCCGCTGCAGAAGCCTGTTGCTTAGAGACTGGGTGAAGGGGCACATTCTCTAAAGGGCTGCATGAGAGAGAATCCAGAGAAAGCTGGATGGCGGCCCAAGGCCACACCAGCCCACCCCTCCCCAGCCCCCTCCTCACCACCAGCAGACTGCCAGGAGCCAGGCAGACCCTGCCCAGCACCCGAGAAATCTGGAGCTTTCTTTGTGCTCTGTCCACAGATGGACAGGTCCCAGCACTGGTCCCAGCGGGCATCTCTGACATGACAGGTTCTCCCATGCTGTGGCATCATCAGGCCGGGGCCTCCTGCTGGCGGGCTGCCGTGGCCTTTGCGAGGTATCTAGAGGAGTGTGAGTGGTATCGGAATCAGAAAGACTCCAAACACCAAGCCCACCAGGGGGTTTTGGCAAGTGTTTGACCCCCCTGAGTCTGCTCTCTGTCCGTAAAATGGGGAGCCCATAGTCCCTTGCAGGGACCAGAGCTAATGTTAGAAAAAAGATGAAAGTTGTGGCCCTCCCTGGTGGCACAACAAGTTAAAGTGCAGCATCACAAAGCCAACCGCAGCCACTGCAGTGAGAGTTCGATCCCCGGCCAGGGAGCTGACCCACATGGCACCGCTGACCCCTCCTGACCCTCCTGCGGCTCCCCTCAGCAGTGTGCTTCATCAATGTGCCTATTCTGCTCCCCACTCTGTCTCTGGTGAATCCTCTCACCCTCTGCATCTCTGACCTGTACCCCAGTTCTGTACGCATAAATAAATGAATCTTAGAAAAGAAAAAAGATGAAGAGCAAATGCGTGTTCGAAACATGGTGTGATTGCTTTACGGTGATACGGAGATTTCCATTCATTCGGTCACTAAATACACATTGAGCCGGGGTCTTCGGCACTCAGGTGAGGACACAGGTAGTGGACACAGAAGCAGGTCTCCGCTGGGGCAGAGCTGACCTTCTAGTGAGAGAGGTTCGTCTCTGAGCAAGTAACATCAAAAATGCATAACTTAAAGGAAGGCTTAAAAGATAGATGTGTTGGCCCGAAAAAATAGAGGTGCAGCTTTAATTACGGAAGAAAGACCGGCCCTGTGGACTTCTGAGGAGGGAGGCAGGAGAGTGAGCAAAACAGACAGGGATGTGTCTGCAGTGTTTAGGGGCCCGCCTAAATGCAAACCCCAACTGAAGGGGTTGGGGAAGAGAAGGCTGAGGAGGCGGGAGAGCCAGAGGGAGAAGGCCACCACAGGCCCCTCCTTCTCACTTAGTGTGCCGCCCAGTCACCTGAAGAGCTTGTTAGCTTATGAAGTAGCCACTGCGCCCCACCCCTGACCCCACACCTAGAGTCTGGGGTTCCAGAGTCTGGGATTCACCTGAGAGTGTCGCAGGTGAGTGCAGCTGACCTGGGGACTCAGAATCAGAGAGGTTACTGCTGGCCTTTGTGTTTACTCTGGGGGGAATGGGGAACCAGTGGGTTTAAGGCTGAGAGGCAGTGTGACAGGGCTTACATTTCAGATGCTCTGGCTGCTCTGTTGAGTTTGGTCTGCAGGGGGCAAGGGTCGACAGGGGGACACAAGTGAGCAAAGGGAGATTTCAGATCAGACATTAAGTCAGGGAGGTGGTGGCGAGGAGGTTGGATTCTTTATCTTTTACTTAAAGATTTATTTTTGGGCCCTCCCAGGTGGCGCAATGGGTTAGGACACAGTGCTGCAAGCTAGTTGCAGCCACTTCAGTGTGAGATTGATTCCCAGCCCTGGAGGTGACCCACATGGCACGGCAGACCTCTCCTGACCTGCCCGCTGCTCCCCTCAGCAGTGTACTTCATCAGTCGGCCTGTTCTGCTCCCCGCTCTATCTCTGGTGAATCCTTTCACCACCCCTGCACCTCTGGCCTGTACCCCAGTCCTGTTTGAATAAATAAATAAATCTTGTTTAAAAAATAAAAATAAGATTATAAATAAAAAAATAAAGTTTTATTTATTTATGCATATAAAGTTACAGGCCAGAGGTCCAGGAGGGTGAGAGGATTCACCAGATACAGAGTGGGGAGCAGAACAGGCAGATCGATGAAGTACACTGCTGAGGGGAGCAGCGGGCGGGTCAGGAGAGGTCTGCTCTGCCACGTGGGTCACCTCCCTGGCTGGGGATCGAACTCGTGCTGCAGCTTCATAGAGCTGAGACGTTAAGCCCTCTTGGAGGCCCAAGAAAGAGTGGATTTTATGTTTTACATTATAAGTTTTTTTTTTTTTAAAGATTTATTTATTTGTGCATACAGAACTGGGGTACAGGCCAGAGGCTCAGGGGTGGTGAGAGGCTTCACCAGAGACAGAGCGGGGAACAGAACAGGCAGATCTACGAAGTACACTGCTGAGGGGAGCAGCGGGCGGGCCAGGAGAGGTCTGCAGCGCCATGTGGTCACCTCCGGGGCAGGCGGGGATTGAACTCATGCGGAAGTGGCTTTAGCTTCTCAGTGGTGTGCTTTAACCCGCTGCGCCACCAAGGGAGGGCCAGTTTTTTACCACAACAAAAAATAACCTGATTAATGAATAAAGCCTAAAATCTGATTTTTGTGAGTGGCTTGTGCTTGCTTATTCAGCACTCCAGTTTTACCAATATGCACTACTGCCATTGTAGTTTCAAAGCCAGGTAGTCAGCTCTTACCTCCATTCTAATCACCCACCGCACCATGAAGGTCCCACCTTTCCTCACCACCTTTCTGGAGGTCTTATCTTGTCTGTATCACCCTCGAGGCCCATGTGCACACAAAAAAATGGTGCTTTGTTCCTGGGGGAGACCGTAAGACCTGAACTGACTGGCCTAGACCTAGGACCTGAGAAATATGGGCTCCCAGCAGGACAGAGAGGACCCTTGGGTGTCCAGGGTCCCACTGGCCAAAAGGGAAAAGATGAGAAGTGCTCAGAGATCCCTGCCTTATAACCTTGAATCGTACATCAGAATCTGTATTTCTTTGAAACTCCCTTGGTGATTTCAATGTGGAGCCTGGCTGAAACCACTGCTTTCTGATATTCCCATGGGGCCACAACTGGCCTGTCCTTGGTGAGCACTCAGGCTCTGAGCCAAGGACACCTTCTTCATTAGCCATAAGATGCTCGATGCACCTGACCTTGGTCAAGAACTGATGAGCACACACCAAGGGTCCCGCCTGTCATTCCAAGGCTGTCACACATTCCTCATCACACCCAGGAGCCAGGGGTGTGACATCATGTTCAGGGTCCTGAGTCATTGAAAATGTCTTCAGTGATGGCTACAGAGAGCCAGTGCCTGGTGGGAGGGAGTCGCCAGCACAGCCAGACCCCCACGTCCCCTCTGTCCAGCGGCCCCATAAAGAGGACCAGGCTATTTTAGGGGAATAAGATATCAGTTCCCCTGGCTACTTTTGACTCAGTGCTTGGGGTTATTTCTGTGAGGGCGCAGGCTGGTGACACCCCACGTCACTGAGCACTCTGGGTCTGAAATTAAATGTGTGTCTGCCTGGAAGAAGGAGTGTGAATTCCTATAGGATAGACGGTTGCCTGGCAACCACAGTGTCAAGGCCAAAACACAGCCCAGGACACGATGGGTGAGGGAGACACTCGGGTTTGCAAAGCGCTAACTCAAGCCTGTGCTGGACTCCAGGGTGTCCGGCACTCTGGGCTCAGGTTTGCCCAGGAAAACAGTGGGCCTTTAACCACACACAGAGAGTCTGGGGCCCTACGAGGGCCCTGGACTTAATTTTGAGCAGTAATTCTCTAGAATTACTAGACAAAATAGTATTGTTTTTATGGAAACACCCTCACAAACTGTGTAAGCCTCAGGGTCCCTCAAAACCTGGAGCCACCTCTGACCCGTTTCCCAAGAAATTGTCCCTATGAGTACCCAGGCCACATTCACCGGAGTAAAAATCCCATCTATCAAGACTTTGAGCAAATGCCCAGTTAAACTCTGCTCCAAGTGTGTAACTGAGAACAGGCAGGAAACTTCAAAAATAAAAACCACCTAGCTGGGCCCATTTTTCAGGTGGCCCCAAGAAGTGAGGCCCAGGGTCCCCAGAGAGCGGTCAGCCGAGCTTCTATCTGTCGGTGAGACCCCTCCTGTCTCCAGCCTCCCCAGCAGCCCTGGAGCTGGTAATGAAGGGAATGAACCTGGAATTGTTTTGAAGAACGTGCCTCGGAGGGGAAAGCCACCAAGCACAAAGTGGCATTTTTATTGTTCTTGTGATGTCATCACTTCGAGAGGCTTATCTGTACACACATCTCCCCACCCCAACAACAAAGTCAGCTTCAAAAAAGAAAGCCCTGAAGCAAACTGTTTGTTTCATGAGTTGCTTAGCAAGGAGAGAGGCCTCTGCTTTCCAGATTCTAAAACCGTAGGTGTCGTGGGCAGTGAAGGCTCCCAGGTCTCTCTTGGCTCCGCCAGCTGTGACTGCGTCTAGGGGCTGTCTGTAGGGTGGTGGCAGGGAGGAGGAGGCTGAAGCCAGCCTGGGAGGGAGAGGAAGGCTCCAAGCCTCCATTCTCCAACACTGGCCCAATTCTACTGGTTTCCAGAATCTTCAGTCCCATCCCTGCCCACTTCTTGACTCTGCCCCCTCCTTTAGGCTGATTCTCCCACCCTCCAAGAGATAACACCTACACCAGAGCTTAGAACTCTCCAGGGCAGGGACTCTGGTGATGGAGCCTCGAGCCTCTGAGACAGTCTGCAGGTGGTAGGTAGGCTGCTGGCTTCTCTGACACCCTTGGGTTTTTCTGGACCACCGGATTTTCTTCCTTCAAATAACGACCTCCTTCAAAATTGGTGGGCTTCCTGGCTGATTTGCTAGACTGTTGGTTTTCAAAGTATGATACCTAGACCCCATCATCGGCATAACCTGGGAACTCTCTAGACAAGCAAATTCTCAGGTCCCACCCCAGACGCCTACTAAATTTGAAACTCTGGGGCTGGCTCACCATTCTGTGTTTGAATAAGTCCCCCCATGAACGTTCCTGACACTGAAGCGGAGCTCTGGGAAGATAGCAGATGCTCTGTAACTGCTGAAGAGCTGCACTGTTTGAAGCTAGAGAGTTAATAGCTGGAAATAGTTTTGTGGACCTATGAATGTTTGCATTTTTTTTTTAAAGATTTATTTATTCATACAGAACTGGGGTACAGGACAGAGATGCGGAGGGTGAGAGGATTCACCAGAGACAGAGTGCGGAGCAGAACAGGCAGATGATCAAAGTACACTGCTGAGGGGAGCAGCAGGCGGGCCAGGAGAGGTCTGCCGCGCCATGTGGATCTCCTCCGGGGCAGGCGGGAATCGAACTCATGCGGAAGTGGCTTAAGCTTCTTAGTGTAGTGCTTTAACCCACTGCGCCACCAGGGAGGGCCCAGAATGTTTGCATTTTTTAAAAAAGATTTATTTATTAATGCATACAGAACTGGAGTACAGGCCAGAGGGGCAGGGGCTGTGAGAGGATTCACCAGAGACAGAGTGGGGAGCAGAACAGGCCAACTGACAAGTATACTGCTGAGGGGAGCAGCGGGCGGGTCAGGAGAGGTCTGCCGTGCCATGTGGGTTAGCTCCAGGGGCCGGGATCAAACCCATGCTGAAGTGGCTTTAGCTTCTTAGTGCTGTGGTTTAATCCGTGAATGTTTGCATTTTAGCAGGCCTTTCAGGACACAGGTGATGAAGATGCTGTTCTTACCATGAAGGGGCAGGGACAGACATTTCTCTGGTTGGGGCAGTCATGAATGGTGGGTGTGCCCTTGAGCTGCAGAGCAAGCTTGTTGGGCCCTCCTGGCTTTATCTGAGGGCAGCTGGCTGTAGGGGTAGGGACCTCTATTCACATAGTCTTTATTCATCCAACCTCCTCTATGGAAATGGTCCCCTTGGTTTTCTGCGCAGTGAGACCACGGACAGACCAGAAAGTGAAGGCTGGAGCCTCACAGACTGGAGACTAACCAGGGACACAGAGGGCGCCCTGTGGTAACCTCTGTGCTCACGGCCTACTCGTGACTTACTCCTCGACTGTCTGTCCGTGAGTAACTCCAGCTGGGCTTCCTTGTCTGGGCTCTCTCCCGCCTGCTCACTGCCTCTGAGGCAAAGTGGTGATGGCTTCAGAGAGGAGCCAGGCCTGCCGGTCTGCCGGCTTCCCCACAGGCCCAGCAGAATGGTCTCTAGGAGGGCCCTCAGTCCACGACCGATGTCCTAGACTCCTGAGCTGAGCCTGTCAAGGCGACAAGCTTGGCCCACCTGCTCCACTCTGGTCCCCACTCTGGGACCTAGTTTAGTATGGCCCCTTGGGGGCTCAGGGCACAGACCTGGGCCCCTCAAAGGGGTAGTCAGAGTCCAGAAATGTTGGGAAGGTTGTGAAGGGTTCTGAGAGCTGGCCCAGGACAGAAGGGTCCACTCAAGGACTGACTGGGCAGGAAAACAATGGGGAGGTGTAAAGATAGGCTATCCCTGAGAAGGCAGGTTATGGGGGGCTAATGAGAGAAGTGGGGGGCTATGGAAAATCAGGTAGGTTGGGCCACTTTGGGGGAGGCTTGACAATTGTCCCAACTGCCCGATGCTTCTCAGCTCAGATTCACTGGACAGCACACGCACAGTAACATGTCCCAGAAAAATCCCCCAAATTGCCAACCATCTACAAGTGCAGAGATGGCCAGAGTTTTACAAGTGTATCCAGCACAACTGGCCTCTCTTTCCCCCGAATGTCCTAGGAGGTCACTGTATAGGGGGAGGGGGTGGGAGTGGAGTGAAAGGGAGAAGAGAGGGATGTGTCTTGGGAATTCTTTCTACAAAAATAACTTACTATTTTAGCCACACTACCGGACTAAAAGCCAAATATCAATTAATTTTTTTTTCAGAAAAAATAGATGTACTAATCTCAGCTTCATCCCTTAACTTGGCACGGCTGCTTGTGAGTTTGTGAGAGGGTTTAACTGTCTGTGTGTGTACACGTCTCTGAGCGTGAGCTGGACACACACCCTAAACACACTCGTATTCACACCCAGACGATACAGGCACCTTTCAAAAAATTACAGAAGTGATTCATTATTCCAACCTCAGAAATGGCCGGCCTTGGCATTTTTATGGGGTGGGATGGTAAGGCACGTCCCCTCCACAGGCCGCCTCCCAAGAGGACAGAAAAGAACATCATACTTTATTTTATGACCAGCAGGTCATTCGTCTATATCTGCTCTTTAAAGCCACTGAGGACATTTTGCCAATCACTAGGAGAAACTAAATAAACAGAGCCAAACAGTGTCAAGCTCTCTGCGGCTGAGTAATTATGAGGAATTCCTCTTTAAATAGAAGTTTAAGTAAATATAGAAAGATCACTTTACAGAAGACAGCTCAGGGAGGGATGGGAAGCGGGGCAAGTGTGAGACCCCGCCCAGGCCCAACAGACGATGAAGATGAGTCTCCGAAGAAAGGAGAACCAGGAGACGTGTCTGCTACTGTCCACAGTCCCTGCTGCAGGCCCAGGAAACCAGCCTGGCCCCGCTCCGTCTCCGTTCTGGCGGGTTTCAATTTCAGATGCTTCATTCATAAAAATGGTTCCTGTTCTGGGCCTGGGACTGAAACCCTGGCTCTGAAGCGTCAGCCGGGTCTTCATGGTACCTGTCCTGCTTGGGCACTGAGCTAAGCCCTGCCAGGAGTGGTCAACAGGAGACTTTGAGCAACCAGCCAGACCCACAGAAAGAAGTCACCGGCGATGCTTAGTAATTAACAAAGCTGCTAAATTGTTAGGTGAACAGACAGGCCAACAGGCAACCACGTCAAAGGGAAGCAATTGTGACCCTGATTTCAGAGGGAGACAGAGGGCCACAGTGGCTGGTGTTGGGCCAGTGAGCAAAGGGACAGAGGCTGGAAGATGTCAGGTGTGGGCAGAGCGCAGGAGAGCCAAGAGGCCCGGGCAGATGGAGTCCTCAGAGGGCCAGACTGGGTAGCCCACCCCCCTCCGACAGAGCACAGGGGTCTCCATCTTCCAGGCACACCCCTGCTCTCCCAGGGGGGCACAGCTCTGGAGTGGGAGGCTGGGTCACCTTGGGCTCCCTGCACGGCCAGAGTGCGCAGGCCCGTCCAACTCACTGGGAGGCATGGAGGAGCGAGAGCGTTCCCTCACTGGGCAAGGAGTTCTGCGCCCCACCGTGTGCCAGGCAGCGTGCCAAGAGCTAGGGAAGCAGAGAAAAGCAGCTGTGGCTCAGGGAGCTCACCAGGCAGGGGGTGGACACCAAGACGCCTGCTGGGCAAGCCTCAGCCCTGGAGCTGAAGGCCTTTGAGTTGCAGGAATCTTCCACATGGCCTGGGGTTGCGCAGGGCCTGGTAGGGCCGGCAGCCTCTCAGGACAGCTCCCCAGTGCTCTGCCCTGGGAGTTTATGAGGACAAAGGAGGGATTTGTTGGCAACAACAGGACCTGCGCTCGCTCGCTGGCTCGCTCCGTGATAAAGCAGATTTAGGGCAGACCTTGTGTGTGAATGCAAACCATAAGCCACCACTAGCAACCCCCTGGGGAACCCCTGCCCAGTTCCCAGGAGGAAGCCTGGGGCGCAGTCTCCCCAGGGCACCTCCTGCCCAGCCGTGGCCAGCCCTGGACCTCTGCTTCCTCACAGCAGACCTTTTTATTCCAAAATTATTTTTTAGGGCCTCCCTGGTGCTGCAGTGGGTTAGGACGCAGCAGTGCAAGCTAGCCACAGCTGCTCCAGGGGAGACCCACAGGGCGCGGCAGACTTCTCCTGACCCACCCGCTGCTCCCCTCAGCAGTGTACTTCGTAGATCTGCCTGTTCTGCTCCCCACTCTGTCTCTGGTGGCTCCTCTCACCGCCCCTGCACCTCTGACTTGTACCCCAGTTCTGAGTACATAAATAAATAAATGTGTTAAATAAATAAATCCTTAAAAAAAAATAAAAAGATTTTTTTTATCTCAAACATTCCACAAAGTTGGAATAGTTCACACCAAAGCTGCATGCACATTGCTATTCTCGTTTTTGCGTTGACCCACCACCACTCCCTTCATCCTTTGTACTCTTAAGACACATTTTAGAGTAAATCACAGACATTGTTTCACTTTCTCCTAAACACTCTAACATGCAGATCATTCACAAGAGTTCAAAGTGTTTTTTCTTTTGATATAAAATACATGCAGACACACCTCGGAGATATCCCAGGGTCAGCTCCAGGACAGCAGTAAAGCAAATATAAAAGTCTTGTTTACACTCCACTGTCGTCTATTAAATGTACAATAACATCATGGCTAGACAACACTGTATAGACCTTAATTTTTAAAGACTTTATCTCTAAAAATATGCTGACCGTCTTTTGAAGCTTTTTTTTTTTTTGCTGGTGGTGGATCTTATAAAAAAGGCCGCTCTGTGAGGCACACTAAAGTAAGACATGCCTGGAAACAACGCTGTGCATGAAACTTGTATGTGCATTTGCTGAGTTTTGACAAATGAATATGCCTGTGAACCAAGCCCCACTGGATGACAGTCTCTGCAGGAAGCTCGCTCGTGGCTTCTGATTGCACGGGCTCCTGAGCAAGTTCTCAGCTGAGGCAAATGAGGCAAAGTTCTGCCAACTGCATCCTGCACAAGCCTGACAAGTTCCTCCAGGCACCCTAAAAAGCACCCCATGCAGGCTGACCTCCTCAGGGATGTGTGACGATCCCTTTCCCACATTGGAGCGCTCATGGCCCCTTGTCGGGACTCCAAAGTCCCCTGAGTTGTAAGCACAGGAAGAGTTGCCACCCTGAAAGCCAAAGCTGGTGCACTCACCGTGAAACACCGAGACCTAGTCCAAGTCACGTCGCACATCAGCAGGGAGGCCCTGGAAGTCTTGCTCTAGCAGTGGCACTCGAGTGAGGTTTTGAGGAGTGAGTAGGAGTCCACAGGGTGTAGTGGAGAGGGCATTGCAGAGAGGTGAGACTTCTCAGAGGTGTCACGCACAGAATACAGCTAACACAAATGGCTGGCATGTGGGCCAAAGGGGAGAAGAAAGGAGTTGGAAGCAGTAGGTGAGGGCAGGTGGATGCTGGGTTCGGGAAGGCTCACACTCCGTCCTAAAAGCAGCACGGAGCCTGGGAGGGAGGCAGAGAGTGGCAGGTTCAAGGCCCTTGGTTCAAATTTCCCAGTGGCTGTCACGTGGACGAAGCTTTGAAGAGGAACCAGGCGGTTAAGTAAAAAGATTCCTCTAGGTCTGGGTGAGAAGCAGCGGTAATCTGGACCAAGCTGTGGAGGCAGGTAGACAGGGGCAAGGGGGGAGGGCTGCAGGACAGACTGGATTAGAGCCAGCCTGGGTGAGCACTGCTGGGGAACTCAGGGAGGAGGTCAGTCAGCACCTGGACATGCAGGCCTGGACTTGGTGTAACAGGGGTCCCCAGGAAAAGGGGGAGTTCCAGGTTCCCTGCCCCACCCAGAAGGAGGGTGCAGCTGAGCAGAGAAAAAGGAGAGAAGGAATGAGAAGAAAAAAGAGGGAATGAAGCAGGATGGAGAAGGAGGAGGAGACCTGAGGAAGCCACATGGAGCAGCAAGCATGTGATGAGGAAACCGGGCTTGTTTCCTGACACTGGACTGGTTAAGGCAGATGTGGGTGAGAGACCTGTAGGGAGGTGACTCTGGGAGTGTTTATATTGATTTTGATTTTGCTCTTTTGCTCCCAGACTTGTCTGGCCATTTCTGACCCTTTTCCATGGGTCCCGGCCAGAAGGTGCTTTAGTCTTGTGGCAGCTTTCAGGCCTTGCTTTGGGCCAATCCCTTTTGGGTGGACTTTTGCCCACGAGGGGATGGGTCACTTCAGGTGTTTGATTTGGAAGTTATATTCTTTGTGTTCCGTATTGTATATTTACTAAATTAAAGTCCCTTTTCATTAAAGTTCTGTGGCGGATGGCAGAACCCACTTAGAGCAGGCAGGTTTTGGGGCTTGAGGGGTGCCTCTCTCTCCCCTGTCATATAACAGATTGTGTCCTATAACATTGACAGCGTGGAGCTAACAGTTAGGGCACGCTGGTTGGAGTTAACAGTTGCAGTGCACAAAGCATTTGAAGCTGTGTTTGGAATAAGCGGTTCCTGGAAGAGTTGGCACAAGGACAGGGCTGAAGAGAGACCCCAGGAAACCTACGTTTGACCAGGGAATCTGAGGGACCCATTGCAAGGAGGACCAGGCAGGGAATGAAGACTTTCTAGAAGCCCAGGCAGAAACCAGCATTGACCTTACCAAAGGTCCCCAAAGGGGAGGCCTGAGACATGGCCACTGGATGACAACCAGCCTGGAGACCGTGGTCAGTGGAGACATAGCCACCTGAGGCTGGCCTGGCCTGTGGGACTGGCCTCTCCACCATCACCACCCACACTGCTTCTTGCCAGGCCACGGTGGTCTGGAAAGTGTTAGTAGTGTTGCATCAAGCGACACCACACTGACAAAGAAACGGGAGTCCTGGAGCAAGCTACATAAAGCAGGGTGCTGCTGAAGAGCAAGATCGGCCTTTTTATCAAAGAGGAAGTTAAAATGAAAAGGGAGAAGAAGGAGGGGCAGGGCAGTTCTGTATTTTCCATCTTGGCATTTGAGTCCAGCCCTGATTCCCCAGCCAGGATTTCAGCCTTATCAATAAGGCCTGCGGCTGATCAGCTTCTGGGGTCCTTTGTTATTCATCAGTCAGCAGCCCACCCCCAGGGCGTTCCTGGTCACACCTTGTGATGCAGACCCTGCCCAGGGTGATCCAGCTTTATGCTCTTAGTTGATATGAAAGTCGCCTTGTAGGGTTGGGCTCCTGTGAGCTGGCAGTTCTGACCTTGCTTGTTAAAATGGAGGCTGGATAGAGCCGCCTAGCATTAGACCCACAAGGTAGTGGGTAGGGGAACAGATCCATGACTTCCCCTGTGTGTCTATCTGGAACTTGAGTCTGAAGCACAGGAATGCGATGACATCTTACTCTCACTTGTGGCCGGTCAGGTGGGTGCCCCCTCACCTGCAGGAGGAGCCAGGTATGCCAACAGTGTCCCAGGTGAGTTGGGGGAGGAAGAACCCTCAGGTCATGGGAGAGGGCAGTGTGCTAGAGAGGGAGCCCTTTACCTGAGCGTCTATGTCAGAGAGTCTCAGCCAATGAAACTTAGAGTTCGTGGAGGTCAACTCAGGGTCCGCCATTTCTCCTGGACTCCAGTGTTTGTCAAAGCTCTCCAGGGTAGAAACCGCCTAAGGGGGGAGAGCAGAAGCAGGCGTGGACCCTGAAACAACAGAACCCTGAGAAGAGGCAGGCTGGGAGGCTGCAACCTCTCTGGGTACCCTGGCCCTCTCCTCCCTGTACTCCTCAAAGAGCCCGGAGCTGTCTGCCTCAGCGAGGGCCACCCCACCTCACCCACCACCTTGAACCTTGACCCTGCAAAACACACTCAGTTCCCCTCCCCTTGCCACCAGGAGGCATCCAGGCAACCCCAGACTGCTAGAGACCCGACCTGGGGGTTACTCCAGGTGCTCTGGACGGTGCAGTCCATATATTCACCCCAAAGTCCCTCCAGTCACCCTCCTACATCGACCCTGGTACTCAGTCAGCGAGGGGAGACGCACTGGGGTTCCCGAGTAAAGAGCCCAGCTTTGCTTCAAGTGGGAAGCCAGCAGTCTCGGTGGGGCGGGCCCCAGGGGAAAGTGGAAAGGGTCAAAGTCGGCCGTCCTGGCCGACAGAGTGTCTGGGAGGGAGGGCAGGAGAGATGGTCATCAGCTGGAACTCAGGCATGAAACAGGTGTGGCTGGGAGGTTGGGCGGGGCCAGGAGCCTGGCAGCCCCAGACAGGGTGGCCCTCGAACCACTCCCAAGATGACCTGGGGAATGGCCTGACTCTGCGATGACCTGAGACCTCTCCCTGGCCTCCTTCCTTGCAGGTCCTGCAGAGATAAGCTAATCTAATCTCCCGGAGTCAGAAATGAGAACTCGGCAGAAAGTTTAGGTGACTTTCCCGAAAGTCACACAGGGCCAGAAGGTCAAGTCAGTTCTAGAATCCAGAGTTCCAGACACCTGCTCCCAGGGCATTTTAAATGCAACCCATGTCAGACAAATACTAAGCATCGACTCTGTGCCCTCCTGGAAACTCATGCAGGGGTGGGCGTGTGGGCCTGGCCCCAGCGCCAGCAGCTGGAAGTGGAGACACTTCTGTGCACACACGATGGCCACTTCTCTGCGGTACGACTTTCCTGAACCCCCAAAGGGCTGGAGCCAAGAATTCCCAGTTTCTACTCACGCTAGACTTGGGGAGAGGCACATCGGGCCTGGGCCAGCAGCAGCAGGCAGAGGAGTATGGTGGAGGAGAGCAGAGAGGTGGCTGGTCTGAGAGCAGCCTCACCAGGCCAGAGTGCTGGAGCAAAGACCCCTGTCAGGATGGGGGTTACGGGAGCAGGCCAGCACAGGCGGGCATCAGACTGTGTCAGGGCTGGTTTCTCTGCCTCTTCCTCCTTCCTGCCCATTCCTGGGGAGGCACCCAGGCACCCACTGCTTCAATGTCCTTACGATTGTGACTATAGAGGGCAACAGGGCCCTGGAGAGGGGAAGGGGAGGTGCCCCATATCGTGACCCCAAGGAGTTGGGGTTCAAGTTGCCTCTGAATGGAGGCATCCCCCGGGGCCTGAGCTGACCCCACAGCGGGGTCTTTGACTCCCAGTGCTGAAAGACCAGCTTTGCCCCCACCAAGTAGAAGATTGCTAGAGCTACATAAGAATTTGCGGCCAGGGCCTTTGGGAAGTAGCAACCACTAATCTTACCCGTTGCGCTCTGAGGAATTTGGCAGGGCCAGGAGCCCGGGGCCCAGGGACCACGCTGGTGGCCCAGCCTACCTCCTTCGCCTCGGAGCAGGGCCCACTCATCATCCGTAGCCCCACGATGAACCTCAGGGCTAAGCTGGCTTCTCCTCCCACAACACAGACGGTCCTCAGGTTTGGAACAAGGAACCAGATGAGCCAAAGGCCAGACCAACACTTTGTCCATGTAACAAATCTTTGGCTTGATGCTGCAATCTGTGTCCACATGTCCGAGTGGCCCCGTGCAAAGGGACTGAACCGCACCCCATGACATGCAGACAGCAGCCAGGCAGGTGGAGTGGAGGGTTCCTGTGCAGAGTTGCAGTCTGAATGCCCCCAAATATCCTGTGAGGGGACTGCTGGGAAGCGGGGAGCTGAGTGGCCATTTTGTGAGCCTTAACTGGAAGGATGCATATAACCTCATTTTTGTGGGAGTTGCTACAGGAGGCAGCTCTGCTGGGAGAGGGACCTTCGCCACACCCTGGAAGGGAGATCCGGACCTTCGCCGCACCCCGGAAGGGAGAGCCCCTCCGCCTCAGCTTGCCAGCTTGCCCCTCTCCCTGCAGCTCCACCCCCAATGGTCAGCTGGTAACTGGAACTTCTCCCTCTATCTACCGTGTTCGTTCTCCACCCTTCCAGACTGTTCAGGATGAATTGTGTTTTTTTCCCTCTTTTGCTGTGCCAAACACCCTTTTGTTTGTATTATGGTGAGTAGCTGAACCCAGAGCTGGTGAGAGAATTTCTGACTTGGTGACAGACTTTTAGCTCCTTTGCCTGCTCACACAAAGTGGTCTCACGTTGGAGCGTCTGTCCTACAGGGCAGGGGTGTCTGTCCTACAGAGGCGCTTTTCACCTGACGTCAGCACTCCCCGAGTGCTGCTCCTGGCCAACCCGGAGCCACCCCGGCCTGGCATCCAGTTCTAACCCTGCCCCCCCCGTGTCTGCCAGTCTGAGTCTCCCAGCCAAAGCAGGGGCTGCGGTGTGTCTTCGTGTGAGACTGACTCTCCCCCCAGTGGCTGCAGTTTCCAGTTTTGCAGGGGAGCGGTAGCTAGCCAGTGTGCTCCAGAGTACTATCTTCTAGGAGACAGAGGCGAAAGAAGTACTTGTTTGCAGTTGCTTTTGAAGTTAGCTCACCTACTTGCTAGATTGGCCCCTAAGAACATGAACACAGGGGCTCCCTGGCGGTGCAAGGGGTTAAAGCACAGCCCTATGCAGCTATCTGCAGCCACTGCAGCACGAGTTCGATCCCCGGCTGGGGAGGTGACCACATGTTACAGCAGATGCGCCTGTCTCGACCTGTCCTCTCAGCACTGTTTTTCAGTTGATCCACTTGTTGTCTCTGGTGAATCCTCTCACCTCCGCCCCACCTTTGGCCTATACCCCAAGTCTTGTATACATAAAAAAAAATAAAATAAAAATCTTTTTAAAAAAAGAAAAAATAAAGAAGAATGTAAACACACCGAGGAAACCATCCCATGCCCTTCATTGTTCCTCTAAGCTGGTTGGCGATAATAGAAGAAAAAGTAATAGCAGAAATTAATAGAAGAAAAAGTAAGAAGGCTTAATAACGCCACGTAAGCTTCTCGTAGACACGGGAGCTACCCAGTGTGACCGAGAAGCTCACCCACATGACTCAGACATCGCCTTAAATAGCTCAGCTAAGACAGGGGACACTGAAGGGGAGCAGGGGGGTCAGTTAGGGAGGCTCCCAGGAAAGCCACGACAGACAAAGATGTTTAAGTATAAAGACTGAAGTTCTGCCTTGTCCATAAAAAAATAGGAGATTGGATCTCCCAGGTACTTGCCCTAAAGGAGAAAAGTCTTTTGTAAATATCTTCTTATGTAAATACCTTTTTCTAAAGCAACCTCCCACCCAGCCTTCAAAGCCTGTCCCATAAATCAATCTTTTGCCAAAAAGACCCAGTTTGATGTAGCAGGCTGTTGTTCCCCTACAAGAGCTATTATGCCACTGACAACAGAGTGAATGAGGGGGACACCAGGGGTTGGGGGGCCTCTTTGCTGGCACCTCCACCCCTATGTCAGGGGCTAGCCTCTACGGAGGGGGACAGTGGTTCTCGGATGCAACCCAGAGGGCTACTTGAGGCTTCCTGAGGACCCGAGAGCCTGATCAGGTCAGGGCTCAGGGCAGTCTGGGGGCCTGCTTTTTGGCATCAGCTCTTGAGCCCCCTAAGTCAAAGGTAGCCTGCTCCCCAGGGTCCAACGGGAATACTAGCCGAACTGGCTACCTCGGCTCTGCCGTTCTGGGCTTGGCCTAAGACTGGGCCCATGACCTTGCAAGGCCTGCTGACCTGCTGAGACACAGCCTCCTCCTGACCTGTCACCTCCACGGGCCAACTGCTGTGACGAGGGTCCAGCGGCCTGTGGCCTGCTCTCAGCGCCAAACTGTAGGGAAGGCCCAGGAGTGACCCCACTGCCCGCTCCCGGCAGGGCCCTCATCCCCGAGCCAGGCTGCGCGGAGGGAGCTCCTGAGACGGACAGCAACCACAGGCCCAGAGGGTCCTGCTGGGCTTTCCAGAAAAACATGACTTTCTTTCTCAGTACAAGTAAATTTTGGAAAACTTTTAAACAAAGAAACCACGTGGGGAGAGTGGAAAAGGGGGGAGGAGGGGAGGGCAGGAGAGGGCAAGAGAGGGCAACTTTTTTTCTGAGAACACTTATTTCTCTCTGAGTAGCCAAGCAAGGCCTAATCCCAGCAGTTGTGGGGCCAGATTCAATAAAAACTCTGTCTGCAGAGGCCTGAGCAAAGCCACAGAAAATAAATAGTTGGTGGCTTGTCCGGTCTCCTGCCGCCTGGAGCCTGGAGGGCCTTCCATGGACTCCCGGCCCAGTGGGATAGGGACCGAGTATGGAATTCTCTCCCCAGCCAATCAACTTCCTCTCCCCAGCTAGGACCATTTAAAAATCATAAGTAGAGTTTCCGGTGTGGAGGGGGGAAAAACAGAAGAGAGCATATTTGGTTGAAGGAAGAGAAAAAGAACTGCAGAAAGGCCAATTTATTTTCACTTAGAGCCAAAAGCTGCTGCTCTGTTTTGTTTGTGTAAAATAATATTCTGGGTGAGGGCCTTCCCTGGATCTCACACTTGCACCTCATGTCTCCTCAAACAAATTCTCATCTCTGCAGGAGGAAAGCCCAGTTCTCTTGGAATGCAACTGTTGTCTATCTTGCGGGTGCAAGGGCCTCCCGGCCTTCTGGCCTTGTGCCTGTGGGCCTCGGAGCCTTCCACGGCGGCCATAGAGCTCCGGAGGCCCAGCCAGGCACACCTGGAAAATCAAGAAGAAAATGGCATTGGGAAACCTCGAGAGAGAAGTCGGGACCACAAGCAAGGAAACATGGACTCAGTCTCAATGGTCAAGGTGGGACAGACTTTTGTAAATGGGAGGAATGACTTTGCTGCTGCAGGGTTGAAGGGTATGTGTGGGTGGGTGGGTGGGGATGGGGTTCCAGCTCTTGCAGGAAAGGACAGGTGGGTGGGGGTCCACATAGAAATGGGAGGAAGGCAGGGAGTTTCCACCCCACTGGGGCCTGGAACTGGAATTCCCAACTTTTTATAGGGTTATGGCTCACACTTAAGACAGCCATGGTGGAGTGAGAAACGTCCTGCCTTTGACCTTTCTGCGTGGCCAAGACCTTCCCTCACTCTGGAGGCCTCACAGGCCCACAGGTATATGTCGAGGTGAGCAGTGAATGTAAGTTCTTCCCCCGCCAGCGAGGCCAAAGCAGGGCCCGGCAACTCCAGGTCTGAGTTCTGTCTAGGGTGACTGACCATGGGGAGTCATCCCCCCCTCTTTCAGCCAGTGCCACGTCTGAGGGCCTGGTGGGCTGCTGGAGGGCCGCAGAGTCGGTTGGCCTATGGATATGTCTCCTGGACATTCGGGTCCACTTCAGAGTGAGTCTATGAAGTTAAAAACTGCTCTCCCCAAGTTTTGTTTGAAAGTGCAGACAAGGGGGCCCTCCCTGGTGGCGCAACAGGTTAAAAAGCAGCACTACAAGGCTGGCCACAGCCCCTTCAGCATGAGTTCGATCCCTAGCCAGGGAAGTGACCCACATGGCACAGCAGACCTCTCCTGTCTCGCCCCTGTCTCACTCCCCTCAGCGTGTACTCCGTGGATCTGCCTGTTCTGCTCCCTACTCTGTCTCTGGTGAATCCTCTCACCACCCCTGTACCTCTAGCTTGCACCCTAGTTCTGTACGCACAAACAAATCTCTTTTTTTTAAAGATTGATTTATTTGTGCATACAGAACTGGAGTACAGGCCAGGGGTGCAGAGCAGTGAGGGGCTTCACCAGAAAGAGAGTGGGGAGCAGAACAGGCCAACTGATGAAGTACACTGCTGAGGGGAGCAGCGGGAGGTCAGGAGAAGTCTGCTGTGCCATGTGGGTCACCTCCCAGGCGGGGGACCGAACTCGCACTGAAGTGGCTGCGGCTGGCTCGCAGTGCTGCGTCCTAACCTGCTGCGCCACCGGGGAGGGACCCTGTTTAAATAAATGTAAAAAAAAAAGACAAGTAAAAAATTTTTTTTAAATCAATAAATAATAATGCAGACAGTCTTAGGAGGCCTGATTCTGAGCATGTGCCTCTAATCAAACTCCTCAGGACTTAGAAGCTGGGTGCTTTGAGATACTGCTCTTCCCCCCAAGTTCTCCCTAATGGCCTGGACGCCAGGGTTTGGTGACTCAAATACAAGAGCATCTCCAAGCCCACAGACGGGGTAAGGGAAAGAGGTCGACACCAATGAGCTCAAGATGCCGAAGTCAGGCTTAGCCCTGGTGCTCACTTAGAACAGCACAGGGCAGTTGTCTGTAGTCGAAAATATGCTTCGCTTCAGGGGCAGCAGCTACTTAATCTCTTTAGTAGCTGTATTTATGACATGCGGTGACATGTCAACCAGTCAAAACTCCAAGTCTCCAAAATATCCCCATAGGACCAGGATTTAAATAGAAAAGACTTCTGAGCAGGCAAAATAGATGTCAAAAACCCAGGCTCTAAAGCACAGGTTATTTATTGATGAGACTTTAGTCAAAAACCTCTGAACTTGTACTTTAGGGGCAATTGTAACTGCCGTGTGAGTTGATATCCAAACCTGTGATGAGTAAAAGGGGAAAGGAGAGGATAGTAATGATAAAAGAAAAGCTGACCCAGAGCTTCCTGCTGGGCTGTCTGGATTAGGATGAGGGGTCACCGCCTAGCTCTGAAGTCGTGGCCCCAGGAAATGACAGGATTCACACAGAGGATCCCAAGTCACTGAGAATGTGTTCGATTCTGCTGGGGGTGGGGGGTGGGGGCTGGTGACAGATGGAAGAGTTACAACGGACACTGAACACAGTTCTGAATGGTCAACAGGGCTCTGCCTTTTAAAGGGGTAAACACTCATTTACTGGAACATCTGTTTTTCCCCTCCAGCTGAGCTGGGAATGGAGCTCTCACTGCACAAGGCTCCCCATTCCTGCAGGTCTTCAGGCTCCCAGAAACCCTCCTGGGGAGGCAAGAAGAAAGCTGGGCTCTGCTCCCTGAGGCTGAGTGACCCCTGAGGCCCCAGCAATCCAGGCCCTTCACTGTCTACCTTCAGCCCGTCTCCTTTCTTTGCTCTTCTTCTCCCTCCTCACCCGCCCATTCTACCTACGCACACAGCCAACTGCTGTCCAACAGGACATTTTGCAATAATGGAAATGTTCTATATTTGGGCTGACCCATGCAACAGCCAGCAGCCCACTCCAGCTTTGGAGCATGCCACATGTGGCCGGGCCACTGAGGACGTTATTCTTGAGTTTTCTTTTCCCTTCGGTAATCTTACGTGGCCTACGGCTACCATTTCTGGACATTACAGAGATGCGTGGGCCCTCTGAGGCTGCAAAGAGAAGCTGCCCTCCTCCCTGCTGGTCTGGATGACTGCTGGCGCTCATTTGCCGTCCAGCTACAGTTATTAGTCACCTACTGTGTACTGTGTGCTGTGCAGGTCTTCTGAAATACTTTGGCGAGCTCTCAGTCCTGCTCTTCTTCCTATGTTGTCTGCATTTCATAAGCAAATCCTGATTGACTCAGGGCCTGGTGATGCCTGGCTATCGCTCTGAACTGACGGTGGACAGCAGGATCATGTGGAAATGGATTAACAATGAGGCATGCTCCTCCCACCCTGTAGATCTACGTGGTCAGAATTGCTGGGACTTGGGTCAGCATCTGAGGATAAAACCTCATAGTAGGTGATTTTCTTCCAAGAATTTATAACTTAGAATGTGCAACTTAAAAACAAAAGGACCTGTAAATAGTGAGCTCCTTTTACAAATAGTTATTCCCAAAAACTCTCTGCAAATGCCCCAGAGGAGACTAATACCATAAGCCTTTTTTTTTTTATATAAGATTTATTTATGCTTACAGAACTGGGGGTACAGGCCAGAGGTACAGGAGCAGTGAGAGGATTCACCAGAGACAGAGTGGGGAGCAGAACAGGCCGACTGATGAAGTACACTGCTGAGGGGAGCAGCAGGCAGTCAGGAGCGATCTGCTGTGCCATGAGGGTCACCTCCCAGGCGGGGATCCAACTCATGCTGAAGTGGCTTTCGCTTCTCAGTGTGGTGCTTTAATCCACTGTGCCACCAGCGAGGGCCCACCATAAGCCTTTTCACAGTGACATCTTAAGGGAATTCACTGGGCGGGTGTTCTTCCTTCCACAAAAGCACGTGCTGCCAGGAAAGAGCTGGCCTCGTCTCGTCTATTCAACCTTGACAGAGGCCTTCCCTCCTCTCACTCTGCCCCTATCTGTAAACCAGGGCAGACCATCTTCCTTCAGAGCCACAGAGTGATCAGGGTATGTGTCGAGTACCAGTGAAAACCTTGAGGCTCTGGGGACCCTCGGGCCAAGAGGGGTTCTGCCCTGCAGATGAGGAAGGGGAGCTTCCCAATGAGGAGGACTCACGGACCTTTCTCTGCTTTGCAAAGTTTGGAATGTTCTGATTGTGTTAGCGTTCAGCTGGACTGTGTGTAAAAAATTGTGAAGATGCGTTTCTGCTCAAAGGGGTTCATTTGTGCACTTTTTGAATTAAAAAGAAAACAAAAGGTCTAAGTAATGAGTCAGTAGAAACAAACCCAACTTCAGGTTTTGACTCATTGGCTCAGGTCCAGTCTCTAGTGTGCAAATTACCCTAACCCACGTTTATCTAGTACTTACTGTGTCCAGGGGATGGGTGTGGGATGGTCTCGGGCACTTTTTGCTCTGCAGGGAGAGGCAGTGATATCCTGCAGCCCATGAGCAGGGCGAGGCACTGGGAACCCTGGTGGGAGCAGGTTTGGGTGAGGCTAGGATGGAGGGGTGATGTGAGGGTTTGGGCACTGACAGGAATGTGAGGCTGCATTTCTCAGGCGATGCTGATGAGAAAGGAAAGCAGGAGGGTCTAGAAGGCCCCAGGTACCCAGCGTCACCGAGGAAAGGCAGGGAAGGCCTCATTAGGGGTCCACGGACTGGGAGGAGTTTGAAGGATGCCACAGGACTTCTGCAAGCTCCACGCGCTTGACCATCCCCACCCCTGAGATTGGAAAAAAAAATCACTCCTGGTGTGGGAGCTCCATCCATAAACCCCTGAACATAAAAAAAGGGCATCGTATGTACTCTCTTAATTGTTCAATAGGTTTATGGAGATGTAACACACATACTGCTGCAGAGCGTTATCTCCATAAAAAGGGGAGGTTCCATCTTCTCTACTCACTCATGAAGAGTGGAGCTGTGGAGGGAGGGGAAGACGTGGAGAAGCCTTGGAAAAAGATGTGGAGGAGGCCCATGGAGCGGAGAGACATAGGAGTAAGTCTCACTTGCTTCTCGGCTTCAGACTTGCACCAGGGACTTGGGGACGCAGAGTGGAGATGTGTAGAGACACCTGGGAGAGGCTGGGGGTAAAAGATGCCCGGGGAGGCTGGCGGTGGCAGCCATTACCACGCTTGGTGCCTTGAGTTTGCCCCTTTCGAGTCAGCCTCGCCTGGCCCCTTCGGCTCCTCCTGTAAGGCTCCCAGCCAGAAGGTGCCTTAGACTGTGGCAAGTTCTGGGCCAAGCAGCCCTGTTTGACTGGACATTTACTCACAAGGGGATGGGTAACTTCGGGGTGGTTTATTGGAAAAGTATTATCCTTTATTTTCTCTCTACACACACTGATCTATTAAAGTTCTTTCACACTAAGAGTATACTTGTCTTTGATGAATGGCAGAACCCACTTAGAGGGTACAAGTTGAGGGGGAGGCTCTTAGTTTTACCCCTCCATCTATATGAATACTAATAATATTATACACGTCATTTGTTCAAAGTGTATAATCCACTGGTTCCTAGAATATTCAGCTATGTGCAGCCATCACCACCATCAATACTGGAACATTTTATCACCAAGAAGAAACTCCAAACCCTTTAAGTTATCACACTGCATCTTCCACCCACCCCATACCCACTTGAAGGGTGCAGGGGGAAACCTTCCTGAATCTTTCTGGTTCTTGGCTGTAAATACTCAAATAACCATCAGGCAGATGGACAAGAGGGGGAAAACAACAACAACAACAACAAAAGAAGTTTAATAACATGTATACCTCTTGCATACTATGGGAAAGATCCAGTAAAACTGAGTAATTCACACACGTGGCCTCATTTACCACCTTAAATAACTTCAGTAGGAGGGAAGGGCAAAGATCATTCCTGGGAGGTTTTCAGGAAAGACCAGCCAGTTGGGGCACTGCCTTTTTGTAGATCTAAGTTCTCCTCCCTTGATGAAAGTTAAAGAGATTAGCTCTTCCCCATGTGGTGAGGGAGACTCCCTTACAAAGGGAGGTTTCCCTGATACAAAAGAGCAAGCTCTACCCAACCTTCAGAATCCCTCTATGACATAATCCTATGTCAAAGAGTCATATTTGGGGTGGCAGATTTTGCTCATTTACACACCCCAGGCCTTAGCAACTACTAACCTACTTCTGTCTACCTGGATTTCTCCATTCTGGGCATTTCAAATGGATGGATCATTCACGATGTGGCTTTTTGCCCTGCAGATGATGTTTTTAAGAGGTAGCATGCATCAATGCTTTGCTCCTTTTCATGACCAAATAATATTCCCTTGCATGGATAGACCTCTTTCTGCTTATCTGTTCATCCACTGTAGACCATTCATGCTATTTCCTCTGCATTGTTGTATATAATGCTACTGTCTACATTCCTGTGCAAGTTTCCTTACAAGTCAATCCTGTCGACCCCCAGGTCACAGATCAGGACAAAGGTTTTCGTTTCTCTTTGTAAGGACCTTAGAGTGGAATTGGTAGTTTGAGGAATGGCCAGACAGTTTTGTATTTTTGTGTTTATTTTGAGGAGGAAATGAATGGGACAGTAATAATGACAATCTGCTCAAGGCCAAGGTAAACTTGCGTTCAGGGGAGGAAGAGATTAGGAAGCAACCAGATTACTGAGTGGCACTGTGGTCTTCTCTGTCACAGTGCCCACTGGGAGGAGACAGGTGCAGGGCCAGAACCTATGACCACGCACCTGGTGATTAAGGGCGTTCTTCTGTCACCCCCTTGCGGCGCCACAAACTGAGGCCTGGGTTGGCTATGAGGCTCCAGGGAGCACAGTAAACTCATCAACCTCCCCTCCAACCCCTGACAGCTCCCACCTTAGAGACAGTTAAAGATATAGATACCAAGATCTGGCAGGATGAAGAGACATACTCAAAGTCAGGATCTCTATGGCATATTTATGGAATGCCTATTATATACAGGAAGTGCTAAGCATGCACAGATATTCTGTATAGTTTCACTGTGTGCCAAGCTCTGTGCCCACGCTTTCCAAATCAAAATGTTTAAAATCCTTCCAACAATGGAGTGAGTGGATTCCTATTGTGAACTCCCATGTTTCAGGTGGGGACACTAACTCAGGCCTGAGCTGCCCTTATCAAGGTTGAAGAGTTCGCAGTGGTGAGGCTGGGATGTGAAGGCAGCCTGTCTGACTCTAGCAACCACCTCACTGTGCCCCCACAACTCTTCTCTCACCAGGACAAGGCTGAAACTCTCATTTCACAGACAAGAACACTGAGGCTGAGGAGATACCCTTTCCCAAAGCTGGCAACTCAGACTGCTCATGCCAAGACTTCCTTGCCAAAGCTAAGCATGCAGTGAGTCACAGCAGTAGGCAGTGTAGGCCTGTACTTTCCCTTAGTGCCTTAGTGCCACCTCCTCCAGGAAGGTCTCCCTGACTACTCACCCAGTCTGGGTTCCAGGTTCCTCCCTCTGGGCTCCTGCCTCTCCCAGGGAAGACCCTACCACGACCCTACTTACTGTGTGTGGGCACGGAAGAGTAGGTGGCCAAGACCCACTAAGCTTGACCTCCTTCCCACTGCATCTCCAGTACCCAGCTCAGAACCTGGCCCAAGCTGGTGCTGGACAAGCACAGTGAACAGTGTGAACAGTGACAGAGAGGTCCAGCTTATAGTGAAGGGGGCTAAAGAGGGAGGAATTGAACTATACTGAAGGCAGATCCAGGAGTTGGGTCACCAGAGCAATGGAGAGTTGGGGGAACCCACCTAGCACAGGGGCTTCCAGGGGAAATGTGTAGCTGTGCAGGGTGGCGCAGAGGTGGGGCACTGCTCTGCTGTTGTAGAGTCCAAGCCCTCATGCCCAGTTAAAAGATGCCCACCCCGCAGCGGGTTAAAGCACAGCACTGAGAATCTAGAGCCGCTTCTGCATGAGTTCGATTCCCGCCTACCCCGGAGGTGACCACATGGCGCGGCAGACCTCTCCTGACCCGCCCGCTGCTTCCCTCAGCAGTGTACTTCTGTGATCTGCCTGTTCTGTTCCCCACTCTGTCTCTGGTGAAGCCTCTCGCCACCCCTGAGCCTCTGGCCCATACCCCAGTTTTGTATGCACAAATAAATAAATCTTTAAAAAAAAAAAAAAGATGCCCACCCCTTATAGCCCCAGGTGGGCAGCTATGGACCCTCAGCTGGGCCCCTTGGGCAGCAGCCAACCTGTGCTGTACATGACATTCTCCAGTGTGGGGGGGGGGCGAAGGGTTGGAGGAGGAGCTGTGACAGGTATGTGTATATGGGGTGCCTGTATGTATGGGCATGCGGTGTGCCCGTGTGTGATGTGTGTTTGTGTGAGTGGAGGGTGTGTGTAGTATGTGTGTGTGTTTGTGCTGCAGTGTTTGAATGCCCTTGGCTGCTGGACTCTCGGCAATGAGGACAGGTAGCAGAAGTGTGAGGGGCTGAGTCCAAGAACCAGAACTCGGGGTGTCTTTCAGAGGTCATGTGGTTTTCTCTCTCCCTGATAACAAGGTTGACTCAGGTCCCCAGGGTATGGAAAACTGCCTGTGGTCCCTGTGAGCAGTCCATGGGCTGGACTTCTGCTTGGGAGAGACCTTCCTTCAGACGGCCTTTTCCTTAGTTGCTGAGCAGAAAGATCTGGATAGACAAAAAGGAGAAGGGAGGGAAAAAGAGGCCATGTTCCCAAGGGAGTCAAAGTGTCTGGTCATGAGGGGCTTAGGGGGCGACCGGAAAGGCAGATGGGGTGCACATACGGAAGAAGAATGTTTTGGAAACCAGAGATGCCAGGCAGGAGACCCCGCCCCAGGACACATTCCAGCAGGAGCTGTGCCCCTCACAACGGTGCTTGGGGGAGCACTCCCTTCTGCAGGGTGCGGGTTATAAAAACCCCAAATCCCTTCCATTCTGAGGTTCTGTAAGAGGAGGAGGGCCCCGGGGTGCTTCCCTTCCAGAAACTGTCTGTGCCCTTGATCCCCGGGAATAATTCTCTCTCTCTTTGCTGAACTTTCAAATATTCCAGGCTACGGCGATGTGGGAGGGGATTTAGAGTCCACCCTCTGGATGTACAGATGAGGAAACAGGCCCTATTAGAAAGGGACCTGTCCAGGACCCTCCCTCATGGAGCGACTGATTAAAGCAGGGCACTTGGAAGCTAGCTGTAGCCGCCTTAGCATGAGTTCAATCCCGGTCAGGGAGCTGACCCACATGGCGCGCAGATCACTCCTGTCTCACCTGCTGGTCCCCTACGCAGGGTATTGTTTGGCTTCCCTGCTTACCCCAGTTCTGTATGCATAAATCTTAAAAAGAAAAAAAAAAGGGGGGGAACTGCCCAAGGCCACAAGCTGGCAGGCTAACACAGGCCTAAGTTAAATGAAGGAGACACCCAACTGGGGTTTTTCTGCAGCTCACTACACCCAGAGGGCAGTGTGTCCATTTTACACAGCAGAGAGGTCCATTTGCCTCAGGTCATACTATTACAGGGCAGGGAGAGGGGTACCCCTGAACCCCCAAACCAGCCTGCTCTAAATAGGTTCTGCCATCCGCCACATCAAGACAAAACATATAAGACTTTAATGAAAAGGAACTTTAATACAGTGAGTATAAAATACAGAAGACAAAGAATATAATTTCTAAATCAGATACCTGAAGTTACCCATCCCCTCGTGGGCAAAAGCCCACCCAAAAGGGACTGGCCCAAAGCAAGGCCCGAAAGCTGCCACAAGACTAAAGCACCTTCTGGCCGGGACCCACAGAAAAGGGTCAGAAATGGCCAGACAAGTCTGGGAGGAAAAGAGCAAGATCAAACTCCATATAAACACTGCCAGAGTCACCTCCCCACGGGTTTCTCACCCACATCTGCCTTTAGCAGTCCAGGGTCAGGAAACAAACACGGCTTCCCCATCACATGCTCCCTGCTTCCTCAGGTCTCCTTCTGGCTCTCCATCCTGCCTCCTTCGTCCCTTTTTCCTTCTCTTTCTTTTTCTCTGCTCAGCTCCACCCTCCTTTGGGTGGGGCAGGGAACCTGGAACTTCCCCTTTTCCTGGGGACCCCTGTTACAATACCACTGGAAAGAAGATGGCTTGACTGCATTCCCACAGGTACCCTCTGCTACCAAAGCCCTTGTTGGTGACCCAGAACCTCCCACACACAGTGATAAAATCAGGTAACTGCAGTGAGAAATGCAGAGAAAGGCAGACAGCAGTCTGGTTAGGCCAGTCAAATGCGTGTGTTTCTTTCGCTTTGAGGCGAGAACAATAGTGCAGTGATGTTAGAGACTTGTAAGATTTTATGCAAAGCCTTTTCTTTGTACCCCTCAACAGTTTTTTCCTTCCCTCCATCCCTTCCCCTCTACAAGCGATACCAGCTTACTATTTTAAGTTATTTCTATCAAAGTCTTCTCAAATGTTACCAATGATACCAAAGTCTGATTAGCGCTATGACTTTGACCAAGCTCCAGACTTCAGATTAATGACCTCTGTCAATTTATTGGGGTATAATCTACGTACAATAAAATACACCCATTGAAGTTTACAGTTTGGTGGGTTTTGACAACTTCATACACCCATATAACCACTTCAATCAAGATATGGGACATTTCCAACAACCCAGAGTGCTCTAGTCCTCGGTCCAGTCCCCTTTCCCCTCCCACCCACTCGCAGTGGTTAAGGATTAGATTTATCTTCTCCAGAGTTCTACAAATAAATGGCCATCAAGTGCGCAATGCTTTGTGCCTGTCTTCTCTTTACAGCACAATGCCCCTGACACTTACCCAGTGTTCCAAGTATCAGAAATTTGATTCTTTTTAATTCCTACACAGGAATCTAACAAGTGAGCCGGTGGTTTCTGATGGTTTCGAGGTGGCTCCCTTAACAGGTTGGGCCTAAGACCTAGCAGCTCCCGCTCATCTCCGGAACCAGCCACGCGAGCCTGGCTCATAGTAGGCGCTCACGTTAGTGGCAAGTAAATCGATTCCAGCGTCAACACACAATGATCATTGTGGAAAGCATCAACCATCAGCGTGAGCAGGCCCACCAGAGCGGCAAGGAAGGGGTAAAACTTCAACGTGATGAAGTAGAAAGGACGGTTTAAAATAAAGAGCTTAAGTCGACTTGGGAATAGTCCCTGAGTTCAATTATCCAGCAGAGCTCGGCCTTCCCCGCCCCCGACCCCACCAGGGATAATTAAAAGCCCTGCGCCTGGTCCCTTCCCCGGGGAGGCGGCGGGCTCCCGGTGTGAATGGGCTCTGAGGAATGAGTAACTACAGTGGCCTCTTTGTTCGGCGGTCGGGGAAACTGAGGCCAGAGGGCGGGCGGGAGGCCGCCGGGTGACTGCAGGCTGGGTCACCGCGTGAGTCAGCGGCGCAGACGAGCAAGATTGCTGTCATTAAGGTTTACAGGTCCGCCGCCGCCACAGCGCCGGTGCGGCCCGCGCCCCGCCCGCCG
>NW_004567117.1:31285050-31296837 GCF_000260355.1 Condylura cristata | reverse complement strand
TCACCGGCCGTGCACGCCGGCGACTCGGGCCTCCGACCCCGGCGGCCCGGAAGGGGGGCGGAAACTCCGCCACCCCGGCCCTGGCCCTGGCCGTTCTGTGCAGCCTTGTTGCTGGAACTGCGGGCATCGCCAGCAACCCCCAGCCCCTTGGCCGCCGTGAGACCCCCTCACCCCAAGACTCAGTGGTTTGGCCGCCCCTGAACCCCGCTCTGAATACTTGAGCCCCTCTTTCCTTCCCTGGCCCCTTCCCCTTCCTCCTAACCCGGCCTCCTGGGCAGGTCCGGGCCCCTTGGGGACGCCAGCGCCACCGAACCTCAGCCCTGCGTCCGGCTTCACTGCCCAGGGCGCGGGGAGTGGGCAGTGGGCCTGGGCGTGGGCTCCGCCGCGCCTGCCGCCCTGTCCTCGCGGCCCGAGAGAATGGACCCGCCGGGGTCACTCGGAGGGGAGGAGGGGACCCTGCGGCGCGGGCTGGGCGGACCTGGCGCCCTGTGCAACTTGAGGGGGGGGGTGTGGGTGAGGACTGCTGGACTCCGGGTGGACTTGAATGCGTCCTAAATCATAAAAATAGTCCCGCTGTATAGAGAAGACACTGGAACCTTTAAGTCCCCATCCCCTCGTCCGATTCGGTCCCGGCTTAGTCTAGAGTGAAACTCCAAACATAGTTATTAAGAAACTGTTGCTTTATTTTGACTCGTTTACATAAATTTTCCACTTTGGGGGCATGGTGGTGGGCTTGCGGAATTCCTAAAATAACTTTTAATGGAGAGAAGCCTTCCATTATGGGAAGCGCCTAGACGCGAGAGGCGTCAGGAGGCCTGGGTTCCCGTCACAGCCCTGCCACCAACTGGCTGAGCCACCAGGACACATCGCTGCCCCTCCCGACCAGTGTTAGGAAAGTGGACTTCCCCCTCCACCTCTTCCCCTACCCCCCACACCCTCCCCAAAGGAGGGCTGGATGAGCTGTCCCTACTTCTCAGGACAAAACAGTGGGTTTTCCTTCCTTACAATGCTCTGATGCTATAGAAAGTGGTGGTGAGATTAAAAATGAAAAAGGAGAGAGCAGTTTACTTTTCTGAACGGGGTGCTCTATGTCTCAGTGCACATATTTATTCTTTAAGGTCAAGGTCACCTTCACAGGTGCAGTTCCATTGATTATATATGACTCCATGGCCATAGGGAACCTCCACAGATATTTCCCACACCACTCCAGAGCCTCAGACCTTTGTACACTCCTGCCCCAAAGGGACATGTGGGGAGGGGCACCCAGATCAGGAAAGGACTTTAGATTCAGGGAGAGTCAAAAAAGGTGGACAGGTGATGTCAACTTGATGGCTCACATTTCAGGGAGCCATAAAAGTTTATGGCCTCATCCTGGGGAGGCCCTGCCCACCCTACAACTGCGGCTCTGAGAGGCTGAGCAATGTGGACACTCAGCTCCCCCACTGCAGCCCCAACCTGGTGATGTGCTCTGGGAACCTGTCTGTCTCCTCTCTCCCTGGCCAGCTTTGCTTTGCTGACTGGGAGTGGGGGATGGGGGACAGAACCTCAGTGTTTAACAAAGCAAGTGTCAGAGTTTCCCCCCCACCCCTCCCTACCCCACCCCAAAGCAAGTAGGGGGTCCCCAGGATCCCCTAGAAGCAAGCACATGTAGCATCTGTGCTAGCCAGATGCAGCAGCAGGACAGAAGCAAGGGGTTTAATTTAAAATGATGGAATGGTGGGGAGAATAAAAGAGAAGGCGATTAATGCTCAACTTTGAAAGAAGGCAGGGGAACAATTACTTTAAAAGGTTTTAATTGGTTCTGTTCGAGGCATTCACTCCTGTGCTTAAAACCCCAGGCCAGCTCAGACCTGCAGTTTTGGATTGCCCAAGTGCCTCCCTGGTTTTCCCCTTTGAACACTAGTTCTCAGAGCTCATGCCTCTCTTACACTCCCACTAGCTCCTTCTCTCTCTGTGTGTGTGTGTGTGTTGTGCGTAACTAGCTGGCTACTTATTCATTATGTATCCAGTGTCCCGAGCTGGCAGGTTCAGGCCTTGGAGGAGGACCTCTCTAACTGATTCTCCCAGGTCTGCAGCCTGACTCACTTGGGGCGGGTCTGCATCACAGACTAAAGTGACTGAGGAAAGTAGCTTCAAGCAAACTGAAAAGCACTCGCGAGAAAAGACAGTAGGGCATGCAGGTGAGCTTAGAGCTCCGTGGGCCACAGTGACAAACTCAAATCAGAGAAACCCCTCCCTGCCCAGCACCAATGTGGGTTTAAAGTTGTTTGCAAATAATGGGTTTGTGTCGGGTAATAAGACTCAGTTATTCCCACTATGAGGATGGCTTGCATTTCAATGGCAAATAATGAGTCAAAATGGGCCAATCTGGACCCTCCTTGGTGGTGCAGTGGGTTAAAGCGCAGCACTACGAAGCTAGCCACAGCTGCCTTAGCATGAGTTCGATGCCCAGCCAGGGAGGTGACCCACATGGCGCGGCAGACCTCTGCTGACCCACCCGCTGCTCCCCTCAGCAGTGTATTTCAGAGCATCTGCCTGTTCTGCTCCCCACTCTGTCTCTGGTGAATCCTTTCACCGTCCCTGCACCTCTGGCCTGTACCCCAGTTCTGCATAAATAAATCTTAAAAAACTAGCTAGGCTGCTCTTGGAATAAAGTCTGATTCTGGGAATAGGGCAGGGAATACTCAAACTGAGCCTGGAGCATCTTATAGTGCCAGAGTAAGGAAGTGCCTGAGGGGATGTCTGAGTGCTGTTGGGATGTCAAAGGGACACAGGAGCCAACCTGAAAGAGCAATAAATACATAAAGAAAATAGCATTGAACTATAATCCAAAATATAAAATAAGCATGTATGAATGAATCTATACTTGTAAAAAAAGACATGACTAGACGAATAAGTGATTGGGGAGGAATCAAGTCTTCTCTACAGCTAATTCCAAATATTCTCCCCTCAAAGAAGTGGGTGTCTTCCCTCTTCCCTCCCCTCTTGCCCCCCACTACTGGAGATCTGGCAAGTGCTGCCTCAACCAAGTGATCAAGACCTACTCCTTCAGAGGTAAGTATATTAATAGCTGTATCCCTGGTTTGAGGTGGTGAGCACAGCTCTTCCCCTCTGTGGCCTCCCTCCCCCCAACCCTAGTCTCACCATGAGAAAAAATAGTAGGCAAAGCCGAACAAACGCATTCTGTGGATTCGTGAGCAGTACTCCTCACAACCACCACGGCCATCAATGGCCCTGCCCGTCGGAACCGAAGGGGACATGAGGAGAAAATGGAAGGCGGCATCTTGGACGGACCTTGGCAAAGAAAAAGGAGAGTGGGATAAAACTGGGGTCAATTGGAATAAGATGTGATGCTTAGTTAGCAGTGGCGCTCCAGTGCGATTTCTGAGTTCTGACCAGCGGCTCCTCAGTAAGGTAAGGTATGAGCGACAGAGACTGAGGGCAACTGTCTTTGCAACTCTTCAGTAAGCCTAGAACTATTCTTTTTTTTTTTCTTTAGGATTCATTTTCATTTATTTGTACATACAAGAGCTGGGGTGTAGGCCAGAGGTGTAGGGGTTGCAAGGACTTACCAGAAACAGTGGGGAGCTGAATAGGCAGCTCTACTGAAATACACTGCTGAGGGGAGCAGCGGGGGAGACAGGAGAGTTGCTGAACCATGGGGTTGCCTCTTGGCCAGATGTTGAACTCAGGCCACAGAGGTGATAGCTGATAGCATGACAGTGCTGAGACTTAACCCCTAAGCCACCAGGGAGGCCCTCTAGAACTATTTTAAAGAAAAAATATTTTTGTTTTTTTAAGTCATCTCAATTGGGACTGAGAACTAAAAGACTTAGGTGTCTGAGGAGAAGAGGAAAGGGCTGACGATGGTGCTCAGGGGACTCTGAGAGAGGCTGCTGGGTTCATTGAGGAGGGCAAAGTAATTTGGATTTTACATCACTTCATGGTCCAAATGTTTTTAAAGCAGCTTGCTGTTTGCTTAATCCAGAACAGCACCATCCTGATATTCTACATTGAAACATAAATTTTCATTGCTTAATAAGAAAGTGTTTTTTTTTTTAAAGCCGCTTTCCCATTTATATAAACTTTAACAAAGTAATCCCAGGTGGAGGAGTCAGAAAAAGGATTATAGGCTTGGAGGGGTGACTGGGAGATACTGGGGATGGGAGGTCCCAAGCACTGGTGATGTCCTGACCTTTGACCTGGGAGCCCCTTAGACGCATGCATTGGACTCTTGAAAATCCACCCAGCTGCACCTTGGGATCCTTGTGCTTTTTGTATATAAATTACATGTCAGGGAAAGCTGTAAATAAAAAGCTTAGGTGATTTCAGGCATTATATTTTAAGGCTAGGAAAAACCAAAATCCTGCTCTGTTCCCTGGAGGAAACAATCTAGAAAAGTCGATCGTTTGCTTAAGGGCACGAAGCAGATGGCACAGGCCATCTCAGGGCACTGTGGCCACTGTCTCCCCCCCTTCCCCATCAGCTGGCTCTGTGGAGCAGTGAGAAGCCTTTACCCAGCTAAAAGTTCTGGTCAAGACTGCCGAGAGGCCACCCCAAAGAAGGGCAGCACCAGCACCCAGCTGGGTGACCTTTGCCCAACTTTTGTTCATCTGTGCCTTAGTTTACCCACCCTTAAAGGGGACCCCCAACTACCACAGTGTGACTGTGGGAACCAAAGACGCCTTCCTGAGTTGTGCTCCTTGTCTGTTGTGGGTAAGCTTGGGCTCGGTGGCTCACAGGTGCAGGAAGAGGAGAAGGCCATTGCACACTGTCTCTCCCGGTCCCAGCTCACTGTCAAGGTGCATGACTACACCCAACTTCAATTCTACCTCGCCCTCTCACTTGGGAATGGAACTAGGCCTCTTTGTCTAGTGTCTCCAGTGAACTCATCAATAACTTCATCCTTAGTCTAGTGCCAACTTCTTTCTTAGATGACTAGAGTGCTTGTGTTCTGATTTCATCTGTGTGTGTGTGTGTGTGTCTGCTGCCTACTTTGGCAGACATGTGACAGAAGATGATAGTCTTACCTATAGCCTTATATCCCCAAGGAGCCAAGGGAACTGGGGGGGCATACCTGCACCCTTAAACCAATGATTTCTGAGACTTTGACTTGGAAAGAATCTGATAATAGAATCTGAACCATATTAATGTAAAAAAAAAGCCTCATCCTTTCATTCAACTCTTCTCTCTAGAATGTTTAGGACATTCTAAACCCAAAAACACTGAAATCTGGGGCACTCCTTGGTGGTGCAATGGGTTTGGACACAGTACTACAAACTAGCTGCAGCCGCTTCAGTGCAAGCTCAATTCCCCACCCTGGAGGTGACACACAGGGCACAGCAGACCTCTCCTGACCCGCCCGCTGCTCCCCTCAGCAGTGAACTTCGTCACTCGGCCTGTTCTGCTCCCCACTCTGACTGGTGGATCCTCTCACCGCCCCTGCACCTCTGGCCTGTACCCCAGTTCTGTATGCATAAATAAATAAATCTTTTAAAAAACAACACTGAAATCTGGGCATCCGCTTTCAACAGGAATATTGATCAATTGGTGTCCCTAGAGCAGGGTGACCATGATGGTGAGAGATCTGGAAATCCAGCCCTGGAAAAAACAAGACATGTTACTTTCTAGATAGAAGAACATGTAGTGAAAGTGTTCAGGTAGGGAAGGTAGAGGTAGATCACATGTCATGTGGCTGTCGATCAAAGGGTGGGAGAGAGAAGCAGGCAGAACGCAACTCAATTTGGGACCAGCCTTTCAACTAGAAAGTTCACCGAGCAAAGGGTGGGTTTCCTTGAAAGCACAGAATCCACCGTGCCTGAAAGTCTTCAGGCGGGCTTAGATAAGCTCTCTAATCGATCACTTCTAATGTTCTTCCCAACTCTGAGTCCATAATTCCTAAGGAGATAGATTTCCAGCATCTCTTATTTCAGGTTCTAGAATTTCATCTTTAACTACAAATGAAGTCATCTACCTCGAAGCAGAGTTGGTCTTTTTCATTCACAGCTCACTTCAAATAAACATAGTAATGATTGACATTTATTTATTATTTAAGGGTTTATTTATTTGTGCATACAGGATAGAGGTGCGGGGCGGTGAAGGGATTCACAGAGACAGAGTGGGGAGCAGCACAGACAGATTGACAAGGTACATTGCTGAGGGGAGCAGTGGGTGAGACAGGAGAGGCCTGCTGCACCATGTGGATCACCTCCCTGGCCAGGGATCGAACTCCTGTCGAGGCGGCTGTGGCTAGCTTCATAATGCTGTGCGTTTACCTGTTGTGCCACCAGGGAGGGCCCCATTTATTCAAAGCAACTTTTGAGTGGTGGCACCTAGATTGGGATGGGACCAGTCTCCTAGTTATGACTGTGTGAAAGGTTTTTGTACTCATGACCCACACATCTGAGTAGGGTCCTGGACAGCATATTGCATTAAACGAGATGATGATGCCAGGAAGACTGAACCTACGCCCAGGTTTCTCAGCAATCTGAAAGCAAAGCCGTAGCAATTCCAACGTTTTCCTCACATGGTAACATGCTTGACTGTCCCCAAGTTATAGAATTTGAAATATATTCCCCACTTCCTCTTTCTCTATCCAAATCCTACTGACCACTCAAAACCAGTTATTGGCTAAGCTTCCTGAGTCTTGAAGTCTGACAGCAGTCTCTGAACAGTCTGCCAGGACTCACTCTTCCTCTAGCCTGAGAGGGCAAGTTCACAGCAGTTTAGACCAACAAAGAAGTGAGTATTTTATGCAGGCTAACTTAATCCATTTTTTTAAAAAATGATTTACTTATTTATGATATAAGAAGAGAGGTACAGACCAGAGGTGTGGGGGATGAGAGGATTCACCAGAGACAGAGTGGGAAGCGGAACAGGCAGATCTACTGAAACACACTGCTGAGGGGAGCAGCAGGCTGGTCAGGAGAGGTCTGGCTCGCCATGTGGGTCAGCTCCCTGGCCGGAAAACTCGTGCTGCAGTAGCTGCAGACAGCTTCATAGTGCTGTGCTTTAACCTACTTTACCATCAGGGAGGGCCACTTTATCCATCTTATAGTTCTTCTGGATTTCAAAAAACTTTTCCTACCTAAATTTTTTTTTAAGATTTATTTATTTATGCATACAGAACTGAGGTACAGGCCAGAGGTGCAGGGGCGGTGAGAGGATTCACCAGAGACAGAGTGGGGAGCAGAACAGGCCAGCTGACGAAGTGTACTGCTGAGGGGAGCAGCGGGCCGGTCAGGAGAAGTCTGCTGCGCCATGTGGTCACCTCTGGGGCCGGGATCGAACTCATGCGGAATTGGCTTTAGCTTCTTAGTGCTGTGCTTTAACCCGCTGCGCCACCAGGGAGGGCCCATACCCTAAAATTTTAAAGGAATTTCCTCTTGTGTTATTTTACAGAATAACACAATTTTTAAATTATTATTATAGCTTTAGTTTTTTAATATTTAGATCTTTGCTCCATCTGGAATTTCCTTTGTTATGTGTAGTGAAGTAGATAACCAGTTCCCCAATGTTATTTATTAGATATTCATTTTCTTTCTATTGATCTATTGTACCAACCTTATATGAAACTAAATTCTATATGTTTTCCATTAAAATTATTCAAAGGTATGTTGTCTGGCCCCTAACTGAATTTAAGATACAAAAAAATAGCTAGAAGATCTCCTAAATGTTTGGAAACTAGGCCACACATTTTTAAAATAACCTATGGGTCAAATGAAAAATAATTTTGATTGAACATTGATGAAAATCTAAAATGTCAGAACTTGGGCGCAAAAGTTATAGTAACAGAAAAACATGTAGACTTACGCATGTGTTATAAAGAAGAAAGGAAGAATGGTACCTGTTATATTTCTTGGCCAAGTCCCTGTCCATCTCTCTCTTTTTTTTTTTTTTTTTTTTAGTGTTACCTAGCATTTGCCTTTCTTGAAACCTTAAGCTTCGACCAGCCTGGTTGGTTCCTCTGCATATCCTTTGCTTTAAATCTCACTGGCATTTCTAGTGGGATCAAGCTAAACTATACTTTCATTTGAGAAGGATTGACATCTCAATAACAATGACTCTTCCTGGACCAAAGCAAGATTTGTCTTCTTTTATTCCAATCTTTGTTAGAGTTCAAAAACTTTCCTCATCATGCAGATGTCGGGGAGCTCCCCTCTGTCTCAGTTGCCACTGAAATAGTTTTTCTTCAATTATATTTTGTAGTTTCAGTTGGTTGACTTGTAATGTTTCAGTTTCACATGTAATGAAGACGTGTTTGGGACATTTTGGCTAAACCCATATGAATCATGCTTGTCTAGCACACCCTCTCCAAACATGCAATACATATTTGCCTTTATGTCTCTTTCCATCCTCTGACATACTCTGAAGGCAATTGCTGTCTACATCCCAAAGTTTCAACAGAACTGCTGCAAATGTCCTGGAGCAGTAGAAAGTATTTTGGGCCAGCGTTACTTCATCACAAATCATCACAAGTGTCCCCACTGTGGTTTGGGCACTCTGCAGCCAGACAATGTACATTCCAGGCCTGACTCATGCTCAGGGAGCCCTCTGGAAGCATGCCCTGAGAACACTGCCTGTGCAAGCCACTTCCTGAGCACCCCCAGACCCAGCAGAGATCTGGAGTCACTTCTGCAATTCTACAGCCTTTTTAATATTGATTTGCCATTTTTCTGATATAAAAGTGGTGACTACAATAGGAAGCATGTGAAGGACAACACGAGATTGACTTGTCTTCTCCATCACTCAGATCATCACTGATGTGATCACCTTGTGATCTTTGCACCCTGTACATGCAGCAGCGTGCATACTCCAGAATTGAGGCAGCTCTGGCCATATGACTTTCAATCCTGTGTCCTGTCATGCATTATATGTGCTTCCGAATAGGCTTTTTGTTGACTGCATGGTATTTGGTAATTTATTTACTCATCCTACCATTATTTTGCCTTTGGGTGATTTCCAAAATAAGACTTCAGTCAAATCTTGTGCAAACATCTTTGCTATCTTCTCTAATTATGTCTGTTGAATATATTCCTAGGTGGATTACTGGGTCAGAAATTAGGGAAATTTTTAAAAATTATGATAGCAGGGCCCTCCCTGGTGGGGCAGCAGGTTAAAGCACAGCACTAAGAAGCTAAAGCCACTTCAGGATGAATTCCATTACCACCCCAGAGGTGACCCACATGGCACAGCAGACCTCACCTGACTTGCCCGCTGCTCCCCTCAGCAGTGTACTTCGTCAGTCAGCTTGTCCTGCTCCCCACTCTGTCTCTGGTGAATCTCCTTACTGCCCCTGCACCTCTGGCCTGTACCCCAGTTCTGCATATATAAATAAATAAATCTTTTTTAAAAATTGTGATAACACACATAACCTAAATTTACCATTTTTAAGTTCTTTTATTTAAGATTTATTTTTATTTATTTATGCATATAAGAATTGGGGTACAGGCCAGATGTGTAGGGAGTGAGAAGATTTACCAGAGACAGAGTGGGGAGCAGAACAGGCAGATTGACTGAAATACACTGCTCAGGGGAGCAGCGGATGAGACAGGAGATGTCTGCTGTGCCATGTGGGTCACTTCCCTTGCTGGGAATCAAACTGAGGTCTCAGGGTTGATAGTGCTGAAACTGAACTGCCCGGCCACTGGAGAGGCCCCTAAAGTTCATTTTAAGCTGAAACTTCACGCTGTCGTGCAAACTTCACCACATCCATCTTCAGAACTTTCTTTCATCTTGCAAACTGAAACCACACACCCATGAAACACTAACATTCTACTCTGTGAGCTTGACCTCTCCCAGTGCTGGGATGTAAGCAGTCTCCAGTTCCGGTCCTCTGTGACTGGCTTACTTAGCAGCGTTATATCCTTGAGATTCATCCATGTAGCACATGTCAGAATTTCCTCCTGGGTAAAGCTCAGTAATATCCCATTATATAGACAAATCACACTGACTTTTCCCATAGGAACATTTCCAAAGCTCTTGACTCAAATTGTCTATTGCCTCCCCCTAACAAAAAAAAAATTCACACCAGTTTCCATGTCCACCAGGAATATATGAAATTCAAAGTCTCAAGCTTGTGCACCTAATTTAGGATTAAGGTGACTCATGGACGACTTTATTCATATCCTGCTGCATAGGATTTTCTGCGTTGACAAACATGCAGCGCCAAGTTACTGCTAAAGAACTTTCCTTCCTAATGCCTGTGATATATACACATGTGCATGCAGAAGATGAGCCTATTTAGTACTTATCAAAGGGTAATGGAGCTTGTCCACAGCTTGAATCCGACCTCAGAATCTCCACTCCTGCCACCACAGGCATTTGTGAGATGTCGCTTACCAAGGTTCCGTTCTTTCAAACCCTATTTGGTTTTTGTGCCTACCAAGAAAAGAACCAAAGATTTTGTTTGATTGGAAACATCTGGCATTCATCTAGCATATTAAACTTTCCAAAGGCGTCCCTTACATGATCTCACTTGGTTTTTCCAACCTCCTCAGCCCCAGGAGGGAGGGTGATCTTGTCAATCACAGTTAGGTAGACACTGGTTCAACGAAATGATGCTACCTACTGGCATCGACTGGCTTGGGACCCCAGGACTCAAGCTCCTTCTCCTGTCTTGCCCCTGGTCGTCTGTCTCTGTCCTTTCACAGATTCCCCACTCACTTCTGCTGTTGCTAGAGTGTGCTATTCCTTTTCTTGGCATGTCAACATTCCTGGGCTGTCCAGGAATGCTCTTTCTTGGAGAGCAAGGAGAATAGATATTTTAGCCACATATAACATACTGTGCTTGCCAGGCACTTAGTAGGGACACTCAATAAATATTAATTGAAGAATGCAGCTACATTGGTTTACATGCTGGCCAGATCCTTTAGAGTGTCAAGAAATTCCATGAGAGATTGAGTGCTGGACTGGAAGACTGTGCAGGGGACAGAGAAGTCCCAGAGTAAAGGAGCAGATCTTCCTGGATCATGAAAATACAACCACCACCCCACCCTCCCCCGGCAGGGACTGGGGCCTTTTCCATCGCCAGGAAAAAAGGAAGGGAACACACATGTGCTGAGTGACTTCCAGGATGTGTATTTTCCTAGCTGGGGTGGAATTAACTCTGCTCCTTCTCTCTTCACATTTTTGTCAAGCCAATGGAGGACATTAGGAACCAGCTACTTGAGGTGAAGGGCAGGTGTGCCCGGTGGGTGGGAAATGAGCAGGGTGTCCTCTGTGGCTCACAGACTAGATGCCAGGTCAACGTATTTGGCTTGCCTGGGAATGAGCAGAAGTCTATGTGGATAGCAGTACTGGGCACATACATGGTGTGAGTTCCCCCTGCCCTGGTCTGGGCTCCAGGTGACTCTCGAAAAACGGAGAACCCAAGAGTTTCCAGGAACTCAGCATTTTGGGAGAGGGGAAATTCAGGCTAGGAACTGAGAGTGAGGCTGAGGCCTGGATGGGAAAACTTGCTACTGCCCAGCCACTGCTGTGCCCAGAGGAAGCCCCTGCCCTTGGCCTGGGAAGGAGGCAGAAGGGCAGGTGCCACGTCTAACATGACTCAACACTTGGGCCCATCCTCTCTTTGTCTCAGAATCCATTAGGTGCAAAAGCACACAAAAGGAAAGCAGGGGGTGCGGTGGGTGAAAGGGCAGCACTGTGAAGCTGTCCACGGCCGCTGCAGCTTGAGTTCTAACCCCCAGCCAGGGAGCTGACCACATGGTGCACAGACCTCTCTGTCCCACCTGCTGCTCCCCTCAGCAGTGTATTTCAGTTAGTCTGCCTGTTCTGCTCCCCACT
>NW_004567117.1:31277396-31284735 GCF_000260355.1 Condylura cristata | reverse complement strand
ATATAGCAGAAAGAACAGAATTTTATATATATAAAATTTAGTATTTGTCATAACTATATAACAGAACTGTTATATATATTATATATATATATTTGTCATAACTATATAACTATATATATTATATATATATATATTTGTCATAACTATATAACAGAACTGTTATATATATTATACAATATAATATACTATATATGTTATATATAATATATAGTATATATTTAATATATAGTATATATTATATGATATAATATATTTAATATAATACAATATAATATGTATTATATAATATATATTATATATTTAATATATTTTATATATATATAAAATTCTGTTCTTTCTGTTATATAGTTATGACAAATACTCCATATCGGTCAGAAGATCCTGGACTGGACACGATGCTGTTCTCCTCAGCCAGTCGGAGAATGGAGTCGTCGGACTCATCCATGTAGCCAATGGTCCCGCACATGGCGGAGGTTTTAAACTGGCTGTTGAACCTGCCGGTCACCTTGTCAGCCTCAGCCACGTTCATCTGGGTGGAGCGTGCCCCTTGGCACCAATGATGCAGCTGCTGGCCGAGCATTTCCGCTGCACGTCGAGGTCCACGAACTCTCCGGTTTCATTTTGCACCGTGAGGGCGCGTCTGGTGCTTCCTTGCCGAGGAAGAGCGCCTAGAGGGTTTATGTTTTTTCAAGATTTATTTATTTATGCCTATAAATACTGAGGTGTAGGCCAGAGGTGGAGGGGCGGGGATGAGCGGATTCACCAGAGAAAAGTGGGGAGCAGGACAGGTGGATTCGCCCGGGGTCAAACTTTCGCCACAGTGCTTGGCACAGTGGCTGGCGATGGCTTGATAGCCCTGAGGCTTTAACTCCCTGCACCACCAGGGAGGCCCCTCTTCATGCGCTTTTAAATAAATGACCAATTTCCGATTTAGTGTTATAACATTCCTTGACCATCTTCATCAGCAGATGGTGCTTAAAGCGCTCCTGTTTGTTCCAGGAGGAAAGGCAGGAAGAAACTGAGCTACATATTGGTATACAGTAAGTGCTCGCTTAACATCATTCATGGGTTCTTGGAAATTGTGACTCAAAATATTTTTGAATACTGAATGTATTTCAGTAACATATTTGAGAAACATAATGAATGAAACCAATTTTACCTTAGGCTGATTAATATAAGCAAGAGTTCAGTTCCTGCAGCATATTTCTGGTCATGAAATATCACTCAACTTCAAACAGACCCTAAACACTCCCAATATTAAGCAGTAATTTATATTCATTCACTCATTTCCCCCTGCTTGTTCTAGGCCAAGGCCTCAAGTGATCAGAGACCCTCCCCGCAGCTCAGGGTGCAGGCAGGAATCAGCCCTGGACTGGGCGCCTTCCCCTCTCAGGGTACATCACCCCCACATCCACACCTCCTCTGAGGAGACAGCTGAGACTTGCAAATGAGCCTCACATACAGGGCTTTGGGCTGTGGGAGAAAACCCCAGCTCTACAGACTGCGGAACTGCCCTCGACATTGATTTTTTTTTTCGTCAACATTGTAGCAAAATGACATTATTCAATGATCTGCTTAGAGAGCCTTGAGCTAATAACAAGTTTGCTATACCCATTTTACAAATGGAGGGGGAGAGAAAAAGCTGCCATCCCAAACCAAAGCAAGCATTTTGGGAAAATGCTGATTTCATGGGAGGGATTCTGAAGGCTGGGTTGAAGGTTGCTTTTGAAAAAGATATTTACTTGTAAACTTCTCTTTACCTCTTTTTTTTTTAATTTTATTTGTACGTATAAGAACTGGGGTACAGGCCAGAGGTGCAGGGGTGGTGAGAAGATTCACCAGAGACAGAGTGGGGAGCAGAACAGGCAGATAGATGAAGTACACTGCTGAGGGGAGCAGCGGGCAGGTCAGGAGAGGTCTGCAGAGCCGTGTGGGTCAGCTGCAGGGCAAGGGATGGAATTCATGCTGCAGGGGCTACAGAGAGCTTCCTAGTACTGTTTTAACCCCTTGTGCCTCAAGGGAGGGCCCTAATTTCTTTTCTATATAGAAGGCAGAACTTTTACCTGTCTGTCTTTGTCTACCGGTGAATTCCCTAACTGACCTCCCACATGTCCCCTCCAAGTCCCTCTGTCTTAGCTAAGCTATTTAAGATGATGCCTGATCAAGTGGGTGTTGTCAGTCATGCTGGGTCTCTCCCGTGCCTGCAGGAGGTCTACTTGTTACTATTCAATTTCATTTTGATTTTTTTCTCTTGACAATCTGTCTAATGCCTGTTTGATTGTCCGTGAACCTGGAACCCAGAGGGGTATGGGTGGCCAGCTCATCACCTGTGTAAGTGGACACTCTTAGGGTTTGCATACCAAAGATTTACCTGTGCTGGATTCAGAACTGACTGCTGGGAGTTTCTCCTTACATCACAATTCCATAGCTCCATCTCCACAATGTTCCTTCATCATCTTATTTAATCTCCAAACAACTGTATGTTGGTAATCACTATTATCCTCACTTTGCCCTTGGGGAATTGGAGTCTTAGGTGACACAGCTAGTGGTGAGGGTTGGTGTTTGAACACAGGACTTGTAGCTCCAGTGTTGGGGTTCTTTGAACTTTCCCTGATGCTTAATTTTCTTGGTTATCTCCTGCATGATCAAGTCCCTGAATAACTCTCTTTTCCACAGTTGCTTTCTCCAGGCTGCCATCTCCCTAGTCACGAGTTCCTCCAACATGCCAGCTCAACCCATCTTATGGCTAAGCCCTGACTGTCTCCCTTTCCTGGAAGACTCTTGGCAGGTCTTTGCTCCTCCCTGGTGCTGATCTGAAGCTGTCATTCTCAGCCCCACCCACCAATCCTTGTCCCTCCCTCACTTTGTTTTTGATACATTGCAACTATGTGAAATTATATTGTTATTAAAATGTATTCCTCCTCTCCCCCCAACTTAGTTACTATCTAATGTCCCCTTAATGATCTTCCATCTTCTTGGAGCGCTGGTTGAAGGACATACGCGAAAATCCTGAGGCAGGGAGGGGAGAAAAGGGGAGAAGAACATGGAATGTGAAGTAATTGAGAGTTTTAATTAAGTCCCCTTGGCTACTGGGCACGTGATTCCTAAGCAAGGTATTTAGACTTCTCTGAGACTTTCAGCATAGTTTGTCATCTTTTTAAAAAAAGATTTATTTACTTATGCCTACAGAAAGGATTCACCAGAGACAGAGTGGGGAGCAGAACAGGCAGATGCACAAAGTACACTGCTGAGGGGAGCAGCGGGTGGGTCAGGAGAGGTCTGCTGCACCATGTGGGTCACCTCTGGGGCGGGGATCAAACTTGCACCAAAGTGACCATGGCTTGCTTGGCAGTACTGTGCTTTCACCAGCTGTGCCATCAGAGAGGACCTAGTTTGTCTTTAGGATTTTGAATTGAGGAACCCTAAATTCAATTACCAACATTTAATTTTGCTAAATAAGTCTAAAAGTAAACACTTTATTTATTATCACCAACATTTTCATAAAAGATAGGGCACATGAATCCCTGGAACTAGGAATTCTTCCTTCACTATTGGTGAAACATTATTTAGTTACTACCAGTTGAGTGCCTGTTCTGTGCCACTCAGTGTTTGCCCTCACAGAGTCTGCATTTGGAGTGGGGGGTAGACACGAATCAAGGAACTGTAATCAAAGATAAAACTCCAAGTGTCACAAGTGCTTCAAATGGGAGCTGTCTGGTGCTCTGATGCCCCATGATGAGGCACACAGGAACCTGGTTTCAAAGACCAGAAACCTGGAGGAGGAGCAGGAGAGGAGAGAGGGGTGTTTTAAGCTGACAGGCAGCACCAGCCCAGGCCCTGGGTGGAAAGAAGATAGTGGGGCAGAGCCTCCCTGGGGTTCAGGAGTTAAGTCTCAGCACTAGGAAGCTCTCAGCAGCTAAAGCAACAATAGCTAGATCTCCTCTGCCAGGGAGCTGACCCACAGGGCCCAGCAGACCTTTCCTGACCCACCCACTGCTCCCCTCAGCAGTGTATTTTACTCAATCTGCCTGTTCTGCTCCCTCTGTCTCTGGTAAATCCTCTCTCACTCCCACTCATACCTCTGACCTGTACCCCAGTTCTTATATGCATAAATAAATAAATCTTAAAAAAGAAAAGCCAGATACAAGGTAGAGGGCAGCAACAGCTGGCCACTCCTGAGGATTTGAGGGCCAAGGAAGGGAATCTCCCTTTGTTCCGGGCAGTAGAAGCCTGTTTGGTGGTGGTGTGGAGAGAAACCTCAGCAGAGGGACTATGGAGGTGATGTCTTTTGAGTTCGGGGTTCTTGGGTTCAAGTGTGTGCAATGAAACTCCGTCTCCAGAGAGATGCTGGTGCTGGTGTTACAATATGGCAGGTGGGGCTGTGGCAAATGGAAGCATCTTGAAGGGAAAAGGAAGAGGCTGTGGAGGCTTGGAGAGTGGATGAAGAAAAAAGGCTCTGTTGTTGCAGCTCACCTTCAGTTTCTGACTGTCACCACAGCATGGAAGGGGTGGACTTCCTGAGGGTGCAGCTCTGGGGAAGAAGCAGGTCCTAGAAGGAAAATGCTGCCTCTGGGAGATATGTTTAAGGTGCTTCTGAGAAGTCCTGGGCAGGCCCCCAGTAGGTAGCTGGGCAGAGCTAGGGGGCTGGGGTTCGGGGTTCAAAGCAGAGGCCAGCCTTTAACCCTTTAACTTGCTTTCTTTCTGCATTTTTGGCTGTGTGGAGACGGACTCCCGAGAGGGGCTGTTGTGGGCCTGGCACAAGCAAACCTTACATTTCTGTCCAGGCCCTTTTATACTTTGAATTGTGTGCATGTATTCCCTCTCCAACAATCAAAAAGATATCAAAAGAAAATTGAAAATACCAAGCAATTGAGCATTTGACCATGCAAACTTGACCATGGGTGTTGGATTCTGGAGTTGAACGGGAGGAGGGAAATCTCTAGGCTCTATAACCTTTGAAATGCTTTCCGGTGCTAACCTCATCTTGCTGCATTTTTCTTCACTCGAGCAATGTCGAATACCATCACATTCCACCTGTGCTGAGAGCCTTGAAAATATATGTTTAAAGGGTGCGAGGTCTCAAAATCAAACTCAGCAGTGTGGAATCCTGCTCATTGAATATTGCCTTCCCCGAAAAAGTAGAGGATTCTCGCTTTGTTGCTGTTTGTCAAAATTACCAGCAAAGTTATTTGTGGGGCACAGGAAAGTATTTGTAACTTCTGGTCATGTTAGAAAAGAGCTAGAAAATTCCTTCATTGTATTTGTTTAGCCTAGTCTAAAAAACCCCAAAGATTTCTTAGACTTGTTGATTGTTGGGAGTGACCAAAGATTTACTGACAAGGACTGAATTAGGGCGGTTAAGAATTTTGCCTTGCATCCAAGCTTGATAAAAGTGGTAGTAAACTGACCTTGCATCCAGGATGGGACTAGCTGAAGGTGACAGTGAACTGGGCCTCACATCAAGGACACAGTGATGAGCCACCCCCTTTGGAACCTGAGTTTAGAATCTATATAAGAGACCCTTCCCCCTTACTGAGTGGGCAGTAGCTGCGGACCCCACCCTAGGGGCTCTGTCTCAGCTGCTATCCGGGAGCAATAAACTCAGCTTGCTCAGCCTTTCTGCCTCCCGCCTTCCTTTCTTGCCGCCGGTCACAGAAGTTGGGACAAAACATTGATTTGTTTTGAATTCTGATGCTGGTCTTGCCTTTTTGACAGGGTCCCAAGGAGTCCCAGCAAAACTCACAGAAAGTTCCAGGTCCTAGAGAAAGTGGCTTCTTCCTTCATTATCCTATCACTTGGACACTTTAAAAATTCATTTCCCATTTCCGAGGCTGGAAGGTAAGGCAAAATTAGCTAATTGGGCTGCTTCTACCTCAGAATCCATGATAATTGTGATAATTAGCATCTGTATACCACTTAGTTTACATAGCGCTTGAGCCAGCCTGGTGTCCACACCTCGTCCAGCAACCCGCAGCGAGGGCTTTGTTCTTGGAACCTCACACCGGGTCTGGCACACACAAGATGATGTTAATTCAGTGTTTGTTGTTTGAGGAAGGCAGACAGACTATGGAAACCGGCTTTCTTAAAGCTTGTCAAGCTAGAAAGGACAGAAAAATAGATTTAATCCTAAAAATGGCGTGGAGGTCCCTTGGGTTTCCCCAGGTCCTCACCAGTGGAAATGCCTTGGCCATCAGTCATGGGGCTGGGTTCCTTTGGTGGATCCCAGAACGTGACTCCTTTGCTCTACTGTGGACATCATTCACCCCTTGCAGGCTGCCCAGTTCTGATTCACCATAACCAGATGTCTCTTTGCACGTACCCGGCAGAGCTGAGCACCAAAGTCATCCTTTAATGATTTGGCAGGGAATGGAAGATAAGGAGGGGAGGTAGGGCCCGGAAAACAGGGATGGTCACTTTGGCAGCCCACCCTGACCAGGGGCTTGGAAGTTAGTGTGGCTAGAGGTTGGAAGGAAGCCCCTGCCTGCGGCATGGCCAGGGAGGGGTGACTCCAGAGCTCATCGTGGGCCCTCCGACTTCGACTCAGCACTTACTGCCTGGCTATGCTGTCTTGAGCAAGGATGTTTCAGCACCTATGGGAATCAACCAAATTATATGTTGAATAATAATTGCTCATTGTTGGCATGTGAGAGCATCCTCCGAGTCTCGCCAACTTTACAGCTGAAGGTACATCTCCTCCACGTGTATTCAAACAGGCCTATTTCCTGATACACCAGTTTAACACAAATGAGACCTGACTACTGACTTGAGCGAAAAGCACAGGGATTTTCCCAGTTACCTGAGGAGAAGTTTTTCTGTAACTGCCGATGATCTGGGGTTATCCCTGCCACTTCTTTCTACAAAGACAACTTCATTCTGAGGAAGGTGGACTCTCACGGGCCTCACCCACAGCACTGATGGCCTGAGGCTTCAGGGTGTTTATAGGGAAGGTTATCCTGCCCTGCCAGTGGCATCCATGATTTTGAAGAGTTAGCTCAAAGTTGAGAGAAGACTGCAATTTTTTTTCTTTTGGACATGACCATCCATGTCATGGGCACGTCTGTCTGGTTAGTCAGCTCAGTGAAGTCCAAAACATTTCTTCCTTGAAGAAATCTCTCGAAAGCACTCCCAGACAGCGTAAGTCTTGTGATGTTCTATTCTCCTGAGCAAGAGCCTCCATGCTAGTGGCCAGAAGCTTGTAGCTCACATGGGGCGGGGGTGTTGTTTTCACGTGTCCAACCCACTCCTGGGTTTTGGACTTGTGTTGTGGGAGACAGGCTGCTGAGCGCCACCTTCCCATCCATCAGAAGTGTCACCTGAGGGCCCTCCCTGGTGGCCCAGC
>NW_004567117.1:31275759-31277196 GCF_000260355.1 Condylura cristata | reverse complement strand
CTGGTGAATCCTCTCACCACCCCTGCACCTCTGGCCTGTACCCCAGTTCTGTATGCATAAATAAATAAATAAATCTTAAAAAAAAAAAGAAGTGTCATCTGGTGCTGAATCAATGCTGCCTGAAAGGATCAAGAATCATGTGGAGACATTCCTGTTCCATGAAAGGCAGAGCTTTCGTTCCCTCTGGCTGGGCAGACAGCTCTGTGGTCGCGACATCACTATTTATGGGGCTGCCCGTCCCCGGTCAGGACTTGTACCTGACTGATATCTGCAATGACTTTTGATTAGACCTGGCGTGTTTCCTCCCTGACTCTCACCGGGGTCATGACGAGGCAGGGCCTCCACCCTGGCCGTCTGGAAGACACATTGGCGTCTGTTGTCATCCGTCTTCCTGTAGAAACTGCACCCCAGAGAGAAGCTGCCTCCAGCCTCCCTTTCATGCAGGACCCCACCAGCTCATCCTTTTCTACAAGGATATTAGAAGAGCAAATTTCAAGGAAATGAAGACAGCAGACAGGGATTTACAAAAGCTTTAACTACGGATACGTTTGAGTAAGTAGCACATTCAAGTGGTTCAGAAGTCAAAAGCTACACCAAATTCTTTACAGCAAGGCTTCCTGCCTTACTCTTGTCTTCAGCTACCTAAAGCCCCTCCCTGGAGGAAACCACATGTAGATGTGACTAGATATTTGACTCTTTCTGTTGTTCATGATTTTTACTTTCTCTGGAGCTTTCTCGTAGCTCCTACAACCCACGATCCGTTTCACCCTGCCCTGCCCCCAGCTCCAGCCCCCCCCCCAGCTGAGTACCCTGCACAAGCCCCTGGCAGATGTGAGGATCAGCTGACAGCCTGTCTGTAATACCAGAATATTTGATGAGTCAGGGCTTAGAGCCTTTTGATTTGATTGTGAATTAGATGCATTTTCATTCACTTATGTTCTGGTTCGAAGATAAGCCAAGAAGGCTGACTGTCACATCGGCCTGCTCATGCAGTCCTCCTTTCATGAACTATTGCTTCTACTTGTACCACTGCCAGTTCAGGACGGTTTAGAGCTCACTCACACATTTTTCAGAGGACGGTTGTGTAAGAGATGTCGATATTTTCCAACTGTTTTTTTTTTCCCCGCTTCTTCAACTGTTTATTCTTTTGGCTCCTGCAAGAAAAAAAATCCTTATCCTTGGCCCGCCCCTACCCTCAGCCCCACCAAGGACACCCACGTGCTTGGTGGGGTCTCTCTCTGGCTCTTCTTTTCCAGGAACCATTGAAATTGAGGAAAGTATTGAGAGGAAGATTCCTGTCTTCCCCAAGACAGGTTTTTTTCTTTGTTTTTCTTTCTTTTTAAAAAGATTTATTTAATTGTGCATACAGAACTGGGGTACAGGCCAGAGACTCAGGGGTGGCGAGAGACAGAGTGGGGAGCAGAAAAGGCAGATCGA
>NW_004567117.1:31274669-31275229 GCF_000260355.1 Condylura cristata | reverse complement strand
AAGCGGCTTTAGATTCTCAGTGCTGTGCTTTAACCCGCTGTGCCACCAGGGAGGGCCGGATTTTTTCTTTTTTAAAAAAGATTTTGCTGAAACCTTCCTGGTGGCTTAGAGGTTAACTTTCAGCATTATTATGCTATGCCACTGTGGCCTGAATTGCTTCCCAGCCAGGGAGCTGACCCAGGGGCTCAGCAGACCTCCCCTGTCTGTCCGCTGCTGCCCTCAGCAGTGTATTCCAGTAGATCTGCCTGTTTTGCTCTCCACTCTGTCTCTGGTGGACACTTGACCCCTACCCCCCCCACATCTGGCCTACACCCCAGTTCTTCTATGCATAAATAAATCATCAAATCTTTAAGAAGATACTAAGATTGTGTTGGGGTAGTTCAAAGATGTGAGAACACTTTCAGGCTTTCTTTTTCACCATCTTTCTCTCTGAGTACTCTTCCCCCGTCAGAGTTCCTCTGCTCTCTTCTACTTTCTGTGTGTTTTGCTGCTCCCCTTCATGATGGCCTCGCCCTGGGCTTTGGAGCAATGTCCCCCTGGCTTCCCGTCTCCTCAAGATG
>NW_004567117.1:31271798-31274404 GCF_000260355.1 Condylura cristata | reverse complement strand
CGGACTCCATCCTTGTTTGTCATGACTCTGCTGCAAGTTATTTTGGTCTCTGTGACTTGTGGCCGCACCATGATTAGGGTTTGATTACTATCACCAAAGTGACTAAAAGATGAAAATAGAAGCCACAACAGGAAATAAACAACTTGCAAATGAGATATTTTATTCCATATTCCCTGCCAACAAATGATTAGAATCAAACTCATTCACAATAGTTTGGTGAAGAAGCATTTTTTTTTTTCAGGGTCAGAATAGTTTGAAACCGGGTTCCGGTCAGCCTCATGTGTGCCTGTGGACGGAAAGAAAGGAACTCCCTTTCGAGGCACAGCGGACAGCCCAGAGTTCCTCTCAGCGCCCGGCTTCTTTTTTGGAAAGGAAAGGAGTCAGAAAGCGATGGGTGGGGCTGGCTCTCAGGAAGGCTTGGGAAGTTAACTGGCGCAGGGGATGCCAGGGGGCTATAAAGCAGCACCAACCCTTGTGGCCACTTCCCCAGCATCTCACCCATCCTCTACGTAGGGTAGTAAAATGCAGAAGGAAAGCCATGTAGAGAGGGCCAGGTAGGGTGACGCTGAGTTAAAACACCCACAATCACACTATATGGGAACATATCTCTGCAAGTGTATGCATGTTTCACCCAGACAAGCTGTGACGTCAGAGTCGACTTCTGAAACACCCACTAACCCTACCTGCCCCAGGTGCTCTCTGGCTCTCATCAGCCTTAATACCATAGGCCAGATTTCCAAGAGTCTTCAGATCCGCCATTTAGCCCGAAAGCTAAACTAGAATTAGGACATTTGCTTTCTGTTTATTTTAGTCCTTCCTGTCACTTTGCAGCCTGGCCTAGCCTCTAGAGTGGGGCCCAGAGCAGGGAGAGAGAATAAAGCCCTGGGGGCAGGAAACATGCCCCAAAAGCTTTTTAAACCTGTCCAAGGGCTGGCCTAAGGTGAACCTCCCCTCCCCTGGGAGTGGTTTAACCCTGAATGGCAGAGCTAAGTGTCCCAGCCTGGCGTCAGGTTTTCGGGCTGTTGTTCGGACAGTCTGTGTATATTGTAGGTTTACTGGATACCTAAAAAATACCACTTCTTTCTCAGCCTTTCCCTGCCGGTGATGCTGGGCTCACCCACATCCAGTCTGACTCCTCCATTTCCTTCTATGCTTTCTTGACTGCTTTCTGTGCAGGTTTTCTTCAGAAGTTACCCCCACCCCCACCCTAGCGTGTAGTTTAAAGCCCTTTTCAAACAGCAGCATTTTAATTGGGCAGGCTTTTGTCTTCCAGGCCAATAAACTTCAGGACCCCCTTGCCTGGAGATGCTCCGGTAAACAAATGTTGCCGATTTCCTCTCACATATATATTTTTTATCTCCAAAGATGTTTTTGGTGCGTTGGGGGAGTGTTCCAAATGCCCCTATATGTCCCACCCAACTCTCGATCCCTCCCTATTAAGCATCTATTTAAAAAGGTCAGCGACAGAGACTTTTTTTTTTTTTTTGCCCTTGTCCTTTTGAGAAGGTACTATTTAGCTGGGAAATGAAAACAGTACATTTCACCTTTTCCTTAAAATCTCCAGCGAGTTTCATTATCGTCCTGATCTCACATATCTAAATGATTAGAACAATATATTATTTCCCTGAGTGTGCGTCTTGGGGCTGTGCCCGACTAATGCCATACCCATTTCCAGGGGTAACCGGCCAGTGGAGCCTCTGTTTCTTCCCACCCTGGGGTCAGGGGCATAAACTCTCAGACGCTATAGCACCTTGACAGCTACGAGGCCGCGCAGAGCGCACGAACAGGGCCCTCATGCATATGCATGCTCCAGCAGGTCTGCTCGGAAGGTAACCTTCCCGCGCCGGGAGGCGGGGTGGCGAGGTCTTCCGGGCTCTGGAGGAAACCTGCTAGCGGCGGGCGGGCGAGCCCCCACCCCCACCCCCTCTCCCCCCAGGATGCTGCCCCTCGCAGCTCGTCAGCCGGCCAAATGCATTCCAGAGCTGTGCACAAGACACACTTCTCCAGGCAGTCCTAGAAACCCGAGCCCGGAGCGGGAGAGGGCGGGAGGGAGCGCGCGGCCGCCGCTGAGGTCACATTCACGCCGCCTCCCCGCCCTCGGCGGCCCGGCTGTTCCCTCCAGCGCACACTTCCCAGGGCCTCGTTCCAGTCCAGTGTAAATGTCTTTTAAACCGAGACAGCGCCCTCCTCCCCCTTCTCCCCGGGCGCGCAGGGGGGACTCGCCGCCAGGGCCTTGAAACAAAACGAATGAATGAAGCGCTGGGGCGAGCGCGCGCGGGACGGCCACGGAGAGGCTGGGCTGGCTGGGTCTAAATGGGGCCACCGACCGGCCGGTTCCGCTCCAGAACTCGCTCGCTAGGTCCTCTCGGGGCTCCCCATTTGTCCTCTGCTCCGGTCAGGTCTCGGTGATTCCGGGAGCGTCTCCACTCCCCATCTTCACTGCCCCCCATCAATCCCCTCACTGCAGACCCAGGACAGGGTGGCGGTGGCGGGGCGGGGGGGACGGGGGGGAAGAAATAGCTTTTAGAAACCCGATCTGTTGTTTGCGAAACACAATCGCTTTTTTTTTTTTTAAAGCGACACGGTGTCTAGACGGCCACGTGACG
>NW_004567117.1:31270371-31270932 GCF_000260355.1 Condylura cristata | reverse complement strand
TTTTTTTTTTTTGGCCTAAGGGAAGGAGAGGCAGAACAGCGGGGCTCTCTCTGCAAGGAAAAAAGGGGATGTAACTCGTGGATACGTTTTTTCCACCCCTCAACCGTCTTGCTCTACTTTGTAAACATTTTCTTTTTTTAAACCCAGATCCATCTGGACGCCCCCAGACCTCCGTGTTGTGTGGAGGTGGTGTTTTCAGTTTGGGTTTTGCATATTTGGTTCTTAGATTTTGAGCGAGCCTCCTTATTTCGCCAGACATCTCATGCGGGGTGAAGTCCACTCGGCCCCCTCCCCCGAGTCTTCGTGTGCACGGAATTCGAGGAGATCCGGTTACTAAGGATATAGAGGAAAAAAATAAATCGCGTGCCTGCCTTTTTTTTTTTTAATTGCCTGCTTCTCCCCACCCCCAAATTAAGTTGCTTAGCAAGGGGGAAAGAGGCTTTTTTCCTCCCTCCAGCCGCCCAGGGAAGCCTTTCGCTTTTTGCCCCCGCGGATCTTCCATGTAGGAAGCCGAGGCTGGCGAGCCTGACACTCGGGAGACGCTGCGGGGGGGCCTCTTTT
>NW_004567117.1:31251769-31270211 GCF_000260355.1 Condylura cristata | reverse complement strand
GCCCCCGCGCGCGCCCCGGCCTCCGGGAGACTGGCGCATGCCACGGAGCGCCCCTCGGGCCGCCGCCGCTCTTGTCCGGGCCCCTGCTGTTGCTGCTGTCGCCTGCGTCTGTTGCCCCAACTCGGCGCCCGACTTCTTCATGGTGTGCGGAGGTCATGTTCGCTCCTTAGCCGGCCAACGACTTTTCTCCTCGCCTCCTCGCCCCGCATGTTCAGGACCAAACGATCTGCGCTCGTCCGGCGTCTCTGGAGAAGCCGTGCGCCCGGCGGCGAGGACGAGGAGGAGGGCACGGGCGGAGGCGGAGGCGAGCTGCGGGGAGAAGGGGCCACGGACGGCTGGGCGCATGGGGCGGGTGGCGACGGCGCAGGCAGGGCTGGCTGCTGCCTGGGCAAGGCGGTCCGGGGTGCCAAAGGTCACCACCATTCCCACCCCCCAGCCGCGGGCGCCGGCGCGGCCGGGGGCGCCGAGGCGGATCTGAAGGCGCTCACGCACTCGGTGCTCAAGAAGCTGAAGGAGCGGCAGCTGGAGCTGCTGCTGCAGGCCGTGGAGTCCCGCGGCGGTACTCGCACCGCGTGTCTCCTGCTGCCCGGCCGCCTAGACTGCAGGCTGGGCCTGGGGGCGCCCGCCGGCGCGCAGCCCGCGCAGCCGCCCTCGTCCTATTCGCTGCCCCTCCTGCTGTGCAAAGTGTTCAGGTGGCCGGATCTCAGGCATTCCTCGGAAGTCAAGAGGCTGTGTTGCTGTGAATCTTACGGGAAGATCAACCCCGAGCTGGTGTGCTGCAACCCCCATCACCTTAGCCGACTCTGCGAACTAGGTAAGAAGTTGTTGGGTGTTCACCTTCCCTCCTCCCTGCGGGTCAAGCTGCGGAAGAGAACGGCGGGAGTTGGGTCTGTGCGGAGCTGCTTCTCCCGAGCCTGGGAGGAGATTTGCAGGGCGAAAGTGGAGAGGGGACCCGGGGAAACTGGGAGGGTATTCCCTGGGGCTTCCCTTCCAGTTCTGTTCTCTCGCCCCGGTGGGGGTCCCGGGCACGGCTCTTACGCGCGGGCTACAGACGTGCGGTTAAAAATTAGACGCCCTTATTTCCGGATCGGTCAGGGGACGCAGAAAGAAGCGGGGGGTCACGCCTCCCCCGCACCCGGAAAGGCGTGGAGGGAGGTGTGTGGCCGAGTTGGACCAGGTCCAAGCCCGCCAAGGAAGGCTGGGAGAAGCGAGTCGCCAAGGCAGAGTCTCTGCGCCCTTAGTAAATTGGGAGAGTCGCGCCGGGCGTAAGTGGTCCAGAGACTGCCCTGGCCAGCAGCTTGGGGCCAAGTTCGGGGGCTGAGAGGATGAGGACGGGAGGCTCAACTGGATATTTACTCTCAACTCTGCCAACCCAGGGTGGAAAAGAACGAGCTGCTAGGAGAAGTTAGGGTGTCTCCTACTTTCTCCTTGCCAGCACGGAATGGCCCACTGCGTCTCCCCGATGTCTGCTCCTTTCCACGCGGGGACCTGGGCTTCTGGTCCGAGACCCCGGCCGCCTCTCTGTCCTTCCAGCTTCTCCATTGCTTCCCTTCTCTAGTCTGATGTGCGGGTGGGGAAACCGGGCATGTGCGCCCCGGTGCTCACAGCTCCTCCCCCGAGCACCAACCCTTTTAGGGCTTGTCTCCCGGGGGTGGGGGCTCGCGGAAGGGGGATCCTCCTGTTCCTGGCGCGGGTGCCCGGCGGTGCGGCGCGGGCAGGGTTGAATCGCGCCCCCGCGGGTGGGGTGCGGTGGGCACCAGGGGTGAGTGGGAGCCAGGTCTGAAGTTCTGGGACGCGGAGGGGGCTCAGTCGCCCCCCGGCCTGTGAACTGGGAAGTGCGCGGTCTGGAGGAGCCGTGGCCCGGCCGGTGGTTTCCAGCTGGGCCGGCGCTGTGCGGCGGCGGCGGCCGCAGACGTGGAGAAGCTGAGCGCCGCGGCTGGCGCCAGGCGGCCTCTTTTGTTTATCTGACAGCTAAATATCAAGGCAATCACCGCCTCGCGGCCCGGCCTCCAACCCCCACAGCTAAGACAAACAGTTGGGCTAAAAGAATGCCTCTGTTATCATAAGTTTCTATCTCTTTCTCATGGCTCGGTCTTTATTTTCCCTTACTTTTTTCATTCCAGAGTCTCCCCCTCCTCCTTACTCCAGATACCCGATGGATTTTCTCAAACCAACTGGTGAGTAGATGGCTTAAAAAATACCCGTGCTGTCTTCAGTTCGTTTCGAAACGGAGTCTCGAGAGAGCAGATTTTGGTGTCTAGGCTGCGGCTTGGGGAGGCGCTGGCTGTGCTCCTTGGCAGTTCCAGGCGCCGAGTTGCTCTGTTGGAAGTTAGGGTTTTTCTGTTTTGTTGCTGAGACTGGATATATAGCTGTATAATTTAAAACGTGGGGGCTGGGGGGTTGTTAGCTATGTCTTTTTATTCTTTTTTCATGTATTTGTGCTACTTGGGAGACAAACAGGATAGGTTGATGGAGAATGAAAAATTGTGAGTGCCAGAAGAATCAGCAGGGATGAAGGGTAACTTGATACAAGGATAGAAGTTAAAAAGGTGTTGAGGGAAGACTGGTTTGGAGTTAAGAGGTTTAGGACATTTAGGAAGGCAGTCCCCACCCCTGGGCACCCTCCTGTGACCTGCAGGTCAGCTCTCTTCCCCAGTTCTCTGCACTCTTGGTAGGGGCATAAAACTTGTCTGCATAGCTCTGCCTGCCTGTTGCTTTGTCATGGGATGGCACAGGGCCAGGGCAAAAGCCCTTGTGAGACTGGTACCAGCCCTCTTCTCTGCACTCTGGTTCTGGCTGGCAGTGCAGGAGCTCACCACATGAAGCTCACCATGTTGGGGAGAAGTGTCAACAGGACTGGGGCTTGGGGTGACCCTAGAGTCTGGTCTCTGTCCTGACTCTGCTTACAGCGGGACACCCATTTGCAGAAAATACGGATTGTAACTTTAGGATCCTAAAGCCTGGGTCCTGTGGCAGAAAAATGCCAGGCTGGTGATTTTTTCATTTTGCCAAGGTTCTGGGAGAAGGAAAAAGCGAAGGGCTGGGCACCATTTCGCTCTTGGAATTCTACAAGTCCTTCCACCTCATGAGTTTTTGGCTGTTGGGCCTTTCCCCCCACTAATTAAAAGTTTTGCTGGGGCGTTGTCATAAATTAAATACTTTAATGAACGGTGTAACCGAAGCCCATGCTCCTCAGCCAGCCCTCCCGGGACTGTACGGCTCCCTCAGTTGGGAAGGCGTTTCTGCTTGCCTTAATAAGTGGCCTGCGAAGCATGTGATATTTTGCTTTCGATTTACAAAACAGCAGATAAATGGTCATTAATGAGGAGATAACCAGCTCTCTGTATTTGTAACAAACGTTAACTGAAAATTATCAGGCTCTGTAGAGGAGAACGTAACTCGTCCGGGCTTTTGGCTTGAAGACTCAGGAAGTCTTTCCTGAGGCTACCCCAAGGACCATCACCGTCCCGTCTGCGTTTTTCCTCCCATCGTCTTCAAATTTGGAGGTTTTCCTTAGAGGAGAGAAAACAGAACAGGCAGTGGCAGTCAGTGTCCCGGGGACTTCCTAAGCCCATAGCAAAGAGGAGCCACGTTCCTGCAGAGATGCCGGGGTAAATCTGTTCTTGGGATTTAAGCCGTCACTCAGCCAGGCCAGGACCTCATTTTCAGTGAGTGGAGTGATATATTTATTCATTAGCAAGTGTTGACATTAGGTAGCAAAATGTGTGTAAACAGAGAAGCCACAAAGACAGGAATGTGCCATTTTCAAGGGGGAGAAAAGTTCTGCAGATCAGCCAATAGGAAGTGATTAACCTGCCACTCGGAAACTCAAACAGCTGGTTACTCACCCAAAACGTTTTGCTTAAAACAAAGCAAAAAAAAAAAAAACACGCAATGAAAAAAGTGCCCTTGTGTGTGTAAGGACAGGAGAGTGGGAGGAGGAGGAGCTCTCTTGGCGGGCTGCCAGGAGGGCTGGAGGGGGCGGGCTGGGCTGGCTGCGAGGGCCCCAGGCGCAGAGGTCAGACAAAGACGGGTGGGGCCCCAGGTTTTCAGCCTCACCTTGTATCTGGGAGAGTATTTGGCTGGGAGTTTAGATCAGCCACTTACATTCTTAAGTTTCTAAGCCTTAGGTTGAAATTTTGGTCTGGGTTACTAGGTGAGAACCAGGCATCAGCTCTTAAGTGGACAAGTGTTGAACTCAACTGGTTGCACAACTAAGGGAATCCTGTGGAGTTCTCAGTGGGGGGGAAGGGCGGATGGCAAGGGGACTTCAACCTGTAACCTTTGGAGGGACTCAGGAAAGGGTTGCTCTGGTTCAAGCCATTCTACAGCAGCTTCTGGGAGAGCCTGACCTTTGTATACCTGGGTGCTGGGTGAGCCCAAGGCAGCAGGGTCATCTGGGAAAGAAGGAGTATGTCTGGAACAAGGTGACTGACCTATGGCTACATCAGAAGTCAGGGAGACACCTTCCTTCTCCACCAGCCCCCATGGGCCCCAGTCTCACAGGAGTAAGAACATGCTGTTTGAAATTAGATCTCAGGTCAGAGCACATTGCTGGGTGCAGTCTCCTGGCTGAGGCTGAGGACCCAGGTGAGCAGTGCCCATTGGCAAATTGAGCCTTCTAAAGCCTAGTTGAGAAGTCTGGGATCTAGTCCTGCTTTTTACCTCTTAACTCATGCCACTTTCAACTTTTCCAGGCCTCTTTTGAAACCCAGATGATTAAAGAGTTAGATTAGATGATTCATTCATTTGCTTATTTATTGGTTCATTCATTCGCTCCACAAACCTGATGATGTGTCTGCCTAAAAATTTGATGATTCTAATGGAGTGGTTTGCCCTTCTGTATCCAGGGTTCATTGGAGTTGTGGATGGGTGCAAGAGCTTTGAACATTTGGGATATGGTGGCAGAGCTGGCACGCTTTGGGGTATGTTAGTGGGATTGGTGGTGCAACTCAGATCTAAGTTGGCTAGAATGTCCTGGCTCTCTGGTACGCATTCTGCAGGTGAGAGAAGTGGGGTCCCCAGCCCCTTCACCACGTTTCATGTCTTGCTACCTCCAGTGAGTCTTGATTTGTGAAGGACTGTATCTCCCAGACCCAGCATTCACTGGGTGCTCAGAAACACTGAGTGGTGGATGAGAGCCAGGAATGGCCTAGAGCTCCTGTGTGAGTGTGAGTGTTTGTGCCAGGCCGGGTCCGGGGACTGGGCACCAGGCAGAAACTTAGGCTTTGGCTTAGAGCTTTTTCTGTGGGTGAGGGATGGAGGCGTGGCCCTTTTGACCTTTACAAGCTCAGCAGTAGCTGGAGGCCTGTCTGGGTACTGGAGACAGCCTCAGCCTGCCTCCCTGCAGGGAAGAGAGTTGGGACTGCTGACCTGTCTGGGGAGGGCGAGCTGAGGGATAGGCCCAGCTCACTGGGTGGCCCCTTGAGCTAGTCAATGACGCCTCAGTTTACCTGGGTGCATGTTGAACAGGTATACTTTACTACTTCACAGGAGTGGTACGCAGACCTAATTAATGTTTGTAAATCCCTCCTGAGATCAAAGGCGCTGCAGAAGGGCAGAGCACCATTTCATACAAACGCTTGTGGTTGCCAGTGCGAGCTGGCTTGCCTTTGATCTGAGATGGGCTGACACCCTGAATATGGTCCCAGCTCTGCCCTGAGATGCCGGGCTTTCCCTTTGAAACACACCTTGCCCCTGGGATCGAGCCAGCCAGAGCTGGGGAGGGGGGCCGGGAGTGGCCGTGGATAAGTCATCATGCTTAATGTTAGGGTGTCTTCCAAGCCTATCCCTAAAGTGGTTTTAGAAAGTGCAGGAGGTACAGCGTTTAGCAACAACTCCACTTCCTGCCTCCCCCATTGTTTTCCATTTGATTAAGTATATCCTGTAAAACTGTATATTCCTGTTAGGAGTTATATTTTACCCTGATAAAATGAGATTACACACACCATCTTTCTCTTTGCTTGCTGCCACCACTCCTCAAACCCCCCCCCCCCAGAGAATTCTTGAAAAGTTGTTTTAACAGCCCAAGAAAGTCCAGAGAGTGCTGCAGAGGGAGAGTAAGAGAGAGAATCTTAAGAGTTGTAGAGGGAGGGAGGCTGCAGAAACACAGGCGTGACAGGGGGGCTGTGCGTTGGCCAGACTCAGCCCCCACTCCCCAACCCCAGTTCCAATCCTTGCCAGGAACTGGGTCCCTGAAGGCATCTGCTAGCCAGGAGGCACAGGCCTGGGCCATTTGCTCCTGCAGCCCTTTCCCTAGACTTTCTATTCGCCCCTGGCCAGGTAGCTCGAGCAGGAAGCTGATAATGTGCACCCCAGGGCCATCCTGCTATTGGCCTGGGGTGGGGGCCACTGGAATTTGCAGGAACCGACATGGTGTGTTGGCTGAAGAGCTGAAAAGCTTAGTTCTTGAGCCAGTGTTTGGGTTTAGCATTGGCTGTGGCCTACGTTCCACTTAACAGGGTCTTGTGCATTTTGTGGAGGGGCTGTTTGGTAGTGCATGGGCATATTTTTGTTTTAATTGCTTGGAGGGAGTCTGTTTCTCAGCTGGAATTGTCATAACACTCAGTCACATTTAGGTCACTGCTGGGAGCATCTGGGGATGACAGAGAAGTTGCAGAGAAACTTAGAGCCTAGTCAGGGCAGGCAGGATCTGAGGGGAAAGATCAGGAAGGACAGCAGAAGGGAACTCCAAGTGCTGGGTGCCAGAAAGTTTTAATGGGAGCTGAGGGCACGCAGCCTTGCAGGTCTGGGGTTGCCCGGGAAGGCTTCCAGAGATGGGAGTTTTGGACTAGGCCTGGAAGGAGGTAGAACATTTCCCCTCCGGCTGGGCGCCTTGCTGAGAATGTACTTGACTGGGTTGTGGCTTTCCACAGGTGTATACATGAGTAAAATTCATTCAGTTCTGCTTGAAATTTCTTGCACTTTGCTCTACTCATTACACCACAATTAAAAGGGAAAAAGAAACCCCTTCAGCGCCATATCAATTTGAGATAGTCCTAAGAACTTGGAAGTCTTTAGAAAGACAACTGCCAGATACCCAGTGTGTGGGGGTGGCATTGGGGCCCCAGGAACCAAGTAAGGTGGCTTTGCCCTTGATTTTTCCCCTGGGAGAGATGGGGGGAGGCAGCTAGGTTTGCGAGCAGAACCCAGAACTCCTTTGACCTTGGGAACTACCTAGTTTCTTCAATGGAGGACTTGGAATAAAAGAGAAATTCCAGCCAGTCTGTGATCGAGCCTGACTTGGCTAATGATTAACTGGCTGCCTGGAGCCCAGACGGGTGACAAGGTGCTGTGGTCTGTCTTATGATGGGCAGTGAAGCCTGAGCAGACCATTAATAATCAGCATCGTGGCTGGGAGTCAGCCGCTTGGAATGTGTGGTTTCTCTTTAATGCTGTTTAGAATGTGCTTAAAAATTAATCTTGGTGTTTTTATTTATTTATTTGTGTACTTATTTATTTCTCTCTCCGGCCCACAGCAGACTGTCCAGATACTGTGCCTTCCTCCGCTGAAACAGGGGGAACGAATTACCTGGCCCCTGGGGGGCTTTCAGGTAAGACTTATCCCGTTTTCTTGGTGATTCCAGAATCTCTTGAAATGAATGGAGACTGGAGAGATGGGGGTGGCCTGCTGCCCCCCCAGATGGCGTGGAGTTAATTCTCACGTGTGTGTTCAGTTGGACAAGTCATGGTGACTGCCGCCCTTTGCTTGCTAGTGTGACCTCCTGGGGCTGGGCCCCAACATGGTTGTAGAACTGGGGTCTTCCTTGGGATGGGGTTGTGCGGTGTTTTGTGGTGACTGTCAACTGACTCCTCCCCCGCGGGCTTCCACACTCTGCAGCTTTGGTGTCCGAGGCTTAAGCTCGTTCTGACCTGGCTCTTGGCGCACCAGGTGCCTGGAAGGTAGATGGACTCCTCTTTTGGGACCTTGCTGAAGACAGACCCCAAGTATGGGATGAGAACTGAGAGTAGATGTCCACGATCTGGCTTAGTGGGGGTTCTGTAGAGCATGGTGGATACTAGAAGGACAGGATGGGGCCCTGGAGAGAGGAGGCACTGATAACCCTGCTCCTCAGAAGGAGGGTGGGCTTTCCCCGGGCCCGAGGTCACGAGGGCTTGGAATGCCAGTGCTGGGGTTTGGGTTTGGATGAGGGACCAGTGCCTGAGTAGCATCTTCCTGGAGGACCTGGGCAGCGAGAACTAAACTTGGAGAAATACACAATGTAAGTGGGAGGTGGTGTCCTTTTATTCTAAAGACATTGATTTCCCCCTGTCCCCACCTATAGTGCGCTGTCACTGAATATTCTGAGGAGTAGCCAAAGCAAAGGGAAAGTGACCTGAACAAAATTCCAGGCATTTTTCATCTCATGCCTCCGGGATTTTGATGGAGGGCTGTGGCGGCACAGATGGAAGCTGTAGCACTGTCTTGGGTGTCTCCTCGAGGTGGGGGGAGGGGGGAGGGGGGCCGCTAATTGGTCAAGCGTCGCTGAGACCTGGGTCATCTGGGAGAGGGCTCTCCTCTTCCAGGAATTGAGCTTGCTGGGAATGTCTTTAAGGAGTCCCTTGTTTGTTTTTATTTCAGTGCAGTATATACTACGACTGTTATCTGAGACTGAGGGTATTGTTTACTCAAAGCTCCTAATGAGGATGGAGCTGGAGGGACAGGGCTGGGGGTGGGGGTGCGTCCTGGGGCTCCAGGCTGGAATGGACCTGGGGGTGTGGAGGAGGGAGAGTCCGCAGCAGTTGGGTGAACTGCTTCTTTTTGCTTTCTAAGGCTGAGCCAGTTCCTGAAAGAAGGAAGGCCAAGAAGAGGGAAGGGTCTGGGCAAAATAACATACTCAGGATGTAGTTAGATGTTTTATTTTTTAAATCCTGAATGTGCAGGGAGGAGCCCCAATCCCTCTGAACCACATGAAATAAGCGAGGGAAGTGGTAGCTTTTGAAAGGGGGCTTTTCGGGAGGGTTTGTCTTATTGATAACATCTTGTCTGTCTCCTCTGCTGGAGGAAATGACAACACCAGGCGAGCCACCAGCCCGGGCGCCTCCTGACAGTGTCACCCGCTAAGCTAAGCAGAGGCCCCTCTGAGCCGAGATGGGCGGGCGTCCTGCCCAAAGCCTTGCAGTCCTACGAGCTAGAAGTGGGGATAGAAACACGGCACACAGCTCCCACCCCAACCCCACCCCCAAGGTAGCTGCCACCATTGAGATTAATGATGAGCTGCTAGGGAGGAGGGGTGTGTTTCTGAAGGGATCCGTGGTTTAACGAAACTGCAAAAAGAAAAAAAGGGGGGCCCTCCACATGAAAGAGCATTTGTTTTGAATTGTAGCTCTTGACTTACTAATTCCCAAGGCTTCAAAGTTTGAGCTCTTTCTTCTTTCCGTGTGGAGACGGAGCAGTTTATTAATAATGTGCCGTGGGGAGAAATTGGAGAAACTGTGTCTTGGGTTAGAGCCATGGTTTGGGGGGTGCCCGGAGGGGAGGTGATGGGCATGGAGAACGCCCAGGGTTATGTCCTCTTGAGCAGGAACGCATCTCCAGAAGATGATGTTGGTGGCCCTGCTCCAGGGCAGAGAGTTTTACGAATGGAGAAAGCCGAGAAAGCCCTGGCCACCTCCTTTCCAAGAAGTTGGTCTTTCCATGGGGGTGGGGAGGCCTGGGTGTGTCTGCCCAGCAGAGGAAGAACAGGGGCTGTGGGGGACCGGGCAGGCCCCCTAGGGGATGGGGTTAGCAGAGGCTGGAGGGTGGGAGCCTGTTTCAGGAAGGAGGGCATCAAGGTGGGGAGCGGTGGACGCAAGGACGGGCCCTCTCCTCCCCCCTGAAATAACCTCTCAGAGTGTCTCTTTCACAGGCCTTGTGTGCTGTTTTCCTTCCTGTCCTGCCTGGCTGAGTGCGGGCTTAATGAATGGGGCTCAGTTCAGGGTGGGAGGAAGGTCGGCAGCAGGAGCCAGGGCTTGATTCTCTTGGCAAGGGAAGAAGGGAAAGAAAAAACAGCCGAATGTGAAAATGTGGTGCCTCAGAGGTGGGGGTGGGGTGTGCTCAAAGGCAGGCCCCCCTCCTGAAATGCCGGGGTGACTCCAAGGCTGGCCCTTCCCTTTCCTGCGAGGAAGGGGAGTGGGCGGGTAGGAGCCCTGGGGGCAGGCCTGCTGGCTGCAGGTTGGAATTCCAGCCTTGCGAGCTTGGGTCCGGCACAGGCCTGGACCTTTGGGGCCCGCAGCGAAACACGCCCCACCCCTGCAAGTCTCCCCAGTCTGGGAAAACGGCACATTTTTAGAAGGCTGTGACTTGGTTCCAGGAGATTGTACTTTCATTTCTGACAGCCGGCTCTCTGAGACAGATGGATTGCTTGGTGCATGGGTGTGTGTGTGTGTGTGTTTGTGAGTGTGTGCATGCAACCATGCTGTAGGCATACAGATAGACGAGCCCGTGCAGGGACAGAAGAGCAGGCTCAGGGCTGGGCTCGGGTCCCTCTCACGTGGGCTTGGCGCCTGGTGGGGGTGGCCTCTCCGTGAGGTTATGCACTGTGGGGCTGTGTTGCAGGACGGTTCTGAATTGTGATTCTGACAACCCGTGTAAGCTCTCCAGACGCGGTGTCTCTTGGAAGGTGTGCAGCTCCGGCGTGGGCCCTGGCCTCTGGAGTGGGATCTGGCCCAGGAAGACCCACCTTGGAGCTGTCTGACGTAGACGGGAAGCACCTCAGTTTAGCTCAGTGGTGGGAATGGAAAGGATTTGCTCCCAGAGCTTTCACTGTATCACTGCTAATTAAAAGCATGTGTTAGAAGCTGTCATCTTTGCAGCCTCCATCTGGAGTTCCTGGGAGGGCTTTCATTGAGCTTGTCTGCTGTCCTGGTTTGGGTGGGTAGCAGAGCACACTCTCCTTGAGAGTTCTAGGTTACTCAGCTACAAACTCAACCTCCAGCCTCCTCCTGACACACTGCTGTCAGGAACTGGCTGGGCCTCGGCCATGCCCACTGTTCAGGCAGGGATTGGATGCCAGCAACCCAGTTGTACCAGTTGTAGTTGCTTAAACTTCAAAAGAGGTGCCACTGTGGATTTCAGGGAGGGATGGGAAGCAACCTAAGTGCTGACATATCTTCAGGGGCAGGGGTTGAGGAACCTCGTCTGTGTCTGCAGAGGTAGGGCTATTGTAGAGACATCATTCCGACAACCCGTGGGCTTGGGGGTTGCCTGAAGTTGTCAGCACCCCCACACTGATAGAGAAATGGGGAGTCTGGAGCAGGCTGTACAGTTCAGGTCGCTGCCCGAAGAATAAGATCCTGGCCTTTTTATTAATAGGAGAACAAAAAGAAAAATGTGGGTCAAACTGAAAATATGACTTGTAATTTAGGGTTTTAGGGAAGGTGCGTCTGCTGATGAGGTAGATCATACTCCCAACCCTCACCCATGGTTCCAGTTCTATTAGCAAGGCCTTCTACTGGTCAGTCTCTGGGGTGCAAAAGTACATCAGTCAGGGGCCCCCGATATTCCTGGTCATACCTGTGATGCTTGCCCATTATCCCAGGGTGATCAAGCATCCTGCTCTTGTTTAACTTGAAAGGAGCCTGGTAGGGTCTGGTTTGCTATGTTTAGTGGGCACGCTAAGATCTAGTTTCAAGTCCCTGTGAGGTGGGTACCCTATAGGTGAGCATCCTTCCAGGAGGTGAGTGGTGTTTGCTCCTCCTGAACCCTGCTGGCACTATGACAGCATTAGAGGAAGAGTCCTCTAATGCTGTCATAGCTAAGTCCATGGTCAACTTGGGTGTAAACCAAGTTGCCTAGGAAAGACTGTGCTATCCTGTTTTTAAGGAAAGTTATTCAACTGCCTGTGAACAGCTATTTATTGTCTGACATGGCACTGTCGGTGTTGGCAAACTGGAGCCTGGGCCTGGGTGCCTGTGCTGTTCCTGAGGTCTCCTGCCCATGCCTGGGGAACAGGAGGCTCCCTGATGTTTTGGGGGCTGGGATGGATTGGGCTCCTGAAAGCAGCCAGAGACCAAGGATATGAGCTTCAGGGAGTCGGACAGACGAGCACACATGACCGTGGGTCACAGAAGTGAGAGAGAGTCTGAATCTCTAGGGACTCGGCCCACATCTCCCTAAATGCCAGTGAAATGCCCTTGGCTCACCTGGCACACACCTGCTCCCTGGGGAGGGAGGGTGGTCTCCGTGTCGCCTCGCCTACCAGACAGGAGGTCACGTACTCACCCTGGAGAACTACGCTGATAACAACCCTTTTGTCCTGGAAAGAACAGGGCATCCCGGCAGGGGTTAAGTATGCAGGGTGACAGCCCTGAGTAGAGCAAATGGGTGGGTGGGGTGGGGAGGGGGGGTCGGAGCGTTCAGCCAGGCTAGATGGGCTCCTGCCGCATGGGCCTTGCCATTGAGGCAGAACGACCCAGTTTTTGGCTACACCATCCCTTCTCCCTCTCTTCTTAGCAGAGCCTGGCTGGCTGGGAGGACGTCTAGACCTATGGGACCTCTAGGGCCAGCCCAAAGTAGGGGCCAGCAAACAAGGAGGAAATGCCAAAGGATTCCTGATCCAGTTACACTTCCTTTTCACCTTTGTTGTGGGCGAGATAGAGCTCCTTGGCGGCTGGAGTCTGAAGCATGAGCAACACCTTCGTTTTTAAAGAGTTATTTTATTTATTTATGCATAGGAGAGCTGGGGTGAGGCCAGAGGTGGGTGGAGGTGAGAGGATTCCCCAGAGACAGTGGGGAGCAGAACAGGTGGATTGATTGACATACACTGCTGAGGGGAGCAGCAGGGGAGACAGGAGATGTCTGCTGGGCCATGTGGGTCAGCTCCCTGGCCTGGAATCGAACTTGTGCTGGAGCAGTACCTTCAATGTGGGTGGTGGGATGGTGGTTCCACATTTGCCTGCACGTTGGAACCCCTGAGGTATTCTGGAATCACACTGTCTGGGGGTCCCAGCAGCAGCATTTTGGAAGCTCTCCATGTGATGACAGCCTGCAGGTAGGGTGCAGGCCCTCTGGCATGGAGTGGAGTGCGGCAGTCTGTGTTCCTGCGGGGGTGAGTATTTCTGGTGGCTGTGCAAGGTTTCTCTGTCTGGTTTTGCTTCTGCCATGACACATTTGAGTGTCTCTTTTTAAACCTGCTTGGTTCTAGAGACTTGAGGAGAAAGGATGAGCTCCACCTTTGTCCAGCTTGCTTTGCTGTTAGTAACATTATAAAAGGGACTGTGGAACAGGGTTCCCTTTTGGGGTGACAGATGTTCTGGAACTAGGGGTGGTGATGGCTGTTCAACTGGCATTACTAATGGTAAATAGTATGTGGTATGTATTTTACCAAGTTTAAGACACCCCTTTCCAAAGCAACCTCTGAGGTCTCTGGTGCGGGGGCAGCCGGCGCTCTGAATCTTTCACCTGCAGAAGCAGGCACCGAGCAGTGTTGACTTGACCTCAGACCTTCCCTTTTCCAGGCGGGTTGCAGAAATGAGAGGCAGGAAAGTTGCCGGTGGTTCCTTTTTTCCGAGCCTGACCCTGCGGGCAGAGTGAGTGACTTGTTCCCTCCCTATTCCGGCTGCCTGCCCAGCCTGGTTGGTTCCCTGCCGGATGGGTAACTTGTGGGTCACCAGCACCTTGCTAGCCAGTACCTTGCGAAGCCTGGGGTCAGCATACCCCCCGCCCCCCACCCACTGGGTGATCCAGATCCTTCCTCTGGCCCTGGTGGCGCCCTGATCACGGCGCATCCTGGCCGAGGTTCTAGGGCTGTGGAGAGGCTGGTGCAGGAGCCTTCCCTTTGCAAGAGCCTCGTGAAAGGTTACTGTATGGCGCGGCCACTGGGAGGTCACCACGGGCCCTACCACCTTTCTCGTTCCGGATTGAATGGCCAGCCCAGAGCCTGGCTACATGCCTACTGTCACAGAGAGGCTTCCTCTCTGGGCTATTTTCAGCGGGAAGATATTATTAACTGCTGAGGCACAGCTCTCAATTTAGTGGCTAACACACCAAGAAAGTAACATTCTATTGATGGTGGCATCTCTGCCTAACCACTTGGGGGGCTTCCCCCTCTCCAACCAGAGCCCCCCGCCCCCCGCCCACCATTTCTCCTCACGGAGTATCCAGTGGCCTGAGCCCCTTGATGAAATTTGCCATAGAGACAATGAGGCTTTATGTGAAGCTCACTCTTGAAAAATGTTGAACATGATCGCATTTATAACCGGTGATGGGGAGATTTCATGATCGGATGAAGCACTGACTAGAGAAAAGGAACTTTCTATGGCGTTTAGTTAGGACCGGTGTTTAAAATGGGTGATAACTTTCACCTTGTGAGTGAACAGGAAATATTGGGACAAGACAGGAAATTGCATCATTCCTTTTATGAGAAGAACTCCAGAAAAAAGTTGTTCGTGAAAGGTAGTGGCTGAGAGGAGCCCGGCCCTGTTTTGTGTGACTTTTCCCCCCTTCCCTCCCCTCTTCTTCCCTTCCACTCCCACGAGAACTTTTAGGCCATTTTCTTTAAGAAAGAGGCTGTTTGAGAACTTTGTTATTTTTATTATTAAAAAAAAATATTTTACCAGAAGGGTCACCTTCAGTTGAAATGTTAACTGCAGCCTCTTTCCCGGTTTACTAAAGAATCTTTCATTACTTTTTCAGCTTCCTTCCCCAAATGGCGAGGCCAAACAGCCCTTGGCTGGAAGTGAGTTTTGGTTTGGCTTTGCAGTCTCCACACTGAGCCCCACCCAATGTCATTAGCTTAGTTTTAACTTGCAAAAAAAAAAAATTATTATTATTATTTTTTGGTCTGGGGTAGGCAGGAATGTATGCATTCCCTCAACCTTTTCACCCTGACCCCTGTCACCCCCTAAGCAAGGGCCACCTGGCTTGAGGGAGGTAGGTTGGGGTTGAGCCACCTTCCTTCTCAAAACACTGACCCCGTCTCCCTCTCACCATCCACCCCAAGGGGCTTGTCACTTCTCAGTCTGCCTGGGGCCTCCTGAGAATGAGGAGGAGACAGGCTTCATTGCTCCCTGCGTCCTGTGCAGAGAAGAGAGTGGTACCGCCCTGGGGCCCCGGTGTGGGGACACCACTTGCCTCCTGTGTGCTCCCTCTCGGACAGTGTCACCTCTCGGACAGTGTCATTATTCGAGTGACTTGGAACATGGGACGCGGCCCTGGCCCTTGCTGCCATGGAGCCGTCTTCAGGATGGAGATCAGAAAGGAAGAGGCGCGTGTGGCTTGTGGCTCGCTTGTTCCCCAGTTGCTACAGTGCCACCCCCCCCTTCCTTAGCATGCTTTGTTTTGTTTTCATAACACAACAAGAGCCCTGGGGTGTGTAAAAGCATTGTTGAACACTCGGTGAGGGTAACTTGTCCAAACAGAGCAGGGCGCCAAGGCAGAACGCTGTGGGCAGGTGGTGTGCCCGCAGAGGTGGCCGGGCCGGCGCCTGGCTTGGAAGTGGCTCTGGATCTGACGGGGTGGGCGCGGAGGTCAGGGGCTTCTCCCACCTCCATGGGCACCCGGGACAGGGCCTGGGCCTGGGCCTCGGCCGCTGCCGCTCTGGCTGGCCCCTGCCTGGAAGGCGTGCTCCTCTCCTGGGCGGGTCGCCTGTGCCTTCCTCTGCCAAGTGTAAACTGGGTGAGCCCAATGTGTGGGAGGAGCCAGCGTGCCTGTCGTTCATTCATGTAGCAGAAGCTTTCTGAGCACCTACTATGAGCCAGGACCCGTGCAGTTCTTGAGCCTGCGTGGAATGAAGAGCGGTAGAAGTGATGGCTTTCCTGAAGGTGGAATTGTGCCTGTGAATCGGTCGACTTTTGTCTGCCGGGGTTTGGGGGTGGGAGGTGGGGGAGAAGGGGGCAGCTTCTCTGGCAGTTTCTGCAAGACAGAGGAGCCAAGTCCCATGGGCTCGGAGTGGGAGTCGGGGTGAGGTGTTGTAAGACAGGGCAGAGACGCCCCTGGGGTGATTGTCTGAGCACGCAGGGTAGGCAGAGTGCTTCTGTCATCGGCTTCTGCTTCTGCTTGGGTTGTGTGTCTGTTGAGAGTTGAGATGAAGCAAAGCTTGTGAATAAACAGAGGTCTGTCTCCTGGTCCCATGTGTGCCCCACAACTTGTTGATTTGGAGATAACAGCAGTTGCAGCAGGAGGTGAAGCTGTAGCTCACCTCCCTAATCCTGGAGGTAGCTGGGAGCCCAGTGCTGAGTGGTGCCTGCCCTGAACCCCCACCTCGTCAGAGTTTGGGCTCTTCAGTGGGATTTGAGCTGGGGGTGAAGGATATCTGGAACTATCTTTATTTGTCCTCTTGACAATCACAGAGAGGCAGTGAAACTCTGTCCTCCATTTCCAGGTGTCTGACTTTCCTTTTATAAGTCCTCACGAGGGACCATCTGGGGGTGTGACTCTTGGTTTTAACTTACAATTTGATGTTCAAGTCCATTTCTGAGGTCCCAGCACCTGTGTATGAGGCCCTGCCGCACCACCTGGGTTTGTAGGAAGTAACCCCGCCCCGCCCCTGTCCAGTTCTCCCCAGATCCACTCCTGGCTCTCCGAGTTCACCAATTTAATGACGTCTCCTGCTTCTCTGTAGTGCACACATCCAGAAGTGGCCTGGCAGAGCTGGTTGGGGACTTTGACTTGGGGTGCGAAACCAGGGCAGGAGGGAAGGGCTGATCTCAGCTCCTTCTCACAAAGTCGGGGAGTTTCTGGCGTCCCCACAGAAGACAGCTCAGATAACCAGGCACTGAGTGATGTGGCTCTCGGTTGATTCATTTCTGTACTTGAGTCTTTGCACTGTCTAACTCAGGATGGTCGCTCCACAAAAACGAGAGCACAGTGTAACTCCTGGATGTGACTGTCCTCTATTAGTAGCTTCTCTGCTTTGCCACTGAGGAGGCTGACGGCTGACCCCAACACCCTTTCTCTCCCCTTGGGTTGCTCCCAGTCACCTAGTACAGTTAGTTCAAAGTGTCTCCTTCCCCCTTGGGCTCAGGGAACAGTCTGGGGCCAGGAAGTCTCCAGAGAGCTGCTCTGAGACCTGGTTAGCCCCAGGTCGTCTCTGGGGCCCTCCCCCTCATTAATCAGTAACTAGAGGGAAACCAGACTTGAGTTCTTACCCTATCTGGGTGTACAGTACTGTTCTTAGAAATAGATGGGCCCCCATCTCTGCCTAGGTGGGGTCCCAATTAAGGCTCTGCTGGGAGGGGGGTGTCTGGAGTGTGAGGTCTGCAAAGGTTCTAGCCTCACCCCCCAGCTCAGGAGGGAGCTGGGGGGATGATAAAGGAAAGGAGAGTGCCTCCTGGTTTCTGTCCCTGGAGACTAGCGTGCTTTCCTGGGCTCAGGGCTGGGGCTCGGGTCTAGCTGGCTGTGTGGCCTTGTGTGAGCCATTCCTGTGTCTGGCCTCCCTTTCTCATTTGCAGATACGCGGTAGGACTTGGTCTCCAAGTGTCCGAGGCTCAGACATCTGGTGGCCTGTGATCTTTGGCTCTTGGATCTGAGGGTGTGTGGGAATGGGTCCCCTGTGGCTGAGGTGGTGGGGTAGCTGCACCCCTCTATGGCTGAAGGCAGGTCTGAGGAATGGGCTGGACCGCATTAGGAAAGGTAGTGTGGGGGGGAGGGTGGGGGGCAACTTCTTTTCCTTTTCTTGTGGTAAACTGTTCACATCTACTCAATATCTCCTGTCCTGACCATCCTAAGTGTGGGGTTATTTTGTTCAGCTGTTCACATTGTGCCCTCATCAGCCACCATCATCTGCAGAACTTCTCCACTTCCCAAACGGAAATACTGCCCTATTCCACACTAACACCCCCCCTCCCCTCTTCAGCCCGGGGCATAGCCCCTCTCCTTTCTGTCTCCAAGAAGTAGACTGCTCCTGGTACCTCATCTCAGCATAATTGACTGATAGTGGCCTTGGTGGACAGTCCTGCTTAGCGTGCTATCTCCAAGGGTCACCCATGCTGTATGCGTCAGAATTTCCTCTTTTAAAATGTGTGTGAATACAGGTTTTGTTTTTCTACCACAGTTGGGTTGTGTCTGCCTTTTGGCTGTTGTGAACACCGCTGCCATAAACTTGGGAGTACAAATAACCTCTTCAAGGCCTTCTATCACTTTTGGAAGGGTGTATACTCAGCAGTGGGCTGCTGGAGCCGGTGGGAATTCAGTGTTTGATTTTTTGAAGTACCTGCCCGCCAGCATGGCCACCTCTACCTGGATGTGTACATGGATAACTGTAGGGGTCAGGGCACTGCCTGGCATATTCCTGGATGCAGCTGGGTAGGCTGGGTGGCTCCGGGCAGGGGACGTGAAGAAGAGGCCAGTGTGGGCGGCTGGGTCTGTCCTTGTGCCGCGAGGGGGTTGGTGGAGGAGGGGCAGCCTAGCTCTCCACATAATACAAGCCAGATTGGAGCGCATTTATGTGAGGCCCGAGTCCCCGAAACGTGGGGCACACAGCACAGAGGAGCCCGGCGATTTATGTTAGACTCCGGGGGGGGG
>NW_004567117.1:31207055-31251669 GCF_000260355.1 Condylura cristata | reverse complement strand
AGGGTGGGGGAAACTCTCATTCCGCTTGGCCTCCTCACTGGAGTTTAGAGGCCACAGGGCTCTGGAGATGGGGCCTCATATAATAGGTCCTGGGTGCTTTGGGGGTGAAAGGGCTGGGGTGGCTGAACAGCGAGTGTGTCAAAGCCAGAGAGATTAGATTACGGAGGCAGACAGAAGTAATGATTAACTTTTCCAGTCTGCACACTGTCTCCAGTCTGTCGAACTGTTGTTTTTCCCTGTAAGCACAGTGTGGCCCTGGCCTGGCCAGGCCCTGGTGTTGGGTTGTAAAGAAAGGGAAGGAATGAGAGCTGGGAGTGGGGGGGGGGGGGGGGGGGGGGGGCGGGGAGCCAGGAGAGCTACCCAGAGAAGGGAGGCTTTTCCATCAGATCCTGCTTTGGAATTTATTGGCCGGAATGCAGTCAATGTTCAAAATGCCATCCCATCCAACAGTTTTCATGATTGTTATGGAGCAAGGGGAGCTGTGGAGGGGAGGGATGAAAAGGACTTTTGTTTCTCACTGTATTTTTCCACATCTTCCGACGGTTTTCTTCCCCACTAGAAAAACTGGTGTGGAGTTGGAGCCATGTGGGGGTTGGGCTGGGGGCAGGGCCGGCGCCCGGGTCCTGTAATACCTTTCTGGGACCTGGAGGTCAGTGGGGGCTTTATTAAAACGTGGCTCCCAGCAAAGCAACTCTGCATAGAGTCCCCAGACCTGCAGAACCAGACAAAAACTGCCCCGTGGCTCTGGGGTCAGCATCCTTGCAGAAAATCGCCTTCTTAAACGCATCCCTTTTTATTCTGAAACTCTTCCTGAGCTTTCACCACGTAACCAGCCATACTTAAAAGCGGGCAATTAAAAGAAGATAACGAAGGTTATCTTGGTGGTTGAGGAGAGCCTCCTGTTGGATTTGTGTGTGGAGCTAAGAGTCTGCATGCGGCATGGGTGGAAGTCTCAGGTGTCTCCCGGTACGGTAGACGGCAGGTAGGTGAGGCAGTGTTGTTTTTCTGGGAGTGGCCAGGGTCCGACTCAGTGGGCAGACAGGCAGGTCTGGGAGGCTCTGTGTGAATGAGTGTGTGAACCCCTTTTCTGAAGACAGCTGCTGAGGGATTTGGGGTAACAGTGGGGACTTTGGGACATCGTGCAGTAGAGGAGTCTTGAAATTTGAACTTGGGAAAGGATGAGGCTGGATCATGCCCACGGAACAACAGGCAGCGAGGCCCATTTACTGTAAATATTATGAATGGAGTTGGCTGGGCTGGGAGTCCCCACCCTTCCTCTGAGGCCTCGTACAGCCGGGCAGGGCTGGCCTCCTCAGAAGGCAGGCATTCGGGTACACGCTATAATTTGCGTGGCTGAAGGCTGGGCACAGGAAGCCGCGTCAGCCGGACTGGCGAGACAGACTTTTTATTTGTGTGGCTTCCCTCCCCTGCCGGGCGCTCCCCTCAATTATATTATCCTCTGATGTCAAAATACTGCTGCAGAGGAACCCCCAGACAGGGGGCTTCAGACTTGGACGTTGCAGGGGCTTGGGGAGGTGGTGATAGGGCCCACCTAAGAAGCTGGGGAACACATTGAACTCTAGTAACTGATTACTCATCATAATTTGTCTGCAAGGCACAGTCACGAATCAGTCTTCTAGACGAGCAGGGTCTGCCAACCCTGCCAGATACGTCAGCTTGGGATTGTTCGCAGGAGGTGGGTGCTGATGGGTGAGCAGCTTCAGGGCATCAGGCCTGGGTAACAGTGGATGGAATACGATGACGGCCAGGTCCCGGGGACTGACCTTTTTCTGAGTGCAGTTGAATGACAAGGTAGGAGGAATGCTAGTGTGTCCTACTGAAATTAAAAAAAGAAAAGAAAAGGTTAGCGATGGACAAGCAGAGTCAGATTTGGAATCCTTTTCCTTTTGATTTTGTTATGTTCTACGGTTGCAAATTAAATGCAGAAATGTGCCCTGCCCCCCAAGGTGATTTTCTTACTGTCTCGAAGGTAGTAAAAATAAATGGAAGCAGTGCTGTTGAGCACTGATGGGCACATTGGTGAATCACAGAGGGTAGCCGGGCATGTGAGCCGGAAGGGGCCCCGGGGCCCCTCTGTCCTAGCGCTTTCATCATAGTTGTGGACAGCGTAGACCAAAAACTTCAGAGCACGAGCCACAGGCCAACGTCACAGCAGCTTGCTTGCAAGGAAGCTGTTTCACTCCCTGCTTCCCTGTGGGAGGGAACTGGACCGCACGCTCAGTCTTGAAGTAGGAATAGTGTTTCTGAAGTTTGTTCCGAAGAACACTTGTTTCCCCCTCTGGCTGTTGGAGACGAATCCTCGGTTGGTTCTGGTGACTTTAGAGACCTAAGAGGGTGCCCAGTCCTAGGTCTGCTCTTTGGGAAGTGATGTGTGCCTTGGTTTCCCTTCTTTGACATAGGATGGTTATAACAGCACGCTACCTCTTACGGTCCTTATGAGCTCTTCAGAACAGGGTGTGTGTAGAGTAAATGATTATCGGGTATAGGCATTGTCTAGTTACAGTTGGGGAGCAAAGGAGAAGCATGGTCAGCATTTTGCAAACATTTCGAGAACCCAAGGGAAGAAATTGGGGTGTAGCTGTCAGCCTGCCCTGGTCACTTTTGTGTCACATTGTCCTGACAGCCCAATGGACCGAGTAGAAGTCACAGCCAAGCTTCCACGGGAGGTAGATCTGAACCCCGTTTCTGACTCCATCGCCAGTCAGCCCTCGGGGCAGAGTTGTGGGGTGCTACTAGTACCTCAGCTGGAAGTCCTTGAGGGATGAGATTGAGGGGCTCAGTTGGCTGGGCCCAGGGATCTGAGGAAGCAGCCTGGCTTGGAGGCGTGCAGCACATACACCCCCGGGGAGCTAATACATTGCAGAGACACGAAAATACCCAACAGTCCCATTCCGGCCTCTACAGCCAGAGTTCATTCTCTGATCCAATTGGTAAAGGACCAGTTAGGGCTGAGGATATTCTGTGTAATCGAGGGTTAATGTGGAACGTTTCAAGTTTGTCTCAACCCCTGTGGAGAGTTTGCTCTAAACCCCAGAGTTGTCCCCAGATGCTGCCTTAGGAATCAGAGGGAGCCCTGGCTCAACCTTCAACGTTCCGGATAGAGGTTATAAACAGAGCATCGTAAAACCGACCCCAGCGCCCTCGCTGAACCCTGACAGCTCAGCAACCTTTTGTGTTTGTTTTACATTTTGGTTAGTTTCCTCTTGTGAACAAGGACCCCCCAAGGGGGCTGGTCTGTTCACGAATTTTGGTGGTGAGAATAGGTAGACTGGATTGGCAGCGGGGCCTTGTCCCTGAAGTGAGCCTGGTGGCTTTCAGGACAGCGACTGTCCTTCCTAAACAGGGTGGGAACAGGGCTGAAGGGTGCTGCTAACCTTTGAGTTGTCTGGTGAAGGACAGGATGAGGCAACCTGTGGTGGCGCCTGAGCCCTGGGGACGGAGTACCCTGACCTTCTGCTGGCAGTGTGGCGATGCGATCACTCCAGGGTTGCTGGGTTTAACTGCTGTGCCTACTTGTGTGCCCTTGGGTGAGGCCTGCCTGCCCCTGGCTGCCCAAGTCCCCCCTGGCCACTGAATCCCCATCTGCAGCCTCCTGCTTCGCTGGGCTTCTGGTGAGGGGCTTGCAGGCCTGTCCTGAAGCAGTTCTTCGTAATCTAGTGCCTTGGAGAAATGAGAGCAGGCTGAGACCCCGCTCCATGCCCTGGTCCATTTACTCCCCACGTGCCTGTTGGTAGGGTGTATGGAAGAGTGGGTGCCAGCTGCTTACTTCCTTGCCTAGGGGTGCCCCTGTCCTGAAAGGTCAGGCTCTCTGGGACCCCAGCCCCTGTCAGTACCACCTCTGAGTGTGGACACAGATCGTCCCCTAGTGTCTTGGAACCTGGCTGGGTATTTTTAGACAAGCTCTGCCTCTCAGCTCATGGTTCCCTTCAAGCTGGAGAACAGAAATGGTACCGTGGGGCCACTGGATTTGGATTGATTCAGCCTTTGCTTCCTCCCGCCCTTCATTTTTCTTCATCTCTTCACACCTTCAAATAAAAATATTAAGAGGGGAACATTCCTCACTTAAAATGTGGCCTCAAGGTCTGGTCACCCTGTGCCGTTGAGACACCCTGGGCGTGAGATTCATTCATGAGCCTCTGGTGTTCTGGAAGGGTCTCTGGTCTGTTCATTCATGACCAGGGTAATTAAATAACTCTTTGTAAGGGGCATGGAGCTCCTTGTTAAGTGGTCTTCCCTAATGTAAGTGCAAACACGGGCGAAATCCTTCCCTTCTCAACACCCACCGCCTCCCCTTTCCCTTAAAGGGGAGATTTGATGCTTTAAGGGAAATGGGAAGGGGGAGGGTTGGGTGGAAGACAACCTTGAAGGAATTTTAGGCCGATTCAGCATTTTTCTGGGGTTGCTCCAAAAATTCCCTAAACTGTAATAAAAAGAAAAAAACTGTGAGCAGGCATCTGATTAGTTGGCTTTTTACAACACAGCTTTTCTTTTGGATGCTTTAAAATGCACAAATACAGTTTTAAAACAAGCCCCTGTACAGTTTTTTGAGGGAGTGTTCGAGGGGGAGGAGAAGAGTTGGAAATACCTGAAAAGGTTATAAAATAGAGGGAAATCACTCTGGCTTTGAGTTTTGCCTCTAGAGTGAAGTGGTAGCAGCCATAGGAAGACAGAGGTGGGCTGCTGGGACTCTTTCCCCCTTCTTACAACAAGGGAGATTTCTGCGTGAGATCCTCCCCAGGCCTGGGGGCCCCCAGGAGCTCAGCTGTTTGCACAGGTCTTTGTGGGGAGCCACTTGTGGGCCCTGCGCCCAGTTCAGGGAACTGTGTTTCTCTGAAGGTGGTGCTGAGCACTTCCTAGAAGTGAGTCCAAATGAGGGGTGATTCAGGGCCCAGGAGGGGGGGATCTGAATGTTGTAGGGCGCCCCCAGTAGCGTGACCTGTTAGGGGGCTTCTGCTGTTGCTTGGTGGTTTTGCTGGAGAGCACGTTTCTGTACTCAGAATTAGCCTAGGACCAGTGAGGATTGTGGGGCTGTGTGAACAGGCAAGGGGAGGCTTGGGGTGACCTGGAGTGAGGGAAGGAGCTGGCAGGGGTCCTGCGGGGTTGGGGGGTGAATTAGGCACCGAGTGGGGCTTCATGAACACAGGGACACCCACACACTGCTGTCTATCTGGGCTGGGCCATTAACCTCAACAGCAAAGGCTTTTTCCAGGGTATGTCTGGCAGCAAATTGCTGGGTGGATTGGCGGGCTGTGCAGATGAAAGAGAAACCCGCCAGAACGCTTCCCCCCACTCCCTCCACACGACCTGGGGTGGGGGTGGCCCAGGCCCCGCCCAGCTTCCTCTGCCCCCAGAGGCCCGACAGGCAGACTAGGCCCCCACCCCTTGCCTGTGGGCATGGCATGGGGGCACCTCGATCCCAGGCCCCACCCCACCCACTATTTCTCCTCCCTGCAGGGGTGCCAGGTTTCTGGGGGCTAGATTCTGTGAAATAAAGTATTGTGAGGGTCCCTGAGGGTCCCTTCCAGCAACGCCCTGAGTCTTCCTTTCCTGGCTGCGATTGTTGTCCCCAGTTGGGATAATAAGCAAGAGATTCTTACATTTCAAAACACCCTCCTCCCCCACGCGGGCCAGGCAGACAACCCTGCCTCTTCCAGAATCAGACTTTCTCTGTCCCAGCAAACGTGTGCATGCCAGTGTTCTTATTTACGTGGATCTCCGGTGTGGCCTTCAGAGCTGAGCTCCCTCGGCAAGAAAGTTCAAAGATTGCCAAAGCTCACGAGTTTATTAGCAGTTGATGGATACTTTGCAGAAACAAGTTAATGCCTGATGAGTCACCTTCTGCTTGGAGCCTTGTCCCTCTCTTGTTTTTCCATATGTTCCAGTGTGCACGCTCGTGTGTGCTCACACTCACGGGCACACGCCTGTATTTTACAGATGCGAGTGTGTGGGGGGTGACAGGCCCGTTTTCTGGTGTTGATTTTCAGAGGGGCGGAGACTGAGGGAAAGGAATGAGCCCCCAGCTTCCCCATTTTGTGTAGCTGCCTGGCAGGCATTTGAGAAAGCCAGTTGTTGGGGTGTTTGCAGGAGACTCCCACTTTTGTTGGGTCACCCATTGCACATTTGTGCAGGCTTATTCATGGGACACCTCCATGCAAGACTGGCTGCTGCTTAAAAAAAAAAGTTAATGGAGCTGACTGGCTTCCAGGTCCTAACATGCCTGCAGCACTGGAGGAGTTGATGTGCTGAGTCGCACCGGGTTACCCGGCCTGCTGGGGCGGCAGGGCAGGGCCCCCAACCCCTCCGCACTGCTGTCCTGTCCTGGCCACTACCCTGTATAACCCATCACCATGGACCTTTTTTTAACTCGGTAGCTTCCAAATAAAAAAAGCCGAGCAAACCAGAAAGCACCTCAGCCATCCCCTGGCTCCAAGCCCCCCAGAAAGTGAGAGACAAGGGTTGCAGGGGAGGACAGGATGAGGCCTCTCTGCTGCCTGGCTCCCCTTTCCCCATTTTTGTTAACAAATACAAGACTTCCGGTCTCCGCCCTGCCACCGCAAACCACAGCGTTCCTGCAGCCCGGCCCAGCCTGGGCTGGGGAGATTTATGGTTCCCACTCTGAGGCCTGCCCCTCTGGCGCCTGCTTAGGCTGGAATCGCTGGAATCGGAATGCCAGCCGCCGGGGCTCCCCCTCTGTCCGTGAGGATCTCCCCTTTAAAGGCCTCTAAGTGCCCGAGTAGGATAGTCACCTTACAGAATCACGCACGTCCCTGGTGCCCCAGGAAGAGAGCCTAGGGGAGCCTGGGTGAGGCTGCTGGGGAGAGGGCAGGGCACTCCGGGGTGCTGGTACCCATTTGGGGGCAGGGCACTCCGGGGGGCTGGTACCCATTTGGTGGCAGGGCACTCCGGGGGGCTGGCGCCCATTTGGGGGCAGGGCACTCCGGGGGGCTGGCGCCCATTTGGGGGCAGGGCACTCCGGGGGGCTGGCACCCAGTTGGGGGTAGGGCACTCCGGGGGTCTGGCACCCAGTTGGGGGCAGGGCACTTTGGGGGCCTAGCGCCCATTTGGGGGCAGGGCACTCAGGGGTGCTGGTGCCCACTTGAGACACAGCATCTGTCTGAACTGTGGAAGCCTCGTTAAGGGAGTCTGGGTCAGCACCCATCTGTGTGTGGTGATTTGGCATTTTGACATGAATTCGCCCTTTGTGTGAGTGCGGCTGCAGACAGACACATTGAGAGTTGTTTTCAAAGATGTTTTTGCCCCAAACTGCCATTGTTTTACTTTCCCCAAGATACACTCCCACGACCAAGAAACTGATCTGAGACTTGGTGACAAGCTCAGAGACCACATAGTCACAGTAGGTGGGTCTGGAGTCCGGAGGCCCCGTTTCTAAGGCTGTGGTGTCCTCCTGGGGTTCAAGACGCAAGCCCTGTGGTCCTGTTTCCACAGGATGATGACCAGGGAGGCCCACAGGACAGCTAGCCTTCCAGGTTTCATCCAGTTGAACAGCTAGTTCCAGGCTCTCTACCAGGGCCTTTTCTAGGCTTCCTGCTGGACCATCCAGGCTGCTGGGGGACCTCCTATTGGCTGAGCTCAGTAAGGGCGGTGCCTCCCTTGGCCAGATGGGCACGCCGCTGGTGCCCGGGGTCTTGAAGGTCGGGGTATGGGGCGATCCCTACGGGTCAGGGTCTCTGGCTCCTGGTAGCAGGTGCGGGGGGGTGGGGGGTGGGGCTGTTCTGTAACGCCTCTGCCATGGGCATCTCCATCACCGCCTCCCGTCCCGAGGGCAGACTGGTTCCAGGGTGGTGTGTACATGAGTGTCTCATAGAGGAGAAGGAAAACGCCTGTCCTGGAGCCCACTCACCATGTCCGCTGTTGTGTTTTGTAGATTCCCAACTTCTTCTGGAGCCTGGGGATCGGTCACACTGGTGCGTGGTGGCATACTGGGAGGAGAAGACGAGAGTGGGGAGGCTCTACTGTGTCCAGGAGCCCTCCCTGGACATCTTCTATGATCTACCTCAGGGGAACGGCTTCTGCCTCGGACAGCTCAATTCAGACAACAAGAGTCAGCTGGTGCAGAAAGTGAGGAGCAAGATCGGCTGCGGCATCCAGCTGACGCGGGAAGTGGACGGCGTGTGGGTGTACAACCGCAGCAGTTACCCCATCTTCATCAAGTCAGCCACACTGGACAACCCGGACTCCAGGACGCTGTTGGTGCACAAAGTGTTCCCCGGTTTCTCCATCAAGGCTTTTGACTACGAGAAGGCGTACAGCCTGCAGCGACCCAATGACCACGAGTTCATGCAGCAGCCGTGGACGGGCTTCACCGTGCAGATCAGCTTCGTGAAGGGCTGGGGCCAGTGCTACACCCGCCAGTTCATCAGCAGCTGCCCGTGCTGGCTGGAGGTCATCTTCAACAGCCGGTAGCCCACGGGGAGCAGACGGAGCACGAGCCGAGCGGGCCCAGTCCAAACTACTTTGCTGCTAATGTTTTCCTCCTGAGTGCTTTTGCTTTTCATGCGAACTCTTTGGTTGTTTTCTCCCCCCATCTTGTCGTTCTTGTTTATGTTCTGCTTTGTTTTGTTCTTTGAGAAATAGCTTATGGAAAGAATTGTCAGAATCCCCCCATCCACACCCCTTCCCCCCCTGGGGCAGGGGGACTGGTAGAGTTGGCAGAACAACCAAAATGAAACAGGGAAGCGAAAGTCAGAGTACCCCAAACCCAGTGTATGAATGAGGGACCCCTGGTTGGGGTTCTTTTTTTTGTTTGCTGGGGTGTGTGTCTGGTGAGAGAGTCAGATGGGGTCTCTGCGCTTGTGTATTTCCTGCGGAGAGCACTGTCCCTCCTGCTCTGTGGACATTCTCGGAGGGAAAAGGCCGTGGACCTGGCCGAGCCTGGCAGTGGTGGCTGCATCAGCTGCTGCCGGAAGTAGGGCTCTTCCCTCAGCCCGGGGGAGCCCCGGCGCCCCTCTCCCTTGCTCTGACCCCGGCCCGCCCGCTGGCTTCTTCGAAGCCCTGCTAGAGACCAGTCGTTTCCATTTTTGTCTTACACCCTCCAGTCAACCCCCCCGCCGGCTGTCCCCCGCCACTGTCCTGTCTGTGTTTCTTGGCCATCTGCTCCTGGAATCTCTCTGAGATGGGCTTCCCGAGGGCTGCCAGGGCAGCCCCGTCACAGTATTGCTAACCCAGCGCCCTCTCAGGCCCCCCACCCCAGCCTCTCTCTCCCCTGCCCTGGTTACATCAGGTTTTTCCCGGACTCAGAAAACCAGCTCAGCACTTTCCTCCCTCCCCAGCCTGTGTGTTGAGCTCTGCTGTTAGACCAGCGAGGGGAGCAGGCCCCGTCCTGGGCTGACACCTAACTCTTTCATTTCTTCTACAACTCATACACTCGTATGATCCTTTGACACTGCTCTTAGCTCAATGAGCATGTTTAGACTTTAACATAAGCTATTTTTCTAACTACAAAGGTTTAAATGAACAAGAGAAGCATTCTCATTGGAAATTTAGCATTGTAGTGCTTTGAGAGAAAGGACTCCTAAAAAACTGAGATTTATTAAAGAAAAATGTATTTTATGTTATATATAAATATATTATTACTTGTAAATATAAAGACGTTTTATAAGCATCATTATTTATGTATTGTGCAATGTGTATAAACAAGAAAAATAAAGAAAAGATGCACTTTGCTTTAATATAAATGCAAATAACAAATGCCAAATTAAAAAAGATAAACACAAGATTGGTGTTTTTTTCTATGGGTGTTATCACCTGGCTGAATGTTTTTCTAAAGGAGTTTATGTTTCATTAAACAATTTTTAAAATGTATACTTGATTCCATGTTCTCCAGCTCCTTTTTCTTTTGGGTGCAGGGGTATGGGGAGGCGCATCTGACAGAATCCAGGTCACCTGGGGGCTCCCTAGTCTAGGTCCCTCGGTTGGGAGCGCTTTCCCAAAGGGGACACCCAGAAGGACTAATCTAAAATAGCTGTTCTTGCCCTTAGACTAGAAAGCCCCATGGCTACACAGACAGCAAGTGACCCGAGGGGTCAGCTAGCCAGATGTCAGCAGCCTCCGGGAACGCTGAGTTCTGGCCTGATTTTTCAGGTCCCTGAGAAGGAAGTAACCTTGGGACTGGGAAGGGGCAGAGTGGTTCCAGGATTCTGGGTCTGTTCCTGCTTGCTAACTCCTCACTTGACGTGGAATCTAAGCCCACTTCCTCTTTTCCAGAGGAGGGGTTGCTTTGCCAGCCCGTGTTCTGGGGCAGGTCCCCCAAGGGCTGAAGCCAAGGAATAGCGGTGGGGGCGGCCGAGGTGACGGAGGCGTTTCCTTCCCAGTGGTGTCCCCAGCCCTCAAGGTCACCAGTCCAGGTCCTAATCTGCAGTCTCCCCGCTGCTTGAACTCTTCAGTGACTGCCCAGCCCCGATGGCACATTCTGGTAAATCTCTGTATGACTGAGCCAGGTTTTAACCTCAAAGATTTGTAACATACGTGGACACCTGAGGGCCACCTCTCACTTGGGGGTCTCTGAAGTGGGTTATGATTTTCAATATCAAACTGTTAACAATTTTTTTTTACATATAATGGTTTATTTTTACATCATTTTGTGCATTTTTCCATGTCAGTTGCAATCCCCTTGGGCTTCCCATCACCAAGTCACCCGTGTGCCATCACCATAGTCCAGTGCATTTCCCTCCCCCCCTGTGTTTGATCCCATTCCCCACTCCACCCCAAAAAATGTCTCCGGTATATAGCTGTTCATCATTATCATTTTCCCGCCTGGTTCGTTATACTCCTGCTAAGAGAGAAACCATTCGGTATTTTTCCTCTTCTTTCTGGCTTATCTCACTAAGCATGATCTTCTCCAGCCCCATCCGTGTTGCTGCAATAGACATGTGTTTCTCTTTTTGGTTGCTGAGTAATATTCCACTGTGTATATGGACCACATCTCTTTAATCCAGTCATCCACTTTTGGGCATTTGGGCTGTTTCCATGTCTTTCCAATTGTAAATAAAGCAGCAATAAACATGGGGGTGCAGGTATCTTTTTGAATCAGTGTTTTGGTGTCTTGGGTAGATACCTAGGAGTGGGATTGCTGGGTCGTAGGGAAGCATGTTTAGCAGTTTGAGGAACCTCCAAACATCAAACTTAAAATTTTTAAAAAGCTTGATGACTGAAACAGGATTGCTGATTTTTTTGTTTTGCCAAATGACACAAGCGGTAGAGTCTCTGACCACTTCTTCCTCCAAGGGAATTACAGTGCAACTGTCGGTAAGGCAGACGAGCACAGAGGGTGATGCTCCAGAACAGCGCCTCATGGCCCCTGGGGTTTGGCCCACCAAATCCCGCTGCTCGCGGATGCTCACTATCTCTCAGAGCAGCTTTTTGCTTTTTATCACTTGAACTGCAACCTGCCTCCATTTATTCTAGTTCTGTAACCCAAAAGAAGCATAAAATCCCATCTCTGGAAAACACCCAAAGAAGGTTCTAATTAACTCCAGGGTGGTAGGGTGGGGGTGGAAGGTGTTACATTAGGGAGCTGTCAAAGTCATTTCAGTTGCTCTAACTTGCATGAGCATGCCAGGAAGCTCATAATAATAATAGTCACCATTTACTGAATGCTTAACCAGGTGCCGGGCGTGATGCTAAATGTTTAAGGGACTCCAATCCTCCCTAGGACCCTCTGCAAAATTGGAGGACTTGAGAGGTTAAAAGACTTGCCCAAGGTCACTCAGCCAGGAAGAGCTTAGGTCAGGGTCTGACTGTATGCAGGGGGCTTACGGCTTGGTCCACGCCCTGAGGGTTATTGTTCATATGATAGCTACCAGGCCCTCAGCTGGAAATTGGGAAATGGTCCCCCATGCTACCCCCTGGCCTGGCTCTTTGGGCCAGGCCTCTGGATTCTGGAGGCAGAGCTGTGGCCCTTTGTTATTTGGACTTGACTTTCAGCCTGGGGCAGAGGGAGGGGAGTGGGTTTAGCTTGGGGTGTGGGGTGGGAGACACGAGTGGATGCTAGTGGTTGGCTGGCTCCAGGTGGGCAAGGAAATGGACGCTTAGGGGAAACCAGGCATCTGCTGGGGGTTATACTCCTTACCTGGCCCTCACACAGGCCTCTCCGGAGTTCCTTCGGTGTGCAGCACTGCTTGGGGGGAGGGGCCGTCTTGCCTCAGGTGATGCTGGAGGACTGCAGGGCTTTACCTAGTGTCCAGCAGCACAGGCGGATGGTAGCAAGATCCTGGGACCACCCTGGACCAGGCCCAGTGTGGATCACAGGGTGCACAGAGCAGCTGGTCTCCAACCCTCGCGGAGTCTGGATTCCTAGAGGGGCATGGCGCAATGGAGGGAAGATGAGAGCTTCCTGGTTCTCCTTCCTCTCTCTCAGTTCACCCCCTCAGGTTTCAGCGCGCCCTGCAAGGTCTGCCCGTCACCCTCTTCTTAGCTCTCACCTCTTCCCAGGGCAGCGACTTCACTCTGATGACGGCCTCATCTCCCCTCACCTGCGGATAACTCAGTCACCCAACCAGAAACCTTCATTCTCTCATCTCGATGACCCCTGTCCCTTCATCATGAAACAGAAAACCAAGCCTTCCCCACCCTGCTTCATGCAATCCTTAATTACAAAGTGCAAGCCTCTCTCAAGCCTTCCCTTTCTCTATCCCCACAGGTATGGTTGAGTTCAGGGCTTCTAGCCTCTGCCTCTTCCCTACCTTCCTTCCTTTAGTCCAAAGTGGCCTTTCAGCATCTGCCTCTGCAATGTCACTCTCTGGCCCCCCCACCGCTCCCCCACCCCATCCCACCAGACCCCAGGCATGCAGGGCCAGGAGCAGGTCCTCAAACACACCATGCTTTATGCACCTGCACGCCAGTGCTTATCAGGCCCTCAATTGGCTGTCTCTTCCCTTTTCTTGCAAGATGCACCGGAAGCACTGTCTCCTCCAGGAAGCCCCCTCCCCTCGCCCACCTGCTTGAAAAGTTTTTGCCCTAAGGAGGTATCAGTAATATAGGATTCTGCCTCTACTGTGCCTTAAGTGCTTGGTGCTGTGGCGTCCAGTTAGGATCGATTGCCCTAACAGTTCTGGCACAGCGCCCATTCAGAGCTTGTCCTGTGAGCCACAGGCAGAACCACGCCTTCGTGTGGACTGAGGAGAATACTAGTAGTAGTCAGTATTGCGATCCTAGCAGTCCCAGGGGGGTGTTCAAGCCCTTGGCATTGCTATTGCCCCATCAGTTGTCCTTACATCCACCCCAAATGTAGAACCATTATCATCCACCCATTCTACAGATGGAGAAACTGAGTTTCAAAGAGTTGCCTGAGGCCCCCAACTGGTAAATGGTAGCGTCAGATTTCCTCACCTCTGTGCTATCTCATCTTCGTGGGCAGGCCTGGGTGAAGGGCAACTCTGTTGGGCATTTATTTTTTCTAAAACAAGTCCTGGGCCCTCCCTGGTGGCACTACAGGTTAAAGTGCTGTAGTCACTTCAGCGTGGGTTTGATTCCGGCCCAGGAGGTGACCCACATGGTGCAGCAGACCTCTCCTGTCTCCCCGCTGCTCCCCTCAGCAGTGTACTTTGTCGATCTGACTGGTCTGCTCCCCACTCTGTCTCTGGTGAATCTTCTCACTGCCCCTGCACCTCTGACCTGTACCCCAGTTCTGTATGCACAAATAAATACATCTTAAAAGATAAAATAAAACAAGCTCTGGTTTGGGAGGACCAAGTTGGACTGGTTACTGAGAAACAGAAACAACACCCGATCTTTGTATGTACCAAGGGTCTCCCCAGTTATGCCAGTGGCTCCACACCTCTGCACCACGCAGGCAGGCATTTGTGATCCCCTCCATCTGGTGAGCGGCCTGTCCAGGGCACCCCCATACCAGGAAAACCTGTGAAGAGAGGTTGGAAGGGGTCCCACGCCTGCAATAAACAGACTTCCAGGGGCCCAGGCAACACTCTCAGTCCACTCCCAGAGGGGTGCTGGGTTCGTGCAACGTTGACTCAGCTCACAGGTCCCGTCAGGACGTCAGGAGCCTGAGGCAGGAGAGACAGGATGTGACTGGGGTCCTGGGTTTTGGAGTTGTGTACACCAGGCTTCAAGCACTCCCTTGGTAAGTCACTTGACCTTGCTGGATCTCAGTTTCTGAAACACAAAATGGGCATTATGCCTGCCCATGGGACCAAGAGGGGGCTTTGTGGGAAAATACCCGAGATTTGGTGGTCCTGTGACCATTAGATTGAACCATGCGTGGCAGCTAGTGTCTGACCACCTTGACCTAAAACATGGCCACTTCACGTTAGATCCACTCAAAGCTCCATTCAAGGTAGCGGTGACACAGCCATTTGTGGGCACCTCCTGGCTCCCCTGTCCTGCAGGCAGGGCTGACCATGCTGTGTGTGTTGTGCAGCAAGTGGCCTCAGCCAACTGGCCATGGCTACTTGACTTAAGGTCAGTGTTGGGATGACCCCTTCCTGCTTGAGCAAAGCCCTGTCCAGGCCAGAGCAGGAAGTAAAGGCAGGCAGCGGCCAGGGCTGGAGGGCTGGGGTGCCCCTTGGGCGGAGGGAGTGAGCCCCAGGTTGTGCTCACTGAGTCCCTAGCAGTCTGCCCAGATCCTGGTTTCCTGGCGCTGGAGCAGTAGGCCCGAGCTGCCAGCTCAGCAGTTTTCCCAACCAGAAGCGCCCCCCTCTCTTTCTAAAAGTAATGATTTTCTAAAAATGGATTCCCTCCCCTCCCCCAGCTGCAATTAATCTACTGAACACAAAGTGGCCGCTGGAGGAGGCCCCTGGTGAGTTTGGACCAGTGAGCGCTTTGATTAATGTAGGGACGATTTACTAGCTGGAGGGGGGGCGGTATAAAAGTTGGGTGCAGGGCTGGGCTGTGCTCACTGCTGCAGCCTTGGTGTTCCTCAGAGCCATAGAGAGTAGCAGAGCTGGGAGCTTCTTTCAGGGAACCTAGATATGTGCCTTCCTGGGGTCTAAGATGGAGTGGAAAGGTCTCAGACCCCAGCTCTGAGGTCACCCCATGGACCTGTGTGTCCTGGGTCAGGTAAACCTGATACATAAACCCAGGGCATCTTTCTGGAGCTGCCAATTTGGCAGGAGCTTCCAGGGAGATATGACTGCTCATACGACAAGCTCATGTATATCCTGTTGCAGATTGGAAACTGGACATGAGTTGTTGAGGAAAACAAGATACCTCCAGGATGTGCCACTGCTCCTGGTGCTGCTTCAGCAGTAGTTCAGTCCCTGGTGGCGTCTTGGCTGGGAAGGCAGCCCACAGAAGCTCTAGAGGGAGAAATAAAATGTGTCTCTTCAGGGCCCTCCCTGGTGGCGCAGCAGGTTAAACACAGCACTAAGAAGCTAAACCCACTTCAGCATGAGTTCAACCCTCGCCCCAGAGGTGACCCATGTGGCGCGGCAGACCTCTCCTGACCCTCCCGCTGCTCCCCTCAGCAGTGTACTTCATCGATCTGCCTGTTCTGCTCCCCACTATCCCTGGTGAATCCTCTCACTGCACCTGCACTTCTGCCCTGCGCCCCAGTTCTGTATGCACAAATAAATAAATCTTTTTAAAAAATGTGTCTCGGCCCTCCCTGGTGGCGCAGTGGGTTAAAGCACAGCACTGAGAATCTGGAGCCGCTTCCGCATGAGTTCGATCCCCGCCTGCCCCGGGGGGTGACCACATGGCGTGGCAGACCTCTCCTGACCCGCCCGCTGCTCCCCTCAGCAGTGTACTTCCTTAATCTGCCTGTTGTGCTCCCCACTCTGTCTCTGGTGAAGCCTCTCACGTCCCCTGCACCTCTGGCCTGTACCCCAGTTCTGTATACACAAATAAATAAATCTTAAAAAAAAATGTGTCTCTTAGACAAAATATAGCTCATTCATAGACAGCATATACCTTTGTTCTGAACAGGCTCAACATTCTCCTAATGATTCTGATGGGATTCTGACTGGCCCCATTTTAGAAGACACCAAGGCTGGAGGAGCCAATGACTTCCTCAGGACACCGCCGAGAAGGCACCAAGCTGGCAGTTCTCCTGAAATCTATCCCAGGGCTCCTTTTTCCAAAGCGTGACCCTCCCTCACCTGCTCCGTCCAAGGCCCCTCTCAAACTCTTCTCTCTCCACTCAGCCCTCCCAGGCCGTGGCAGTAACGAATGGCCTCATGGGGAGTAGCTGTATGCTCCCCTGCAGCAACCTCGAAGCATGTTCTGGGCAAGTGGCCCCTTCTGGCTAGTGGGCTCCTTCTGGGCTAAAGTTCTCCCTCCACCACAGGAACTGGAAGATAGGTTTTGAGATGCCAGAGGCACAGAGGGGAAACCGTCTGGATTCCCGAAGCCCTGCCTGAGAAAGCCAGCTGTCCCGAGCGGCTCACATGAGTGTGCAGCAGGAACTTGGTAGCCAACTGTGATCTGGCAGTTTGACGACCCAGATGAATGCGCGGCCTGTCCCGGCACTCAGGGCTTGGCCAGATCTGCCTTCTGCTTCTTGTGGTCTCGTCTTCCCAGCACGACTAGGAGCGTCTTGAGTTCAGGCACCAACTCTCATAGGTACTTGAATCCTTCACGGTGCAGAGTCCAGCTCCGAGCTTGTAGCCCTGGGCTCCCCAAATACCTGCTGTCACTGATGTGGACTCCTCCTCCAATGGTGTCTCTCGTGGGGTTGCTAGACTACTGTCTCCTTGCTCTCTCACAAAAATCCCCTCTAGTGTGTGCCAGGCTTCACCATGACCCTGCCAACCACCTGCAGCTCCCCTCTCTCCTCCTCAAACGATCCATCAGATACTGTGCTAGCCCAGGCCAGAGTCGGCTTAACTCGTGTCCTCTTGGGCTTCTTGCTCAGCCTTGGAGAAAGTTCCAGAGCAGAGCTGCGCCTCAACTGGACATTGGTTAGAACCATCAGCTAGCCTCCTACTCCATGTGGCTCTGTTTATCCTGCTATATTTTTCTTCATAGCACTGTCTGGCATTACCTGAATCATAGGATATACATGTTTAGCATTTTATTGTATGTGTTTATTGGTTTGGCTGTTGCCTAAATCCCCCAGCAGAGGGTAAGGTCTGATCCCTGCGCTATTCTCAGGATCTAGAAAAGTGCCGAGCACGTAGCAGGCTTTTGACAAACATTCCCTGGATGAATGTGTTAAATGACTACTAACTTTCTAAACAAAATACATGCTTTCAAGTTCCAGGAGAATTCAAATTTCTCTAAGAAAAGTGGTTTTGAGCTTGTTTTGTAGGATCTGTAAACAGGAAAATTGCATTCTTATATTTTTTCTTCCAAAGCATGAATGCAAAATTCGACTTCTTGGACTGATAGTACCAGCAACGGCCACACCACAGCTAACAATGGCAACAGCCTGTATTTACTGAAGGCTATGTTTGTGCCAGGTGTTGGTGCTATCTCTAAGGGGAGGGTGGTCATTATCCCATTTTTAGGGTGGAGGAAATGGAGGCCCATGGAGGACTAGCAGTAGAGAGTGCTGGAGCAGGAGCCCAAGTCAGCCTACTTCTCAGTCCTTTCTCTGAGCCCTGAGCCCTAAGCCCTGAGCCCCAACAGAAGGCTGCTGCTTCAAAGCAGCAACTCTCAGGGGTTCTTTCCTCGAGGCTAAGACACACCAGAAGACCCACATCCCACTGAGACAGCTCGAGACTCCCAGGGAATCTCTGCCAGGAGCTCGCTCTGTGGCCCAGCTGTGTTGTCTCATCCGGGTCTGAAGTCTGGGCTGCCTCCAGGCCTCATGGCCTCAGCACCAGATCTAATGACACACCGCAGCCAGGGCAATTACAGTGCCTGGGAGACTTGTCCTAGAGGCCCTGCCCAGGGTAATTCCAGAGTGAGAGAATGCTGGGAAAAACAAGAAAGACAGGGTCAGGCTGCCAGCCTTGGATAATGGTGGTGCATGGTGGTTACAGGGCATGAGGGATGGAGACTTATTTATACAGTTATTTGTACACAAAGTCAAAAGCAGAACGTATCCTCGAACTCATGGTGTAAAATCACGCTCCCAGTGAAGCTCTCAGAGGGGACCACTATCGAAGGAGACTTTTCTGAACGTGACCTCTATTTCCACATAGGTGCATATCCAATTTTCACCAATGGTGTCTTGTTCTCAACATCGGCCTGCAACTCGCTGATGGCACTTGATGCCACAACACATCACCGGTGCTTCTGAGGATTGTCCATGCTCACATGTTGTCTGGTATTGGAGCTGAATTTCTAAGATGCTAAGTACTATTCATGTAAAAAGTACCACTTGAGATTTCAGGGTGAGGTTTTCCATGGCTCCATCTCTGGGTATGCTCGCTCCTGTGCCAGCTTCCACCTCAGCTTTTGCACAATTGCTTCTGCTTTCCATGATCGCAATACTAATTCCAGCAAGACAGGGGCACAGTCCTACCTACAGCAGTGTACATATAGGAACATAAAATCTCTGGAAGTGAGTCCCTTCACCTTGACTGGCTGCCCTGAGTCACGTGTCCATCCGCGAACATATCAGTGGACCCAGGAGCTATGGATTGGCTTCGTCTAAGCCATGTGACCCAGCTTTGCATCGGTCACCTTCACAGAACCTCAGCACTGAGCGTGGAGTCAGGTGGATCTCTGCATTGGCTTTTCCCACTTCTCTCCTGACACAGACCCATTCTCTGTGATCTCTGTGGCCTGGGAGGCTAATTCCATGGATGCTGTCACTTGGAGTTCCCTGTGCTTGGGCTTCTGGTTAGGTTTGGCCAACTGGGAGTAGAGAATGGAGACTGGAGGCCGGTAGAAGAAGGGAGATCATGGTGCCACCCTCCAGGTCTGCTTGGGTGCTGCAGCTACTGGAACAGCTGCCTCTTCCCTCCCTGGCTAGGATTCCGCTCATCTCCTGCCCTTGCAAGGCTGCAGTGACCCTGTTCTTCCCTGGGCCTAGTATTGGCTCCTGCACAGCTAGTCCCAAGGCACCTCCCCTTCACTGCTCCCTCAGTCTGCCCTCCGCTCTGTTCATGCTGCTAAATAAAATCATTTCTTTTGAGCATATCAATAAACACATAAATGGTATCTATCACTTGATACTGAATGGGAGTGGACATGTAAAGAACTGGCATTCTTTTGTGAGGGTGCTGGGGGTAGAAATTAGTTTATCCCACGCCCTCCTTGGTGGCGCAGCAGGTTAAAGCACAGCACTAAGAAGCTAAAGCCACTTCAGCATGAGTTCAATCCCCGCCTGCCCCGGAGGTGACCACATGGCGCAGCAGACCTCTCCTGACCCGCCCGCTGCTCCCCTCAGCAGTGGACTTCATCAATCTGCCTGTTCTGCTCCCCGCTCTGTCTCTGGTGAATCCTCTCACCCTCTGCATCTCTGGCCTGTACCCCTGTTCTGTATGCAGAAATAAATACATCTTTTTTAAAAAAAAAGTTTTATTTTTTAATTGTTTTATCCTCTGTTGGCACGCTGTCTGTCACTATTTACTAGAGGCCTGGATAAGCAGACCTGTGTCAGCCGTGCATCTGGCAGAAGGGATGGCAAGGATCGTCAAGGAGGCACTGTCCAAACAGCCACCCGTTGGAAACAACTCGCTTGTCTATCAGGAGAATGGATTTTATTTTTAATAATATAATAGTTTATTTTTACATCATTTTGTGCTTTTTCCATCTCCATTGTAATCCCCATGGGCTTCCCATCACCAAATCACCCGTGTGCCCTCACCACAGTCCAGTGCATTTCCCTCCCCCCACTGTTTTTGATCCCGAGAATGGATCCTTTTTTAAGTTTATACAGTTTATACAGTGCATGTCATGCAGCAGTAGGAATGAAAGAACAACTATACGCAACCACAGAGCGAATCTCAGGTACGTAATGCTGAGCTAATGAAACTGGACACACAAAAAACTTCCCTTTGTGTGAAGTTCCATTTGTATAAAGTTCTATGTCAGGCAAAATGAATCTATAGTGTTGGATGTCAGAAGGGAGGCACGAGAAGAACTCCTGAACGTGTTCTTTCTGAATCTATGGGCTGTTGCCGTGGGATGGTCAGTGTGTGAAAGTTGATCTCGCTGCACCCTTACCAATTCTTGGGCTTTTTGGTTAAGGTCTATATTTTCTAAATTGGAGTTTCTTCCACCCTTATTTTCCCCCATTTCTTTCTCTTCCAGGACCTAGTGACCTGCACATTTACCGGGTGAGCTAAGCTGGTGTGGAAACCCTGGGACTGGTGGGCGTCCATGGGGGGAGAACTCAGGCTGCACTGCCCCTGGGCTTAGTCTGCAGGGGGTCAGTGGGCAGCAGGGGAAAGAGAAGAGGAAGGAGAGGAGGGAGAGCTCCTGGAGGAGAGAACGGGGTTGCAGTTCTTTGGACTGTTGAGGGGACGGACAAAGAGCCTTATGATGGGCAGTTAGTGGTGGAATTTCCAGTGTCCTAGTTACTTGTAATGGTACCTTAACTCTTTTTTCTTTTTTTAAAGATTTATTTATTTGTGCATACAGAACTGGGGTACAGGCCAGAGGCTCAGGGGCGGCGAGAGGCTTCACCAGAGACAGAGTGGGGAGCAGAACAGGCAGATCGACGAAAAACACTGCTGAGGGGAGCAGCAGGTCTGCCGCGCCATGTGGTCACCTCCGGGGCAGGCGGGAATCGAACTCATGCGGAAGTGGCTTGAGCTTCTTAGCGCTGTGCTTTAACCTGCTGCTCCACCAGGCCTGGTAGCTTAACTCTTAACTCTTAACCAGTCATTGCTGCTGCACACTACTGTCATTTCCAACAGTAGTTAACATTTCCTGAGCCCTTACAAAGGGCTTGGTGAGGTGGCTGGTGCTGTCTATACATTGCTCATTCTAGCCCCTGCAACACAGCGGGGTGCAGTTGTGTGCTGTCCATTCACATATCAGAGGCTCACAGACATGTTGCATGCCCCCACCCTACAATAGCCCACCAGCCCCTGCTAAATTTTGATTGTTCACTTGGTTTGAAGACCTACTGTGTGTCAGACACTGCTAAGCACTGAATGTGATTTATTCTGTACAGTGTCTTAGCAAGTTAGTAATTGGGAGCTTATACAAACCAATATTGCTGAAGTATTTCTTATGTGGGGGGAGTTCAAAGCAGGTATTTCATTTGTTTTGCTATGTATTTATTTTCTTTAGCAAGTTATATTTGCTATTTTTACGTTGGAGACTAAACTGATAAACAAAAGGAAAAAGCCTTAAAAATGTTCTTCTTTCTCCAGTCACCAAGATCCAGGTTCACATCTGGGCATATCCCTTCTAGACATTTAAAAAATACTTACATGCTTACCCTATAGTAGACGCTTAAAGAAATTTGTTAAATTGCTGTAAAGACAAACCATGATATTGTTATGTAAACTGTACCCGCCCCCACTCAATGACACAATGAGAAGTTGTCTCAGTTGTGACGCAATAGCCACACTGGTGTTTTCTTGTGTCACTGGGTGGGTGAGGCAGGAGTGTGAATTTTTTTTCATGTGTTGGGAATACATTTGCATTTCTTTTATGAATTCCTTGTTTGTATATTTTACTTACTTTTTTCTCTTGGTTTGTTATTCCTTGTGGTCACTTACTTTTTAACTTTTTTCTGAAGTAGTTCATACACAAAATTCAAAAAGTCAGACTACTGAAAGCCTTGTAATGAAAAACATCAGTCCACTATTCTTTCTTTTCTCCATTAGCTTCTCTGAAACAACCCTTTCAACTCTTCCAGCTGTTTCTTTTCATATTTATCACCATATTTCTTTTCATTTTTTTTTCAGTATTTAAGTATACTGAAAATCTTATTGGTTTAAAATATAAATAATAATAGGACCCTCCCTGGTGGCACAGCTTCTCACAACACTGAGAAGCTAAAGCCACTTCAGCATGAGTTCGATCCCCACCCTGGAGGTGACCCACATGGCGTGGCAGACCTCTCCTGACCTGCCCACTGCTCCCCTCAGTCAGTCAGCCTGTTCTGCTCCCCACTCTGTCTCTGGTGAATCCTCTCACTGCCCCTGCACCTCTGGCCTTTACCCCAGTTCTGTATGCATAAAAAATCTTTTAAAAACATAAATAATAATAAATGTTCATCATCAAATACTCCTAAGGTACAGAAGCTTATTGATCAAATGTTCAAGCCCTTCTCAATTTCCTCAGTGGTGCTTTCAGGGCTAATTTATATTAGAAATGGACCCTGTCACAATATTCTTTCCGGTATTTCTTGATTCATGGATTTTAGATATCTCTAGTAACCTTCTAGTTGGAGATTAGTGTTCTTGAATCTTCATGCAACTTCCCTTCTCATCAGTAGTCAATACTTACACTACTTGGACTGTGCCTACTTTCTTTTCTGTTGAGCCATGTTGTATACTATGATTATCTATGTTCTCTTGAATAACTTTGGTTTTCCTAAAATTAATGTCCTAGGTTTTTTAAAAAATTATCTATTTATTTATGCATACAAGAGCTGGGGTGTAGGCTAGAGGTGAGGATTTATCAGAGACAGAGCGGGAGCAGAAGGCAGATAGACAGAAATACTGAGGGGAGCAGCGGGTGGGTCAGGAGAGGTCTGCTGTGCCATGTGGGTCAGCTCCCTGGCCAGGGATCGAACTCGTGCTGCAGTGGTTGTGACTTGCTTGCTCGTGCTGAAACTTACCCCCTGCGTTGCCAGGGTGGCCTCCTGGGTTCCTTTTATTTATATAAAGTTCATTGTAATTTTGGCCATTGCTTTCTGTAGTCTTTGTGTACTTGTGGGCTTCTCTCCAGGTTGCTTCTATCTGATCGTCTGTCAGTTCCATTTCTCTCCTCTCCCACACCCCACCCCCCTTTGCCCTCATTGGACTGGTTTCCTTGTGGGCCTGAAGCACAGTGGTCACCCAAAGCAGCCCTCTACCTCTCTGTCAGCCTGGGTCTCTTGTTCCCTGCTTCCCATGAGTTAGTTCCCCTTCCTTGTTTGTCACCTACTTTGGTGCCAATCATCTTTAAAGATTGTTTTGCCATGTTTCTGTCTCCTGCTTTGTTCATTTTCTTCCTCCATCTCTCTCTCCCTCCCTGTTTCCCCCCTCCTTTGTCCTTATTCATCTCTGCTCTCCCTCCTCCCCCTTCCCATTCCACCTCCTCCTCCTCTCCCTCCTCCTCTCCCCCTGCCTCACCTTTCTTTCTCCTTACTCTTCCCTCCTTTTCTCCTCTCCCCATCACACCAGAGGACTATGGCGGAAGGAAAGGGAAGAACCCAGGAGAGCCTCAGCCCTTCGCTGTTGTCTCAACTTGCAGCGTTTACTCAGCAAAACTGAAGTGCTACAGTTAACGAGCCCCTCTGCCCGGGGCCATCTGTTGTTATCAGAACTGCTTCTCAGGGGTGTACTTCTCGCCCACACACTTACCATCCACACCCCACGTCACCCCGGGGGACCTCTGCAGAGGCATCTTCCAGTCTCGCTTTCTCAGTGACTGTTGGTTCCAGTCATCTCTCAAATGTGTGTGTCCACCTCAAATTCACCCACCTGAGCCCAGTTACCTCTCCCCCTTTTCCTTTACCCCCCTCATGTGGACTAGAAAGTTCTCTTCTGGGCTAGAAGCTTCTGGTAGCAAGTAATTTTTGTTCCCCGATACTGCTCCACTCTGCACTCCTGACTTCCGCCTGAGCAATTCCGAGGTCTCTTGGCCAATCTCTGCAGCGTCCCGGGCTCCCGCTGGTACAGTCTCCTGGCCTGGCAGAGGGCAGCTCAGCTCTGACGGTGCTGGGAAAGGCCACGAGCTTTCGCCTCTCTGCCCCTCTGCTCAGACCTGGCCTGGAATGTTTGTCCTCCCGTCTAGTCGATGAACTCCATTTCTCCTTTCAAGATATTTCCCATCTCAAATATCTGCTCTGTCAAGCTGCTTTCCCAGATATCCGGTTGGCATGAGTCTTGTTCTACAGTGCTTCACACGACACTTGCTTATAATCCCCACTCTTGTGTGCTTTGGAAAAGCTGAAAGCAGAAGCACTAAACCCAGGCCAGCACCTCCCTGGTGGGCTCAGCACCACCTCAGCACCATCAAGCTGTCGCCAGCCACTGTGGCATGGGTTTGCTCCCCAGCCCCGGAGCTGGCCCACATGACCCAGCAGACCTCTCCTGTCTCCCCGCTGCTCCTCTCAGCAGTGTATTTCAGTTGATCTGCCTGTTCTACTTCCCACTCTGTCTCTGGTGAATCCTCTCACCCCGCACGCCTGTACCCAGCTCTTGTGTGCATAAATAAATAAATCTTCTAAAAAAAAAGAGAAAACACAGGCCAGACCTTGTCACCAACTGGCTGAGCCATAGGTCATCTTCCCTGAACTCACCTGTGTGCACTCTCAGGGAGAAGACACTGATTTTGGTCAGCACCTATTATGTGCCAGGTCCTGTGTGAAGCTTTCACCTATGCGGCTACACGCTGAGCCCCTAAGCCTGTTTGATAACACCCTACTGGGCACATGTTCACTGCTGATAGTCTGGGGAGGGAGGGATGCAAACCAGAAGGCACCTGTGGCTGTGAGGTGGCTGTCCCTCTGCTTGAGGGATTCTCTCTCCTGAGTTCCTGAGAGGTGAAGGGGCAAGACACCGCCCTCCCTGCGGTGTCCCTCCCAGAGTCCTGGGACGGGCTGTTAAATGCGCTGGCTGTGGAGGCAGGATCTGGGAACAGAGAAGCAAGGACTCAGGAGAATCTTCCAGGGGTGGGTAGTGGCCCCATGCCGTGTCCCGGGAAGGCAGAGACCTCAGGGCCAACGGCACAGCCCAGTGTTGGTGTCCAGTACTGATGTCAGCGGGGAGAACAGAGTCATCTGGCGCTCTGCGGTGAGCCGTGGATTCTCAGGGGGCCTGCTCTGGGGTGTGGCTGAAGCAGCACCCCTGCTCTGGATTCTCCAGTCCACTGTTGATTCTGTGACCAGCCCAGCTCTTGTCATGACTTCTCTTTTGTGCTTAACTCAGTCAGAAGGATTTTGTAGTTTGCAGCCTGATCATGGCTGGAGGCCTGGGGGGTGGGGCGCAGGGCATATGGGCTGCGAAACCAGCCCCCCGGGGCTGGGGGGAGCTCTGTCCCTCCTACCGGATGTGGCCACACGTCCTCCCCACCCGGTGGTCACTCGGGTCCTGAGCAGGCAGAGGCCACTTAGCAGGGGCAGAGCTGTGAAGTTACAGAAGCCCTTAGGAATGTTCCAGGAGGGCTCAGCCTCAACACAGAGCTGTCCTAGGCAGTTTCGCTGTGACGAGAGCCAGGTAGCTTTTTCTGAACATGGAGTCCCAGGGTCAGAGGCTGGTTCCAACCTTTCTGCAGTGACCCCACTGATGGGGCCCTGTCCTTGCCTGGAGCACTGGGGCAGGGGCAGTTAGCTGGCCTCTCCCAGCGTTAGTGCTGCCACTGTGTGCCCCCAGAACCCTCTGGGGTCCTCTCTTCTCCTGCCAACTGCCCCACCTCCTGAATGCCCAAGAATTCTCCAGCAACAGACCCTTGCCCTACACATAGTAGGCGTTTTGAAAGTGTGGGTTCATAGGAAACAACCCATTTCCAGGCGGGGCAGGCAATGGCTGGCTCTGTTAGGGCGTCCGGGGCCGGCTGCCTTCCTGGCAGTATCCCTCTCCTTGGGTCCCGCTCAGGGATATTTTCCAGAGAATTCACGAACTTGGTCTCTACAGAGGAGATGGGGAGAAGGGAAGCAACAGGCCAGGCAGTGGCCTGAGGCAGCCACCATCGGCACTTTCTGGGAAGCCACCCCCAGAACCGAGCTGTGCAGGCCGAGGAGGCCTGTCTGCAGCACTTTTCCCTTGAACTGGAGCCAGGAGGTCCTCACACATTACTCACTGGCGGGGCGGCCCTGGCCCAGAGCCAAGGCAAACAGGCCTCCAGCCTGCCTGGGGGCTGGCTGGCCAGGCTTGGGAGGGGAGGGAGGCATCCATGTCTGGCCCCTGCTGTGGCCAGCCCAGCCCCAGGCTGGCCTAGGGGTGAGGCTTGGGCCCAGCCTCCACCCGGCTGGGCCTGTCAGCCCTTCTCAGTGGTGCCACTGAGGACCTTCCTCTCACCCAGGCCTGGGTCCTCTCTCTTGGCAAGGGAGAAGCCATGACTCCTACCGGCAAGGCCAGAGCAGTGGCTTTGCCCGGTGCCTGTCAGCGACTGGCAAGGAGGACAGCAGAGGGAGTGGCCCAGGCCCCTGCCCTCCCCAGGCTCTGGGTTTGCCTCTCAGCAATGGAACAGCGTGAGAAAGTGGGGTGTCCATCAAATATCTGCAGGAAAGTTGCAGACCACATGGGCTAGGATGATTCCTGGAGGAAATGGGGGCTGGTGGGACCTTGCAGTTAGAGACTGGACAACCTCGGGAGAGGAAGGGAGGAGGGTTGCGTGGTAGGTATGGTTTGATAGGTGGTGGGCCTCAAGGGTGGGGCAGGCTCAGAGGTGGTACAGGAGCGAAGGTAGCCAGGGGGGAAGGATGCGCCTCCCTCCCCTGTTGCCCCCTCCCCCTATCTCCCCTCCCCCCTGCCTGCCTCCTCCCTGCTTCCCTCTTTCCTTCCTCCCCTCCCCCTCCCTCCTTCCCTTCCTCCTTCTTTTCTTCCTTTCATCCATCCAAATATCAACCACGATGAGCCAAGACCTGTACTAGATATTTCCTCTGACTGATAAAAGTAGGCACGGCTTACAGTGAGGAAGCTCAGTCAATGCTTATTTAAATAAGGGCAGAAGTAGTGATCAGAAGACACTGTCCCTACTCTCAAGGAGTTTATTGTCTTGTGGACCAAAACCTGTAAAACTACCAGCTGTGACAAGCATAATGAGGGAAAAGACAGGGTGCAGGAGCAACAGGGGGCACTTCGGTAGCTGTGTCAGTGAGCGATATAAGGCTGGCAAGTAACTTGAGCTCTCCATGCCTCAGGTTCTGTATCTGTAAAATGGGGGTGATAGTGTCTACCTTCTAGAGTGGCCCGTTGATATTTTTTAAAATTATCACAATGAGAAATTTTAAGAGACACAATTGTCTACCCTGAAGTCTGTATTTAATCATGTTAATTGTCTAATAATTAATATTAGATTTAATTGTCCCAATATCTTTAATAACTGTTGAAACGTAGTTCATACACAATTCAACACACCTACTTAAAGTGTGCAACTGGATGCTTTTAGCACATTCACAGACTCACAATCATCAGCCATGTCAATTTGGGAACGTTTCATTACTCTTAAAAGAAATCCTGAATACGTTATCACTCACTTTCTTCTCCCAACACCCGCCTCTGCACCAGGCAACCCCCAATCTATTTTCTGTCTCCATAGATTTCCTTGAGCTGAATAATTCATTTAAATGAAATCATATAATATGGTCTTTTGTAACTGACTTCTTTCACTTAATATAACATTTCCAGGTTTCACTCATGTTATAGCATATATCAATACTTCGATTTTTTTTGACTTTTAAAAGAAATGAATAGACTTTATTTTTTTAAAGATTATTTATTTAGGCATACAAGAACTGGGGTACAGGCCAGAGGTGCAGGGGCGGGAAGCTTCACCAGAGACAGAGTGGGGAGCAGAGCAGGCCGACCGATGAAGTACACTGCTGAGGGGAGCAGTGGGTGAGACAGGAGTGGTCTGCTGCGCCAGGTGGGTCAGCTCCCTGGCCGGGGATGGAACTCGGCTGCAGGGGCTGCAGACAGCTTCATAGTGCTGCGCTTTAGCCTGTCATTTTTAAAGCAATTTTAGGTTCACAGTAAACATGAATGGACATTAGAGTTCCCATGTCCTCCTTCCCCACCATCCCACAGTGTGGTATAAAAATGTGGTGCCGGATTATTACAAACAATGAACCAACATTAACACATCATTGCCAGCCAAAGCCACAGCTGACATTGGGTTCTCCTCTTTGACTGACAGGTACTCCCCTGCGTGGGCAGCCCACATTTCGTCCATCTGTTCACCAGCTGATGGGCATTTGGGTTGTTTCTGTCCTTTACCTATTATGAATTATGCAATATAAACATTCACGAACGAGTTTCTGTGGGGCCATGTTTTATTCCTCTTGGGTTTATACCTAGGAGTGGCTTGGCTGGGTCATATGGTCACTCTCTGCTTAACGTCTTGAAGAACTGCCCGATTGTTTTCCGAAGTGGTTGTGCCATTTTACATCCCCACTAGCATTTGAGGGTTCCAGTTTTTCCACATTCTTGCCATCAATTGGTCTGATCTGACTTCTGACTTTTCGAGTGGAGACATCCTAATGGGTATGAAGTGGCACCTCAGTTTTGTTTTTGATCTGCATTTCTCTGATGACTAGTGATGTCAAGCATCTTGTCATGTGTTTATTGGCATAGCTTCCTTGGAGAAATGTCTCCCTTGAAACCCATCTTGTTCATCTTTAAATTTAATCTGTCCTTTTACTATTAAGTTGTAAGTGTTGTTTATATGTTGGGGATGCAAGTCCTTGATCGGGTATAAATTTTTCTTTTTTTCCTTATTATTATTATTTTTATAATATAATAGTTTATTTTTACATTATTTTGTACATTTTTTTTTCCATCTCAACTGTAATCCCCCTGTGTTTTCCATGACCAAGTCACCCATGTGCCATCACCATAAGTAGGTATAAATTTTTCACAATGTTCTCTTACTCTCTGGTTTGTCTTTTCACCTTCTTGATGTATTTTTTATTTTTTTATTTTTAAAGATTTATTTATTTGTGCATACAGAACTGGGGTACAGGTCAGAGGCTCAGGGGTGGTGAGAGGCTTCACCAGAGACAGAGTGGGGAGCAGAACAGACAGATCGACAAAGTACACTGCTGAGGGGAGCAGCGGGCGGGCCAGGAGAGGTCTGCCACGCCATGTGGGTCACCTCCGGGGCAGGCGGGGATCGAACTGAGAAGTGGCTTTAGCTTCTCAGTGCTGTGCTTTAACCTGCTGCTTCATCAGGGAGGGCCTTGATGTATGTTTTAAAGCACAAAAGTTTTTTTTTTTTTTTGTGCTGGAAAGAGATGTTATCTTTATCATTCTTTTTAAATTTTATTTATTATTATTTTTTTAACAGTGTGCTGGCATTATTTTATTGAAAACACATAAATCTTGCATGTTAAAAATAAGAAAATGAAAACACTATATTTTTCTCAAAATTTAAATTCTACAAGGTATGCAAGATGAGTTTTCTTAAATAATGTAAGTTATTTTTACATCATTTTGTATATATTTTTTTCATCTCAATTGTTATCCCCGTGGATTTCCCATCACCGAGTCACCTGTGTGCCATCACCATAGTCCCGTGTACTTCCCTCCCCTGTTTTTGATCCCATTCCCCCCTCCACCCCCCCAAAATGTCTCTGGTATATGGCTGTTCATTATTTTTATTATTTTCTCGCTTGGTCCATTATACTCTTGTAAAGCACAAAAGGTTTTAAAGATTTATTTTTATTTATTTATGCATATGAGGACTGGAGTGTAAACCAGGGGTGCGGAAGCTGAGAAGATTCCCCAGAGGCAGGTGGGGGAGCAGAACAGGTGGATCCACTGAGATACACTGCTGAGAGGAGAAGCGGGGGAGTCAGGAGAGGTCTGCTGCGCCATGTGGGTCACCCCCCTGACTGGGGATCAAATTTGTGTGGCAGTGGCTGGCCGAAAGCTTGATAGTGCTGAGACTTTCACACTCGCACCACTGGGGAGGCCCCAACTCTACGTTTCTTTACGAGTGTAATAATTTAACTCTTAGATTTAGGTCTTTGCTCCATTTTGCATTCATGTTATGCCTGTTTCGGGTCTACTTCACTTGAGTGTGTGTGAGTGGGTGGGGTGGAGCTAGGGGTGGGCAATCCCAGCACCAGCCTTTGAAGAACTGTTCTTCGCTTCTGCCATTAGAGTGTCTTGTCATCCTTGTCCAAAATCAGTTGACTAAGGATGTATGCATTTATTTCTGGACTCTATGCTGTTCCATCGATCCATATGTCTATTCCGTGACAGTACCACACTATCTTAATTACTATTATTTTGTAGTGAGTTTTTAATTTGTTAATTTATTTGTAGTGAGTTTTGAATTCAGGAAGTGATTCCTCCTACTTTGGTTCTTTTTAAAGGTTTGTTTGGGCTATTCTGGGTCTCTTGGTATATCATCTGAATTTTAGAATTAATTTGGCATTTTTCTAAGTCAGCAAGGATCCTGATTGAGACACACTGAGTCTGCAGATGATTGGGGAGTATTGCTGTCTTAACATAAAGTTACGACGTGAACTTGGGATGTTTCCCTCAATCATTTAGATCAGCTTTGGTTACTTTCAACTTTTTGTAGTTTTCACAGTATTTGTGGCACTTGTATTAAATTTATTTCTAAGTGTTTCATTTTCGGTACTGTTGCTAATGGAACCATATTCTTAATTCATTTTTGGATTTTTCACATGCATGTTTTTTGTGCTCAGCACTGGTAGGGATGCTGGCATAGAGCAGCCAGCTTGGTATGAGGCTGAGTGAGATCATGGATAAAAATATAATAATGGGGCCCTCCCTGGTGGCGCAGCGGGTTAAAGCACAGCACTGAGAATCTAAAGCCGCTTCCGCATGAGTTCGATTCCCGCCTGCCCCGGAGGTGACCACATGGCGTGGCAGACCTCTCCTGACACGCCCGCTGCTCCCCTCAGCAGTGTACTTCGTCAATCTGCCTGTTCTGTTCCCCACTCTGTCTCTGGTGAAGCCTCTCGCCGCCCCTGAGCCTCTGGCCTGTACCCCAGTTCTGTATGCACAAATAAATAAATCTTTAAAAAAAAATATAATAATGTATTGTTCATGAGTGCTTTTCTGCTTCTCCCTTTTCTTTAAGCATGTCCTAAAAGGGTCTTCTGCAAAGGTGGGAAAGAATGATTTAACTTCAAGAAGAGACTTCTGGGCCTCCCTGGTGGCATAAGGGGTTAAGGCACAGCACTATGAAGCTCTCCACAGCCACTGCAGCATGAGTTCGATCACCGGCCAGGGAGGTGACCCACATGGTGCAGTACACCTCTCTTGTCTAACCCACTGCTCCCCACTCTGTCAGTATATTTTGGTCAACCTGTCTCTTCTACTCTGTCTCTGGTGACTCCTCTCATCCACCCCCACACCTCTGGCCTGTACCTCCGTTCTTGTATATATAAATAAGCAAATCTTAGAAAAGAGAAGAAGCGACTTCTGCATTAGTGATGTAGTTCAAAGCAGCTGGAGGACCTGACCACTTGCAAGGGAGCAGTCTCACCTACTCTGGGTGACTGTGAGGCTAGAGCAAGCCAGCAGGGAGGCGGAGGTCGCTGATTCTGGGGAAGAGCAGCCTCAGGAGGCCCTGAGGAGCCGAGCTGTGGGCCCAGGGGAGCCTGTACTTTCTCAGGGAGAGCCTTACTCTTGCCCCTGGGCCGGCCTCCTCCTCCAAGGGTTTTCATCTTTCATCTAGAAGCTTCTCATTTCCACATCCCTTCAGAGACCTTTTCTGTTTTTGGCCCGTGCCTCCTCTTGCCAACTTTGTCTCTTTCCTCCCCAGGCCTCCCTGGCAGGCGGGAGATAGGCAGCTGGATATCTTGGGGACCCTTGGGTTATGCAAGTTCTGCCCATCTGACTGGGGGCGGGGAGACAGAGGGTGTTTCTCTCTCTGCTACCTCTCCCAGGCAGCAACGGGCCGGCAAATGGAAAGCTGTCTCACTGCACCAGCTGCCTTCATCCTGCCTCTGGTTTCAGTCAGACTCCTCATTCTGACCAACTGTCTTGCGAGTGGGAGAGAGGCTAGGGCCTGGCCAAGCAGGAGCCTGCATCTTGAGGGGGTCAGTGACAGTCTCACTCTCCCCCCCCCCCGCAGGGACTCTTCCTCCTGCCTGCTGTCTGGGAGGCCCTGGCAGTTTCCTCATTTCAACCGCTGCTTCCTCTTCAGCCCAGTCCCTAAGGGGCCTGGAGGTGGCCTGATAGCCCCTAGACTGACATCTGTTTAACAGTCACCCCTTCTTTGTCTTGCCAGAACCTCCATGCTCACTCCCTCGTCTCACAGGCCAGACCTCAAGAGGGCTGAGTAACACCCACAGTGTGAGTTCAGTGCCCTGCTCCCAAGGGTGGGGATGCAGGAGGAGAATGACCCAGGCCCGTGGCTCCTTCTGCCCTCCATACAGTTCCCTGCACATGAGCTGGTTGGCATCACCCATGGGCCTGTGACCTGGTTCAGAGAAGGAAGGTTTTTGTGGGCTCTAGGCTGAGGCAGGCTTGGTGTGAGAATTCCCAGACCTCAGGCGGGATATGGCTAAAAACTCTGGGACACTCCGCTGGGCTGGGACAGGGCCCATCCTCCCTCTGACCGAGGCTATTTCAGTGCTATAGGTGGACAGACGAGGCTGTTCACAGGCAGGAGATTCTGGCCACAGGGCTGAGTCGCCACCAAGTGAGACCAAAAGTATGGACTAAGGCCCCAGACTACTTAGTTAAAACCACCTGCTGACTAGCTGTGTGACCTTGTGAAAGTTACTTAACTTCTCTGGGCCTGAGTTTTCTGAGGGATTAAATGGGTTGAAGGTCGTAGCCTTACCTGAGACTCCAGGTCCTTGAGTAGTTTCCCCGCTTTGACACTGTTGGCATTTGGAGCCTGAACTGTGCACTGTGGGGTGTTTAGCAAGCGCTCCAGAGATGAAACAAATGAAAAAACAGAAGTACGTGTCAAATACACTAGCTGATTGCAGAAAGGGTCTGGGATGGAGATGGAAAGAGACTGTATTTTTAAACACTCCATCACTGACATGTCCCATTGTTGGGTTTGTTAGTCAGAATGTGGATCTGGAACCCTCTGGGTGTGCTGGGGATTCCAGTGACACAGGAAGGGGAAGACTTAGCTCCACCTGTTCTCTGGGGACTAAATTCTTCTGGTAAAAAAGTGTATGTACTTTGTTCTCCTGGGGTTCAGAGGACAGAGAGTGAGCTGCGGCAGGGACTACCACCCACTGGCTTGCTGTTTGGGGGCACCTCGTGGAGTGTTCCAAGGAGCAAGATATTGTGCTGAGGGTACCAGCAGGAGAGAGGGGGTTTCAGCCAGCAGTACTTTGAAAGTTGGCTAAGTTTCAGCTGGAGAAGAGCAGGAAGAATGCCAGTGACCATGGATGGGGCGGAAGTGGTGCGGGGGTGTGGGGTGTGGGTTGGGGTGATGGCTGATCTAGGCCCATCCCAGAAGGTAAATTCCCAGGAAGAGGGGTGGACTGGGTCAGCTTGCAACAGGACCGGAGCACCAAGCTCGAGACAAATAGCTCTTGTTTCTGGAGTCTTTGAAATGTTTTGAGAGAGGCCTGGGGAGCCCCAAGCAGGGCTCTGTCCCTGGAAAGGAGGGGCTGGATCTGGGCCCTGGCCTGACTCACCCCTCGCCTCTGAGAGAGGCTCACCTCAGTCCCCCTGGCTGAGAAATGGGATCACCCACCACCACCCAGAGCCCTCCCTTCACCGGGGCATTATGCTGCCGTAAATTGCTTTGAACTCCTCCTCAGACAGCTCAGCAGGGCAATAGCACAGGGTGGGGGTGGGGAGGCATCTCCCAGTAGAACAAATACCAGCCTGACCTCCGGGCTGCAGGAAGCCGGGAGCCCCAAGGGAGAGCCAGGGGCCCCAGCGGGGCCGGGCCAGGGCTGGGCAGCAGGAAGCCAAACCGGCTGTGAGCACTGCCTCCTCACCTCCATCTGGGCCCCTGGCCTCCTCTGGGGCCGGCTCTCGCTCAGGGCACCAGGCAGGCAGCCGCCTGGGCGGGACCACGCCCACAGGGTTGTTAAAGCCACCTGGGCCAGGCTTGGCCATGGGGAATGAGCTCATCAGGTCCCTGTCCTGTGAGGGGCTGGGCTCGGCCACACAAACCCACTGGGCCCCGTGTACCACATGGAGGTGGGGGCTGGCATGGAGCGGTGGCCTGGCACAGACACGAGGTGGCCCCGCTTCGGGGACCCTAGCCTACGGGCCCACACAGCCAGCCCCGCCAGCGCAGCGTCCCTTTGGCTCCAACGGGAATCTGGAAAATGTGAATGGGGCTTGTGAACCCTGTCTTCCCCTTGGCCCGGGGCCCAGGCTGCCACGTGAGGGTGGAGGGCCAGGCAGCGGCCCAGCTTCCAGGCCAGTCCCCGGGACACTTGGGCTCAGCACGGGCTCTCTGTCACCCATCGGTGTCACCTTGAGGGTCCCCTTCCGGCTCCAGTCCCATTTCCACTGGACGGTGGGAGACGTGTGGCTTGCCCTCCCTTTCCTTCAGGGTGGTTGTGAGGATCAAATGAGATCACTAAGATAAAAGAGAATAGAAAGAAGAAAGCCCAGAACACACGTAAGTGGTTGTTATTGTCATTGTTGTTATTATTAGCTCCTCGCCAACCCCACTCGGAGCTGAGCCATCCAGGCAGGCTTTCGGCCCTACCTGGGAGCCCTGGTATGTGTGTGGGGGTGCCTGGATGGCCTGGACCCTGGCTGTACCCCCAAGCTCTCTTCAGGGGCACTTTAGGGGCCCAAGGCTCGTAGTGTATCCCAGTCTTCCAGCTTGGACCCTACTGGGGGCAGAGGAGAAAGGGGGGCAGGGCAGCAGTCTCTCTGTGGGGGTGACCCCACTCAGGCCAACAGGACACAGGTCCCCAAATGTACACCCACGCTTACTGCGGACGCGCCAGACACAGAGAGCACCCAGCGCATTCACCCCCAGGTCTCGACTGACACAGGTAACGCACACACGCCCTCACAGGTGTGCCTTCTCCAAAGCAAATTCCATCATCTCCTTCCATCTGGAGGCCACTGGGGCAGGCAGGGATATTATTACCGGGGTGATTGTTGTTGTTCTGATCGTCCTTAGAAAAGTCTCAGCTCGGCAGAAAACATCAAACAGAGGCCAGCAGCCTCAGATAGCAGAGGCGACAGGCCCTTTGGGGCCCTTTCCAGTGCAGACCTGCCTCCTCGTTTGCAAAAAACGACTCACTATTAATCTGCGATTGAAACTGTAATTATGCCATCATCGTGTCAACAAGCCGGAACACGGCGAGGGCTGGCAGTGCCGTCTGAAATGTGTTCTTAGCTCTACTGCGACCATGCTGGCTTCCTCCCCACCCTGTGGACTGGACCAGGCGCACCCGGACTCCGCTCGCAGCCTCCCTCCTCTCAGGACTGTGTGTTTCAGCGTGCAGGTGGGCACGCGTGAGTGTGTGTGCCTGTGCTCACGGTCTGTGTCTTCTGCTCGTGAGAGTGGCTAGCTGAGGTGTGCTCCAGGCAAATTCCTGAGGTGAGAGCCATCCTGGAGAGCCTGAGAGCCCCGGGGCCCCAGTCCAAGGGGCCTTCGAGGACTGGGAGGTCAGAATGCTGTAGGGGTGAGGGCAGGAGGCGGCTGTGCTCAGGGCCCAAGCATGGCGGGACTAGCCCCAGGCTCAGCCTCCTTCAGCCTGTTCTGGTCTCTGGTGAGTCCTAAGTTGTGCTGGGCAGAGGCCTGCTTCTGTGTGGCTCATCCTCTGAGGGCCAGCTTGTGTTGACCACATTCTGTGTGTTCATCACAACAGAGGACTTAGGCAATTACCCAGGGCCTGCAGAACTGGGTCCAAAGACAGATAGATGATCGAGGCTTCCCTGGTGGCACAGGGGTTAAGTCTCAGCATTATGAAGCTATCTGCAGCCACTGCAGTATGAGTTCGGGCCCTAAGCACTGAGGTGACCCACATGGCACAGCAGACCTCTCCTGTCTCGCCTGCTGCTCCCTTCAGCAGTGTATTTCAGGCAATTCACCTGTTCTGCTCTCCACTCTGTCTCTGGTGAATCCTCTCCCCACCTGCACACCCACCTCAGCAAATAAAGGGTGAGTTAAGAAGTTCTGAACTGGCTGTGCAAGACTGGCCTGAGAGACACGAGCTTTCCAGAATCTCTCAACATGCAGACTCAGGTCTTGACCTTCTCTGGCCTGCAGGCACTGGGCTGAGACTTCTGGGTCTAGAAGGGATTCTTGGGTGCCAAAGATCACTTCTGTGCTGCACAGTGGACTCTGATGTGGGTAACTAAAACCAGGATAACCCCTTGCTGAAGATTTCCTGTTTTCTACTTCACTGAGGGCTGCAGGCAAGTGGGGCCAGCTCAGAATCCAAGGAATAGGGGTGGTGTGGGAGGGGGTAGGGTAGAGGGTGCTGGCTAGCCGATCACCTGTCTTCTTCTTCTTTTTTTAAAGATTTACTTTATTTATTTGTGCATATAGAGCAGGGGTGCAGGCCAGAGGTGGGGGGGTGCAGAGAGAAAGATCAGCATGTTCACACATGTGTATGAACATGCACACACATGAACACACACATTCGTGCATGCATGTGTGTGCATGTGTATATATGTGTGTGAGTGATCCGTGGATATGCTCTCAAGAGACTGCAGAAATGGAAGGGTACGAAGCTCACAGGCAGTCAAGCAGGAACAAGAAGCGAGAGCTTCTGGGCCCTCCCTGGTGGTGCAGTGGGTTAAAGCAGAGCACTAAGAAGCTAGCTGCAGCCGCTGCAACATGAGCTCAACCCCTGGGCAGGGAGGTGACCCACATGGTGCAGCAAATTTCTCCTGTCTCACCCACTGCTCCCCTCAGCAGTATAACTCAGTCAATCTGCCTGTTCTGCTCCCTACTCTGTCTCTGGTGAATCCTTTCACCCACACACCTCTGGCCTGTACCCCAGTTCTGCATGCATAAATCAATCTTAAAAAAAAAAAAAAGGAAACAAGGGATTCTAACTGCCCCCTCCCCAACGTCTTCCATGGGGGTGTGTGACAGCCACTGTGCAGGCCGTGGGAGAAGCTGTCAGAGCACTTGGACTTTGCAGATTTTATCTGGAAGGTGACTACAGACTCTTTGACTGCATATGGTCAACACTCCGCACCCGCCAAGGTCATAGAGAAGAACCAGGACTACAAGGACTCTACATGAGGTGAACGACCAGGAGGCACAGAGGAAAGAGGAAGGACTCTGGAGCCAGTTGGGACGTGACCCAACCACATCCTAACCAGCTGCTCTTGGGTAGAATAAATGTGCTGAGCTTCGGCTTCCTCATCTATAAAATGGGAACAGCATGGCCTGTCTCACTGGGTTCTGATGGGATAAAACGAAGTAACATAAATAAATTGCTGAGGTAGACCCCGAACTCCAGTGGGGATGGCGCCTGGCTCCAGATGGTTCCAGAGGGAAAACTATGCAGGCTCGCGACTTCCGCTGCATATACCAGATGTTCAATTCCAAGGTGGATTCAGATCTGGAAACCGAGTCCCTGGCTTCTGTAGCCTCCCCCCCACCTGCCGGCCCCCCGCAGAGTGTTTCTTTACTTTGACTTAAGGCTGAATGCGGCCCCTTCCTAATAACAGCTAGCAGTCTGCCAAGCTGTTCTGTTGTAAGTCTCCATTCATTCGCCCATTCCACAGGCAAGATGCAGAGGAAGCTGGCAAGATGCAGGGCAGGGCCCGCCACGGCTGCTGGGAAGCAGGAGGTGATACAGGGAGGGCAGGGGCATGCTGGGTAGCTCAGGGCGCCTGGGATCCCGAGAGTCAGAAGTGACTTGGGTAGAGGAGCCAGCAGGGGAGGCCCTGTGCTGGCTAACTTGGGCTTAGCAGATGCCCTGCTAATGCAGAGGAGCAGTGCAGGACCAGGCAGAAGGAACCAGCCAAGCTGGGGAGATTTTTTGCAGGAAACTAAGCTTTTTGGACATTTTTTTTTTCTCTTTGCAGGAGAGCCAAGGAAGATGCAGGAGGCTGTGTGAGCTCACATCGCTGGGGTGGTGTGGAATGGGGAGGAGCGATTGTGGCTACCCACCTTTTAGCGCCACAGGCCTGGACACTGAGAGGCAGGCCAGCGTACGTGCAGGGTGCTGGTGCCTGGGGGCAGAGGCTCACCAACCTCTTTGTCCTCTCCCCTCCTGGCCAGAGTGGGAGCAGGGAGGCCGGGGGGTGGGGATGGACAGCCAGTCTGGCTCGCTTGGGAACTGATGCGGCCATGTGTTTGCGCCAGCCTGAGGGAGCTAAAGGGTCAGATGGTGGGTCCCAGTGCAGAGAGAGGAGTGGACAAGCCAAACTGTTTTTAGGGAAGGATCATGGCAGAGTGCCACAGGGGCCCGCTTTTGTCCTGTCCCCCTTTGCGAAGTCCTCCAGCAGACGTGACTCTGATGTACCATGGACTTGAGGATTTCGATGGGGCTTGGAATGCCCACAGTTCAAGGCCTCAGAGCATCCCTCCCTTACCCCGGCTCCCTTTCTATGGTCTGGAAGCTTCTCCCGACCCCCAACAGGCAGCTTCACGAACACTGCCTCCGACTTCTGTTTACAGGGACAGGGGCTTAGAGACAATTATGGTACCCAGAGAAGGGAAGTGGCTTGCCCAAGACCACACAGCTAGGGACAGGCCGAGGGGAGACCATCAACTTTCTCCAGGTCAAGGCCACATCAGAAACAGAGTTCTGTTTCCATAGAGATGATAGGTGACTTCTGACATTGACCTCAGGGGACAGCCCTCCCTGACTAGCCTCATTGTTTCCGTGGCCCAGGCTGTGGGAAGAACGAGCGGGGTCCGCGTGAGAAGCATCCCCGGGAGTGGGCCCCTTGCGTGAACACTGGGCCAGGGTGTGTGAACTTGATGGGAACATGGCAAGCCCTGTGCCCGTGTGTCCACTGTCTGAGGGAGCTTCACGTGCCCAGCAGAGCCCCGTGCGCTGAGCTGGCTCCTAGCCCTGGACTCGCTGCCCACTACACTTCGTACCTCACGTGCCTGGACCTAGCTCAGAGGCGGGCAGCCAGCCGGGGCTGGCCAGGCCTCGGACAGAGCAAAGCATCGTGGCAGGGTGGGGTGCCGCTCCACGGTGCCCTCTGCGCTGGCCCCCCACTCTCCTGTATGTGAGACGCCTTCAGCAGCCCACTCCAGGTGAGGAAACAGGCCCTGAGAGGCCAAGTCCATCGGTGAGGTCCAGGGACTCTCTGCGACAGGCCTTGCCCATTCTGTCCACTTTACAGAGGCCCGGAAGGGAGTGGTATGCTGTACTCATGCAGTGGCAGAGCTAGTGGGACCTTGTGAGTGTCCCCCAGAAGGAGCAGCGGCTGCCCAGGGCCTGGAGGCATCTTCCTAGGGTCATCCTGAGAAGCTGGGGGTTGCCATGGAAATCTGGCCCCGCCTCTGCTTCCCCTACCAAGCCTGGCTACTTCGCCCTATAAAAGCTAAATTTACTCTTTTAACAAGTCCAGCACGGCATGAAAACACGGTGGAATGCTTGAGAGGGTGTCTTCTAGGGCTGCTGAGTCCTGAGAGCCATGTGCAGCCTACTTGGGGCCGGTGGCAACTTCTGGGGAGAGAGAAGGCCTCACACACCCTGTCTCCCCCTCTTGGGAAAGGGGAGAGCCAGAGCCCCCACAGATGTGGGGGTTGGCATAGTCCTGGGCTCCATGCCCTCGGGTGAATCTCCCAGAGCCTTCTGAAGGACGGCAGTTCTTCGCTGTGCTAGATGACCCTGGGGACTGTGGTTCTCTTCTGTGGTGCTGGGTCTTCACCAACTACCTGGAAGGTGTGTGGAGAAACGGCCAAGAATGATGACTCAGAGTCCCCACCCCTGCTGGCAGCCAACCTCACCAACCTCTTCCTTGCTCTGGACCTTGAACTTGGATTGGACTTTTGAGACACTGCTTAAGGCTGATTCCATTTGATTTCCTCACATCCTTTTTTCCCCTGCATCCTGAAAGGAGTTCAGCTCTCCAGGACTACCCATCATCATAGAGTCTCCCTGCTTTTTGATGTCCGTTATCAGACATGGCTGGTCACCCCTCCCTGCTCTCTGCCACTGAAGCGCTGTGATCACAGATATGCCTGTAGCCTCAACCTTTTACACGAATGTTCCTTGTTTCCGAGGACTGTGGGCCCCTGAAGTCCTCACAGTGGACACTGGCTTTGTCTTCTCTGCATCCATCTTGGAACTAGCAGGTGGGGAGAAGCCATTTTGCTCACATGTCTACTCGCCACCCTTCCTTTATATATATATTTTTAAGATTTATTTTTATTTATTTATGCATACAAGAGCTGGAGTGTAAGCCAGAAGTGTGGGAAGGTGAGAAGATTCATCAGAAACAGAGTGGGGAGCAGAACAGACTGATCTACCCAGAGATACTGCTGAGGGGCGGGTCAGAGAATTCTGCTGGGCCACGTGGGTCACCCCCCTGGCTGGGGATCAAACTCAGGCTGTAGTGGCTGGGGTAGCTTCAGAGTGCTGAGACTTTAACCCCTGTGCCACCAGGGAGACCCTCTCCCTTCCCTTCCTATGAAATCCCAGCTCTGATGCCTGCCCCCAGAACCATCCACTCTCTCTGCCTCATCTGACTGTTACCTGCTGACTGCTTGGGCCTGTTCTCACCCTTCGTTTCTGGGAGATCAGCTCTGTCACGAGCCTTTTGGGGCTTTCCATATGGCTGACTGCTGCCCAAGTCTCAGTTCTCCTTGCTTCCTTCAGTCCAGCACTCATCCTCCCAGACACTGGGCTGCATCCCCACAGAAATACACCCTCTCAGAAACCTGACTTCAAGCTTCTCTGTCTCCTCTCCATCCCTCACTGTAACCCTCCCCGCCTCTAATTCTATCTGGACCCTCAGTAGTAATATCATTCATCCTCACCATTTGACGTTCGTCCCTCCAATTTTTGACTTTCCCCCTCTCTTGTGTCTGTTTGGAGAATCCCATCCTTTGTGGAGCGCACCTATCCCAACGATTTCCCCTAGAACTGAGCTCTGCCCACAAAGCCCGGTAGCTGGGCTCCCTGGTGCTTCCAGTCTGGAAGGCCCCTGCGCTTTGCAGAGGAGGAACTTGACCACCTTCTTGCATGCCCCAAGCTTTCCACCCCTTACTGCTCTCAGTTAATAGCTGTGCTGCTTATTTCATGGAGACACCGGAAGTGGATCTCCCTTCCGTGAAACCTCCCCTAATTGTGCTCAAGAATGGACCCCCGAAACCTGTTTTCTATGTTATCATCCGGGTTACTCTACTGGTCTCTTAGACGCAGTAGGTCTCATACAGACCCTGACCACAACTGGCATCCTCTGGCTGTGTTCATTATTAAGGGGCAATTGTGCAACAATAGCTGTGGTTTCTCGTTCCAGCCCGGGAGTGGACCCCTGCCTCCTGAGCCTTGGAGACGGGTCACAGACGCGAGTGGCTTGGTTGATTATTGCTGGGTCCTTGTCACTAGAGGGTTATCATCCCAGAGCCTGGCAGGAAGTTGGCCCTCTCCATGGATCAATTCATGTACAAATATGTATTAGAGGCAATTAGTTTGATATAATAACATTTTTATATTATAAAATTAATGTGGAATGTACTCAATGCAAAGAGCTTCAGGCAATGGAAAAGTTAAAAAAAAGCAAAACATAAAGTAACCGTAATTCTGCTACTTAACTATCACTACTGCCAACATTTTGGGTTTATTCCTTCAAAGGTTTCTACACACTTTTTTTTTTCTCCACAGTACGGTACTTGGATAGACATAGGTTGTGATTTAACAATTGGTTGTGAATATTTTCCTACGCTTTCGAATATTCTTCCAGATATTTTAATAGATGCAGTATTCCACTGTAAGATGACCTTTATTTGCTTCACCAGTTCCCTTATGTTGAATACTAAAATTATTTCCTTATTTCTTATTTCTCATATTTAGTCAATCACTTTACACATAAGTATATGTATACATTAGTTTTTTTTTTTTTTTTTTGTGGTCAGATTCCTAAGTGAACATGTGAGCCAACGGGGATGCATATTTTAAGGCTTTTGAATTATATTAGTCAATCACTTTACACATAAGTATATGTATACATTAGTTTTTTTTTTTTTTTTTTTGTGGTCAGATTCCTAAGTGAACATGTGAGCCAACGGGGATGCATATTTTAAGGCTTTTGAATTATATTAGTAAATCACAAGAGACAATTTGCTTTGGAAACCAGATAAACACAAATACAGCTTCTTACTTTGCCAAGCATAACAAAATCTTTCCTGAAGCTCCGGGAGATCCAGCCCCATCTCTTCCTTCAGTGTTTTTGCTTAATTGTCTTAGAGAGACTGTGGTGCCTCCCTCATGCAAAAGAGTCTGTCTTTCTTTTCACCCTTGATGTCCCTTTGACAGACATACTTTCTTCAGCTACACTTGGTATCTCCAGTGGGTTTTATGTTTGCTGTCTGTCTCTTGTCTGGTCTGTGGGCTGTAGCTGTGTCGACCCCACTGTGTTGAGTCTCAGTGTCTTCATCCTGCCTGGCACAGAGTAAGACCTCAGTAAACATTCGTGAATGGGGGACTGAGTGTGATGCTTGCAGCTTGAAGCAATCGTGACAATAACATTCCAGCGCCTTAGGGGCTGTTTTAAGCAGAGAGGCAGTTTGTAGTTAAGAGATAAGAAAATACACGAATACAGTGATTTCTTCGTGCAGAAGTGTCATGAAGGGGGACACGATTCAGACAGGACTGATGGGGACAGCCCTCTGAGGGATGAGTCCCGGTGGATGAGCAGAACAATGTGGGAAATAAAAGCATGGACTAGAGCATTCCAAGCACATGGACCAGCACGAAAAAGTCCTTGAAATGGAGTAGAGGTTAGCAGGCTAAGAAACTAAAAGGCTTGTGGCTGCTGAGAGTGATCGGGGGTGACAGTCATACATGGGGAAGGGGGGGCCTCGCATGGGCTGTGGGTCAAAGGATAAGAGAAAGAACGCCCTACTTCAGGCCCCTTCCCTAAAGCACCTGGCTATGCCTGAAACCCCACGACCAGAGAAGCCTGCCTGTTAGTCAAGCATTGCCCCTTCCCTGGACTGTTCCTTCTGCAAGCAAATATTGCACGGAGGACTGTGTGTGAGATGCTTCTAACAGGTGGCATGGGGAGAGCTGAAAGCTGGTTTTGTTTTTTATGTTTTGTTTTGTTTTACAGGGATGTGGTGGGGATTCAAAAGAGGGACACTTGATGGAGTAACAGCTCCTGTGCTGGGGAGAGACCCAAGAGAAGATAGCTCCTAGGGATTTCTAACAGCCATTTGTCCCTCTGTCATTGCTAGTGCTTGCTGGCTACCACGTACACGCACTTCCTCCTCACGCCAGCACTATCTCATTTTCAGGGATAACAAAGCCGCCTCCAAGAAGTTATGTTTTTGGATCGAGGTCTATACATTAGTAAGAGAGAGGCCCATTCTCTCCTCCAGGGTAAACACCATGGAGACTCGTCGCATTCATATTTAATGCTGGAGACTTCCAGCTTCTTATCTTTTATGCAATTAAATGCTGTAAGGAAAATTTTACATGCGTACTCTTTATTTCCCGTCGTCACATATATCACAGGCACACTAATATTACACTAAAGGTGTTAAACGTATGAACCACTGTATGGTGCTTTGTATAGGGTAAATTTAGGGATTACAAAATGTGATTTTTCTCCTTAATTTATTTTATTTTCTGTCATATTTTCTCACTGTTTCAGGGCTGGATGTTTTAGCAGGCCCTGTGTTTACTCATCATCTATGAACTGCATTTAATCTGTTATTAAACCCATCCATTGCACTATTAATTATGATGATTATTATATTTTTAACTCCTGGAATTCTCTTTTGATAACTTTTAAGTTTCATCCATTTTTTCCCAGTTGTTCTTGGTGTGAGATAACCTAGTCTGGAGTAGTCAGAAGTAGAAATCTGCATGAACTTGGAACTCACCTGTCGAAGATGCAATTCTAGCCTGCTGGGTCAACCTGATCTCCGAAGGGCCAGCCTTGGTCTGGCCAGGAGTCTTTCCCTGCTAGTCCTCTGTGTGGGATTTGACTATGACCTCATGAAGCTCATGGCTGGGAGCTGCCTCTGGCTTGGCTGCCTGTTGCCCCAGAGTCAGGCCTGGCCGGAATGGTGGGGCCTGGCCTTGGCTAAGCCTCTCTCATTTTGAAGGCCAGGTCTGCTGCTCTCTGCTGGCCAGGGCTACCCTCAAGCCACACCTCCCATCGACTGAACCCTCGGGTGCCAGGCTCCGTGGTTGGCTTACACTCACATCCTCCTCTCAGAAACACCAGCAAATAACTAGAGTTTTCTTTGTTTTATGGATGAGAAAACTAAAGCTCCAGAGGGTTAGTCAGAATCCCCGCCCACCTCATTAATTTCTGTCTGCACTTGTTAATTTTCTTGCCCTCTGCAGAGAAGAAGCAACATGAGGGCGGGGACCACGTCTAAATGTCTGTTTACTCCTCACCATATACCCAGGCTTGGCTCAGAGCAGCGGAGCTGATGACAAGCTTTGAATGAATAAACAAAGCCTCAGGTCCCCAGCTGTTTACTCCGGGTTCCTCACTGTCTACCATCTTGCCACCACATTACGCAGGTAAGAAACATAATGCACCCCAGCCTTCTATGTTCTGAGATTCTGGCCGAGTTCTCTGTCTTGATGGGGCTGTCTTGATGTGAGGGGTTCCAGTGATCTCAGTCAGGGTCTTGTCAGGGAGGGGCTTCCTGGAGCTCCCCGCGGACTGCTGGGGGAATGTCTAGAGAATTTGCTAGGGTCTGAAGGGCGACCTTCTCCCCAGCCTCATCGTGGTGGACGGTGCCCAGAGCTCTCCAACATACGACTCAAACCCCCACGGTGGGGAGAGGGTCGCTTGCTGACGGTCTATGGATAATTTCCCGTCTCCTGCGGTTTGACGGGAAAGCCGCCCACCCTGGC
>NW_004567117.1:31197003-31206955 GCF_000260355.1 Condylura cristata | reverse complement strand
CAGGGCCCAGAAAGGCCGCCCTCTCTCACGGGTGGAGGGCTTCCTCCCTGGAGACTGGGGTAGCACCCCTCCGCCATCCACCAGGAAGGTCACACATGGATAATTTCCCGTCTCCTGCGGTTTGACGGGAAAGCCGCCCACCCTGGCTGAGTGGCATATTTGTGTGGCTCCTGGTTCTGAGGCACCCACCCTGTGAGGCTGGAGTGGCAGGGTGGGTGTGTGGGAAATCCTTGGAACCCGTGGGAGAAGGAGGGGGAGCCCCAGAGTCTCTGATGAAGAGGTCACAAGGAGGAGCTCCTGGCCCCTTGAAAGGACACAAAGAACATTCTGGGGCTGACGTGGTTTCCCATCCCAGGTCTGGCCCAGTCGTCGGCCTATGTACCTGTAGGGAACTTGTCTCTTACTGTAGGCATTTCTACAGGGGTAAAGCTGTTGCAGGTCAGTGGTTTTCAGAAGCAGCAGGACCAAACTTTCAGTTGCTCCCATCACCCCATTTGTACGATAGATAAGACCAAAGGGGCCATGACGAAGCAGACGAGGCCCAGCTTCCCTCCCGCACTGCCCACCCATGTTCCAGAACCCACGTTAAAGCCCCTTTTCTGGAATTCCTGAAGGAACTGAGGTGAGGGGGTAGAGTGGGCAGAGGCCGTCAGCCCAGTGGGTCAGGAGTGGCCATCACATGGATTTGCTCGGGGGCTTTGAGTTGTGTGAGGCTGAGTGGGCACAGGAAGGGCTGCAGGTCTGACCCGGTTTCCTCCACAGAGCTTGCTGGTGATGCGGGCTCTTGGCTGTGTTTCTTGAGGTGGGGGTGTGTATCCTCAAGAAGGGGTGCGGCACTGGCGTCCCTAGGGCATGACGAAAGGCCTGGGTGGCCAAATGTGAGAGGCTGATTTAGGGGTCAAGCGTTATGGAGAGGGAGTGGTATCAGAGAGCTGGGTGTGGGGGCCTGTCCCCGATGGGGAGGGGAAGTTGAGCAAAGTCGGCCTCCCTCAGCTTCTCCATGCAGGTCCCTGGAGGCCCCTTTTTGTCTGAACAGGCATTCAGTTCCTCAAGGGGAAATGCCCTGGGCCTAGTTCTACTTGCCCACTGCAGGCTGGGGGCTGGGGCTGAGACCAGGTTGAGGGAGGAGGTCAGTAGCTTTGGGGACCCCTCTGGGTTCCTTGTGTCTGGGCTGAGGGTGTTGGACATTTGGGCCAAGAGACTGCAGTTGCATGGACTCTTGGGAGCAGTTGGCCAGCGCTGGGCAGACAGTGGTGTTTAAACAGACCTCACTCCCAGAACTTCCCTACTCCTTTTTGCAGAGCAAAAGAGGAGGCAGATGCATCGGCCTGGGCTGTCTCTGGGTTAACTCGAGGGAGGGTTTCAGAGGAGACAGATTCGTAGCACTCCGAGAAATGTTTTGGCTGCAGGACCACAAAGTAGCCACACCGAGCAGCCTTGGGCTGTGGAGGGGATGACAGCCTGCCCCGCCAGCCCCTCAGGCCGTACCACCACCAAGACTAGGCAGTAAAACCTGGAACAATAAATACTGACAAGAGAGCAGGAATGATGATGGCTTCACTTTCAGCTAACCCACAGCAGCAGGGGTGAGGACCGGATGGCACATAACAGCAGACTATAAATCACACTCGGGGACCTTCAGTACATGATACAGCAAGTAGCTGACCCAACTCCCCTCCTGGAGGAGCGTGTGGGCTCGTCCTGGGGGAGAGAACCGAGACTCCCCAGGGGGATGCCTCAGCTTGGAGACAGGGCCCCTGTTGGGTTCCAGCCTCAGCTTGCTGACGGCTAGCTGTGCCGGGTGACCGCCCACTGCCTCTCTCTGGGCAACTTTCCTTCAGCTGGAAAACAGCAGGTGCCAATATTTGATGATCCCAGATCTCCTTGCCAATCCGGTTTCTCACTCTTCCTGGGCTTTCTGGGCCCTTTTGGGGAGGGAGGTCACCCCCAACCTCCTAGGCATCCCCAGGCCCAAGGCGAGCGTGGGACGGGTGAGGGTCCCGCCAAGGCCCCCCGAGCAGCCAGTGACAGGAAGACTGGATCACGGCACAGGGAGCGATTTTACTGGAAAGATGAAAGGAAATTGCATCTTTAATAATTCACTGGGCCGGTTTGGAGGGAGGCAGGTTGGCGGGGCTGTGGAGCCGCTGGGCGACCCTAGCATCTGTTCCTGGAAATCCGCTGGCTCCAGAGCCTGCCCGAGAGACCCGGGGCCCTCCATCTCCTCCTGGCCGAGGGACAGCGGGAGCCGACGGAGTCTAGACCAGGGTGAGAGGTTAAAACGCAGCCATCCCGGGAACCCGCTAAATTGATATCCCCAGCAAAAAGGGAGCCGAAATAATCGATCCGGCAGCAGCCCAGGAAAGCCGCCAAGCTGGGGCCCCAGCCGCCGTGCAGCAGGAGAGGAGGGCTGGGGCTGCGGGGAGCAGACAGGGCCCCTGTCTGGGCCCACCCAGCAAGGAAGGGGCCCGACCGCAGGAGCCACCAGTGCACCAGTGCCCGGCAGACAGGCCCGGGGGAGGGGCGGCGGGGACACACGGCTCAGTGTCCCTCAAGTCACGGCTCTGTTCCCCCCCCCCCACCACAGGGAACACCCCAGGCAAGGGCAGACAGGGCAAGAGATGCACTGAGCTTGGAGGGACATGAGTGGGAGCTGCCACAGGCTGAAGTCACTGCAGACCGAATGCTGCCCTGGAGTCCCAAGCTGGTTTTCCACTTAGCCTGGCCCCGTGGGCAAGCCCCTCCCTGGGATGGGGTGAAAATGCACCCGAGACCACAGAGGGTGTGAGTGGGTGGCAAGACCCTGCGCTCCTCTCGGAGAGCTTTGCATTGCAGGTTGTCCCTATTCCGAGCCCTTTCTCCAAGGTCTGTGCAGCTAGCGGGGGAGGCTGAGCCTCGGTGTGATGTAGACTGGTGAAGGAGGGAGAGGCACGCAGGGGCTGGGAGACCAGGGGGAGGTGATTAATGCTAAGCCATTCGTCCCCTGCTCTCCCTCCCTCCCTCCTCTCTCCCCTTCCTCCGTCCTCCGTTGGTTGGCAAAGACAATCCAAGAATCATAGAAAGAAAACTTAAAAAAGACCACACTTATCTTTCTTTTACTGATGGGCAAACCGAGGCCCAAGGAAGAGCCAGTGCCTCCTTCGACTTCTAGGTGTGTGCGTGGAGCCAGGGGTGGAAGCCAGAGCTGCTGAGCCCGTGTGGGGTTGCTCTTCTGGGGTCTGGTGTGGTGGGGGGTGCAGGGCCCAGAAAGGCCGCCCTCTCTCACGGGTGGAGGGCTTCCTCCCTGGAGACTGGGGTAGCACCCCTCCGCCATCCACCAGGAAGGTCACACGTGCACACACAATTTTAATTCTAGGTCGGCAAAACCCTTACTTACCTGGTGGAGCCACCACTTTTGGAAATCACTGGGGGACAGAAAGTTGGCAAATCTGGTTTCGGAGCCGGCGAAATGCACGTTTAAAACTTCCACTCACGCAGGAAAGCACGCAGCTAACTGATTTTCTAGGAGTTTCTCACCTTTCCACAGCCTGTAATCCATTCTGCATGCTGCAGAAAGATTAATCGTCCTTCATTTCGTCCTCATTCTGGTAAGGAGGCTCCAAAGACTCCCCTTTCTGCAAGAACCCCACCGTGCTCACTCGTGACTCAGGCTGGCTGATCTGCCCTGCTCTCTGGCCAGCTCGTCCCCCTGGTCCTCACAGCCCTGGCCCCACACTCCTGCATGGCTGGGCTCTGCTGGCGGTCTTGATTTCCAGGGCTCGCTCAGCTCACTGGCCCACAATAGCCACTGGCCTCCGCCTGACCCCTCACGGCACCCGTGGCTCCAGGCTGACCGCATTTGCTGATTGGCTCCCATCAACCCCCCAGGAGACGAGGTTCAGGCACCACTTTACTGGGGCCCCCGCCCCAGGGATTAACCACTCCGGAGCCTCTCCTGCGAGCCTCAGTTTCCCCATTTGTAAAATGGGAGGGTACACAGACATTTCCTTGCACATCCTCCTGGCCTGGGGTGTTGGGAGGGTGGGAAGTGAGGAGTAAATTCCAGGGATTGAGGATACAGCAAGAGGACTTGCTCCCTCTCTAGAACCCCAGGCTCGAATGAATCTGCGGGTTTTTTCTAACACAACCCTACAGAAAGGAGCTCTCCTTAGCACCTTTGTGTTCCAGCTTCTGCTGGAACAAATGCTGGGGTGAGGCCCGCACCTATCCGTCGACCCACAGCCCCTCTCCCGCACCTCATGCTGGCCTCCAGGCTGTCCTTGGGCCAGGGTCTGCAGCTCACTCTCGCGTCCAGCTCCACATCCTCCGTCCCTGCGGTGCTGAATGCGACCACTGAGGACAGGTGTGCACGCCTGGGGCCTGCTCAGGCAGGGCATCCGGCTTCTGCAGCCTCTCCTTGCTGCAGGCTGACCACCAGCTCCCTGCTGACCCGCTCATGACCCTGGGGCGGGCATCTAATAAAACTGAGCTCCGGAAAGGGAGTCTAGTATTGTTGGGCAGTTTGACCAGGGGCATGGAGCAAGCCGGGATTCAGGACTCTATTCTGTGTGCAGCGCCGCTCTAGTGGAGAGACGTTTTCTCCCTGCTCAAGCCAGAGATCCAGAGCCACCGGCCAGCCCCTTCACGGGGAGAGGGGCAGACGCTGCAAATGGAGCAGCCCGGTCCCTGGCTTCACTGGGACATGTGTCCTGCAGTTTCCGCTCGGGGCGTCAGTCTCTGGAGCTATTTTTCTCCTAGAGAAGCACTGGGCACAGACTTTCTGGGGCCACAGACATTTCTGGTGTGGAAGCAACATAAACTTAGACATATACTTATTACACACCACACACACGCTATAAGCACATGCACTACATACACACATCACACACCATATACAGTGTACACACGTCACACAGGTTTATACCTCCACGTACCTTCCCAGCAGGGTCTTCCTCCTTTCTACCCGCCTTGAAATCACTGATCGGGAGGAACCCCAAGAAGACCATTCGCAAACTATGCAACTTCGTTTCCCCACTCAGGCAGGAATAGCCGTAGAAAGGGTTGAGAAAGTCACTTGATTTGAGTTATTTTGCTATTTCCCCACTCTGCATAGTGTCAGTGGGCAGTTGACTGTTCTGGGTTGACCGGTGGGCTCTCTGGGATGAGGACAGCTGGTTTTCTGGGGTGGGGAGGAGGCAGGTGGCTCACTGTGCCTGACTCTTCCACTGACTAGACTTCGATCAGTTGCGCTACCTTCTGAGCCTTAGTTTTCTCATCTGTAAAATGGGAATCAAAATCACCCTTCTGCCTCCTTCATCCAGCCCTCTGAGACAGAGTCTGGGAGCCATGGGGAGCTATAGGAACAAGGGGGACCTTGGAGACTCAGGTATAACCCTTCTTTTCCTTGCTTCTCAATCCTTGCCCCCAGCTGTCTCTGCTTTCGTACTAAAAAGGCCTTTACCTGTGTGTATGTGTGTGTTCTCCTTACTCATTCAAAACAAAGACTTTCCCTCCCTCCCAGGACAGATGTATCCCAGGTAACACAGAGCAGCAGAGATGTAGGGTATGGCAGGATAGAAACATTTACTACTGGGGGCGGGGGGACACCTTTCATAGATTTCAGTAACTTAGATCATTCTAGAACATGGACTGAATTATCTAGAAAAATCTCTTTTGGTGTACAGTACTTGGTAAGCTTTCCCCTCCCCCACCCACTCTCCTACTTCAAATACCTGTCATTTGCCTGACTTTCTGCTCCTAATCCTTTGCATTTTCATGAAAAAAAAAAAAAAAATTGGTTTGGCAAATGTCCCATGTGATAAAATAGTATTTCCCTTTACCAGTCTCTGGTACTTCTGGCTGTCCCTGCATGGTGTCATGGGACTCAAGAATGGGAATGACCGATCTCAATGTCCTTGCCAGGCCCTTGGGCTGCCTGGCGCTCATAATGGCCAACTAGGGATGTAGGACTGTGTGCACGCCCTGGCTGCCACCCCAAGGAGATAAAAGACTGGCAAGTTCTAGTTAGAAGAATCCTCAAGGGGGGGTCTGTTACCAGGAGGTGATGTCCCCAATGTCTTGCCTGGAGGAATTGTGCAAAACAAGGGACAAGTTATCACAGGAGAGCAAATCACCAGGCCCCTGAGGACCCTTTGATGAGAGACTGATTTGACCCACCGGGACCAGACAGCCACTTGCTGCCATCTTTCAGAAGCTGAGGCCCCAGTCTCCATCTTCTTAAACTAGTCATTGCCAAATGCCACAGAAACAGTTGAGAGGTGGGGAGGTCCGGGGGTGGCAGCTGAAGATGCAGCCGACTACATCTTTAGTGCCAAAGCCACTTCTGCAGCATGGCCTAATCCTACACTTTGGCTGGGCCAGTGTTCAGCTCCGGGGGGCACAGCCCTGTATCTCCTCTGGGACCGCGCCACAGCCCACCCCAGCCTCTGAGGCGTCCGAACTTAGGGAGTCTTCTCACGCACGCCTCACCTGGGCAGAGGCCTCTGCCAGCAGCACCAGTGGAGGGACCACAGCTTTGGGGAAAGCTCTCCTTTGCTGAACATACAAAGAACACCGATGCGGGGCATTTTTGTGTTTTGGTGTTGTTTATTTCTTGAAACCCACTTGTAGTTTGGGTTCAGCTGGAAAGCAGGACATACCGAGAGAGGGAAGGTGGTCGCATGAGCAGGATTCCACTGCAGCTTTGGCGGGAAGCCCCAGGCCCATGCTCCAAGGAGGTAGGTCCTGCCAACAGGCTCCCAGCTGGCTCAGTGACTTCTGCACTACTGTCCCCAGCAGAGGAGTGTTGTCGTCTTCCTGGTCTGTGTCCTCAAAGGCCCAGCCAGAGGTTTCTCAACAGAGTGTCCAGCAGCTGAGGGACAGGACTCCACAGGCAGGCCCTCAGGCGGTCACACAGGAACACTGGCCAGTTTCTCATGCCAGACTGGGCCTTGGCGTCTGGGGTGGCCCCACGGGGCTGGCTCCTCGTGGTAGCCCAGCTGTCTGGGCCCCAGACCCTGCAGCTGCCCAGGGCGTGATCAGTGGTACACCCCCTCCCACCCTCCCCAACCCTCAGAGAAAATAAAATAAAAATAAAATAAAAATTAGAATAAATACGAACTCCGCCAACATTTACATTTACATGGATGGACAGGACATTCCCCAAACCTTAAAGGTTTACAGACTGGTGAAGGAAGGCTGAACAGACACCACTGGTTTGGGAGTGCACATTCCCCGGGGCGGGGGGCGGGGGGGGGCTCCCGCCTTCTGTGGGGGAAGGTCAGGACCCCTCCTGGGGCTGCGGTCCGGGGCTCAAGCACAGCCGCAAGGCCCCAGGGACGAAGAACAGGACTGTGATGAGCAGGCCGGCTGCCTGAGAGGGAAACAATGGCTACCTCGTCTTGACTGGCAGGGGGGAGAGACCGAGACAGGGTCAACATCACATGGCCGGACTTTGCCTCTTGAGCACGCCAAGAAAACTGGGCGAGGAGGGAAAACAGCGGAAGCCTGGGAAACGCAATATCCAGCTTTGCCTCCTGTCAGTTACATTCAGAGGTCAACCTGGATCTGTCTTCCTCCCTCGGCAGAGGGGGACCTGGCCCGGGGAGGGCGTGGGGGCTTGTGGGGTGCCCATTTCTGCTCCCCAGTTCCTGTCTGAGTATTCTCCCATGGGGAGCTGCTTCAGTCTCAGACCTGCTGCTTTACTGTTGTTTACGTAACAATTTTTTTTTTTAAGCGTTTTCCTGCCATGTCTGAAAAAGTAGCAGCAACCCGCATTTAGAAAAAGAGTTGAAGTTGATATTCGTATTGGCCAGGAAGCGCTTTCAAGCAATGGAATTAGCGAGGCAAACCATATGTCTGGAGCCACCGTGACACGACACGTAATTAAAAATATATTTATATATGTGTACATATTTATAGCTCACTTCTTTGTACTCTGGTCCTAACGATCAAGGAGGGGTGAGCCCTGAGGTGTCAAGGAGGCTCCGGGAGGAGGGGCTCGCCCTGGGCGTCCAGGCGCTCCTTGAGCCCCTGGCGCAGGCGTGTGGGGGCCCTTCGTGAAGCCCGCTTCCAGCTCAGTGGAGGGGAGAGGGCCCCGCGATTCCCTGCCTCCTTGAATTATACTTCTACTGCTGGGCCTCTCTCTTTTTCAGGGTCCTGCTTCATTCTCACATTCTCAGCTGACTCTCTCACACACACTCTTACACGCACACATACACTGAAGCAAGGCCATTTTACGGTAGTGTTCCTCCCCCAGGGCTGTCTGTCTGTCTGGAGCTGCTTCACTCCTCCAGGCTGTGATTCCCCTGCTGTCCCTCTGAGCATTCAAATATCAGTTGAGCTCTTCCCTCCAGGGGGGCCTGGTGTCCCTGGGCCCCAGGCTGGTGTCCAAGATGCCGGTGGAGGAGGAAGGCAGCAGAGAGAAGCTTGAGGAAGCCAGCAGGCAGGAGAGGGCCATGGCCAGAAGCAGCATGGGCTTCCTGGCAGAAGCTACCATGTCCCAGGCAAACCTGTGCCCCCCGCCTTGTCCACAAGGCTCATTGTGGGGCTGGCACAGGCTCCCACCCACAGGCCGGGAGGCAGGTAGCACCGGGCGAGGAGCAGGGAGTTCTGGGGAAGCTGAGCCCTATCCCACCCTGTCTGCTCTCCGGGGCCAGACACCTCTCCAACCTCACCTCCTGGACAGCGACAACAGACAGTGTCGCCAGGGGCCTCCAGCCACGCATACAGGGGCAAGCGAGGAAGGCGCTGGGCTCTTGGGAGCACATCACAGTGTGGGCTCCACAGCCCCAGAGGTGCAGATGCCAGTGCCAACCCAGAGTCTGGGTCCTAGCACCTGCCCCCACCTCCTGCCGCTGCTCCCCAGGACCCAGCACTTCCAAGGATACCCGGCTTTGTTCCTGGCCTGGAGTACTCTCTCTGGGGCCCGCTTGGCCGCCTGACCGTCCTGCTCGGGATGCAATGAATGCACCTTTGCGGATGCTCAGGGACTAGCACCAGCTCTATTCTCTCCTGGAGCAGACACCCTGGCTGAGGGTTGGGCTTCTGGATTCTGCCTGCCGCCTGCCAGGGTCAGCCACACAGCCCATTTAGCTAACCTGCAAGTTCTAGGGAGCCAGGGGGTTCCCCCCACCCAACCCCTACTAAGGGCTCAGGACAAGACCTGTGTATGGAAAGGGGAAACGTCACCTAGAGTTTTGGCTTTCATTTGCCGGCCTGGTTCTCTGCCCTGTTCACCACAAGGCCTGGGGCCAGGATGGAGTTTAATGCACGCCCAGCAGTGCCAGGAACAGCCCTTTGAGAGAGAGCAGCTAGAGTAAGAGAACAGAGGTGCTGGAGGCCAGGGGCTGAGGAGCATGGGCTCTGCACCCCGCTGGGGCAGAAGTTTCCAATTACCCTAATTGGCTACTGGCAAGCTGTCTGTGGCTAGAATCCTTCCAGAGGGGGCCGGGTTTGATCTCCCACTAATCAGGGGGTCCTCGCTGCGCTGACTGTGTGATCACATCGCAGACTCTTTTCATTGACAGAGGAAACTTCAAAGCGACTGACTTTTGCAAAATAAAACACAGTAAAACAAAAGAGTGCAAATGGAACTCCACCTCCCTCCCCTGCTCCCCACCCCTCCGCCTGAGGCTTGGGGGGTGAAGGGAGGAGGAACTGGAAGTTGGGAGGGAGGAGCGTGAAGGTTAGAGCGGACGCCTCGCCTCAGTCCCCCAGCTCCACCGCCGCGGACAAAGGCCGTCAATGACGGGCGGCTGGTGGGGACCGTGCCTGCCTTTGTCTTCCCGGACATCTGCTACGCGTCGCCTGCTGCCAGTTGGCCACTGTGGCTGACAGCATGCGGGAACAATGAGAGCCGTCTCCGACCCACTTTTTCAGCCTCCGAGGTCCTTTCTGACCCAAGCAGTTCCCCGCCAAGGAGGAGTGACAGAGATGAAACCCCTAGCACAAAGCCCTGCGGGGACGCGGTGGA
>NW_004567117.1:31185187-31196903 GCF_000260355.1 Condylura cristata | reverse complement strand
AGCAGCGAGGAGGGGCAAGGGCCGGAGCCACCATGAAAAAGAAACATGCTTCCCTTATTGGTGTGAGCTGCTGCATGCTGGGGCTGGCTGGGGGCTGGCTGGGGGTTCGCCTCCTAGGGATTTGATCCCTTCCCCTTCTGGCTCCAGGCTGGCCGCCGGCTCTGCCTGCCTTCCTGCCCGTTTCTTTCTCCCACCAGGGCCACCTCTGTCCTCCCGCCTGTCCATCTGGCCCTGTGCACGAGGCCCCAGCTGCCCGTGGGCCGCCCGCCAGGCCCCCTGGCTGTCAGGCTGTCAGTTTCTGGATGGTTCTGTTGTAGTACTGCGTGATGGGGGGCGTCAGAGGGTTCCAGCTGTTGGCATGGAGCTCGATGACCTCCAGGAGCAGCGACCGGGTCAGCATGGACTCTGAGGGGCACAGCATCTTGTCTCGGGCGCTGGCCAGGAGCTCAGTCATCATCTCAGGCAGCTGCTCCTCCAGCAGCCGGCCTGTGCTCTGCAGCTGCAGGCAGAGAGCTGGGGTTAGGACAGGATGTGAGTGCCGCAGTGGCCCCCAACCCACCTTGGCTAGGTGGGCTGGGAGCAGAGACTGGAAATGGCTGGGTGGTTTCAGGGAGGTAGAGGGTCAGGCCTCCAAGCCACTGGGCAGTAGGACCGGGCAGAAAGAGCCAGGGTATGAAATCCCACAGTTAACAATCAGTCTGCCAGTGGGGCTAAGAGGAATCAGGGTAGTACCTGCTCCCCAAGACGGTAGGAACACTCTTTTTCCTTTTCATCCAGAAGTCTCTCCCCCTACAGGAAGCCCTCCCTGACTATCACCCACAGCCTCAAATGCCTGTGTGACCTGCCCCTTTAAAGGTGGTCAGCTGGTAGCACATTAACTTCCACCTGCTACCCCGCCCCTCTGGAGATGAGCTCAATCATTATCACCTGGGAGTGTCATGCGCAACACAGGAGGAGGGAAGAGGCAAGAGGCATCCTATGTTTTTCTCCCACGGCCTTGATGAGGCCCAGATACTCCGGCCAGAAGCCCCCTCCTCTCTGCATGCCCCTCTGGGCACTGAGGGCGGAGCTACAGTGAAGGTGTCTTCAGGAAGACACCAGGGGACAGCTGCTTGGGAGCAGCAACGGTGTCTTCCAAGGGGCTGTTTTGAAGCAGAGAGGACCAACAAGGGGGAGTCAAACAACACCACCAAAACCAAGGGAGATATTCGGGAGCGGGGTTCATCCAGAATCTCTGAAAACGTTGGTGTGGTGTGTGCCTGGTTCAGAAGGTGGTTTGGGGCACCGAGCGTGAGCACAGTGCTGGCAGGGGTGGGCGGTGTCCCCATCGGCATCTGCTCTGGTTTTGACCTGCCAATGCTGGATGCAGAAGCCAGCCCCCGCGACCCACCCAACACCTCCCAGCCCTCTTGTGCCTCTGCTCAGCCTGAGGGCTCAGGGGCTCTGGGGCAGGAGAGGGGGAGCCACATGGCTCACCACCCCACACCACTCACCTCCATCGAGCAGCACAGGACGGCATCTTCCTTCACATCCTGAGACTGCAGGAGCTGTGGACGAGAGAAGCAGAGAGCACCACTCGGTGACATGCCAGCTCTGGGCCCTGCAGCCAAGCCCCCAGACCGAGCCCTGATGCAGCCCAGAGCAGGCATCGCTAAGGGACAGGCTAGAGAGAAGTGAAGGCTAGAGGGGGCCACGGATGCTGCGCCAGCTGCAGCCTATTTCTCTGTGGATCTGAGCAGCTGCAGGACCACTGTGGTCATGAGCACGGGCTCCCCGGCCAGCCTGAAGGCTGTGATTTGAGGTCACAGCAGACAAAGGCTGCTGTAGGGGGCAAGTAGGGGTCACCAGCTGTAAACAACTGAGCAGAGCAACTCCTTGGAGACAAAAACGGCTTGAGGCCTCCCAACAGGTGGGGCACAGCCACCGTCTCAGGTGTTCGGGGTCCTGGCTATATAGGAGCTTCAAAAATCAAAGCCCATTTCTCCCCTGTCCTGGGATTGAGAACCTCTAAACACACTACTGTGTTGATTTACCCAGAGGCCTGAACGGCTTCCTGACCAAGGCCATGGTCAGGCTGCTCAGTGCTGGGACTGACCACACTGGCACCTTCTACCTGTCTCCACATTCTCTCTCTTTTAGAATCGAGATGTAATCCACAGAACATTGCATTCACCATTTTAAAGTATACCACTCAGTAACTGCTAGTATATTCATAGATCCGCAGCTACCATTGCTAAGTCCAGGACATACTCAAAACCCCACCAAGAGAAGTCTGTACCCGTTAAAGTCATGACTTGCTGGACGATAATGGGCTGAGTCATGTGTCACGGAATGACTTGCTGGTGTGTAAATGTCAGAGTGTAATTTCATCAGTCTACATGGCCTACCTGTTGGGACCACTGGCTTATGTGTGGTTTGTCGCTGACTGCTGAGTGCCACATGACTGCATCAGTGAGCCTCCTCCCGCCTTCCTTGGTGACTTCCAATCTTGGTCACCATGGACTTACCTATTTTTGACATTACCTAAAAGAGGTATATAATATGCAGTCTTCTGTGACTGGCTTCTTTCACTCACTATAGCATATTTCACTTGATACATGTTTGCATGCATCAAGTTTTCATTCTTTTTTATAGCTTTTTATAGTTTTCATTCTTTTTTATAATATTCCATTGTATCAACACCACATTTTGTTTATCCACTCATCAGCTCATGGCCATTTGGTTTGCATCCACATTTTGGCTATTAGGAACAAGGCTGATATGAACACTGGTGTACATGATTTTCCAGCGGTTTTCAGCTCTCCTGGGAAGATCCATCCAGAATTGCTGGGAGTTGTGGTAACTCCATGTTCAGCTAGTTGAGAAACCGCCAGACTATTTTCTAGAGTGGTCTCACCATTTTACATGCCCTCCAGCAATGCCTGGGGCTTATGATGTTCCCACATCCTCGCCAACTTTTGTTGTTTTCTGAACCCCCAGTAGAAACTCTCTCCAGGCATGGCTTCAGAGGCGTTCTGCCATCCTGCTGGCCCAAACCCCCCAATCCTGCTGACTACTTCACCGCCTTCCCCTTTGCTGAAAAACACTTTTCAGTCTAATACAGAAATCTCCCCCTTTTTTAAATTCCAAATTTTTATCCTTGGGCTTCTGCTCTTCTCAGTTTGTTGTAACCGTCCCAGGAAATGATGGAGTGAGGGGCTTGTTCATATGCTGCCCTACCCTCTGAAGTAGGCACAGAATGATCTGTCTGCAGTCTGGTGACACCAACTTGAACGTGTACAGCTCTCTGACCTACCACTACTGATGCAGGGACTGCATCCCTCACATGTGTCCACACATGCACTATGACACAGATAGAAGGCTTTTGTCACTCTATTGTTAAAGTAAGACAACAATAGCTTGAACCTGCACCAACCAAGAAACTGGAAGACACTGCAGCACATGGCTGTCCCTTCCCTGCTACACTGGAGTTGGCTTCTGGAATTTTCTTCCTTCCAGAGTCAGGACTGCAGACCTCAGAGACAGTCAAGGGAGGTTTCCATCAATCCAGAGCCTGGGGGAGTGGTGGGGGCCACACAGAAGGGCCCCCTCATCTGGAGGACCCAAGAAATTGGGGACGGTGACTTGCCCAGAAGCAGGAATACCCAAGTCCCATGGCCCAACATCCATGTTGGTTCCAGGATGTGGAGGATCTTGTGACTGTCTGGGATGGGGACGGTGGGGAATGGAGAGAGCTTATCCCATTTTTACTGTACCGTGAAGATAAGGGCTAATAATAAGAGAACTCGGTGAGGTTTACTAGAACTTCTTTCTGATGGTAACTTTGTTCCCTTATAGTTTCCCCATATAGAGCTTAGATAAAAAATTGCTGCGAGAAATCAGCAGAAAGGGTGAAAGTGCGGTATCTGGCAGGAAGAGCATGCTTGGTGATGGAGTAGGGGGTGGTGGCTGGGTAGGGAAGGAGGCAGCAGGTGGAAGCTGGAGCTGCTGGGAAGGAAGAAAGGGGTAAGGTCTGGCCCACACATAATAGATGCTCAATAAATGTCTTTCATGGTAAGTTTAGATGAGCCTGGGTGGTGTTCTGGCCTGAGATCAGGGGTGTTGGGGGGTACTGGGCCTTGGATGGCATGCTCCAAATGTGAGGTTTCTCCCACCCAGTGGCCTCTGGAGTCTCATGGGGCATCCAGGTCTTTGCCAGCAGAGCATTCGCCCTGGTGAGCAAAAGCCTCCTGCTCCTTTCTTCTAGTGCCCCAGACCGCCTGCCATCCGCTAGGGATATCCAGAGCCACACACCGGGGTGATGTCTCCCTGTTCTCTCCCCTCGCCTTTGGGGACAGAACGACTTTCCTTCCACATCTGTTCTCCCTCTCTGCCTGCCCAAACTCCCTCACAGGCCCCTTCTTCAGGAGTGTACCCACACCGCTGCCCCTGGGCTCTGGGTTCAGGCTGTGGGGAAAAGAACAGACTCTGGCGTGTGCAGAGGGCTTTCCGGCAGAGCTGTGGGTGGCCGCTCTACCCCAGCGTCTCTGCTCCACCTTATCTTTTGCTTAGTTGTCTGGGAAAGTCTGGGTTAAGCCAAAACTCACACTAGACTCTGAGGTGCTCTTTCCAGTGAGCGATCTGCTGGGTTTTCTCAAGGAAGTCAGGGGGTTCTTCACTGAGCTTTCCCCTGTGGTTGCGGGGATGTTGAGTTCGTGGAGGGAGCCCGGGGCTACAGACCACATCATGCTCTTCCCCAAACGCTGACTGACCAGCTGTTGAGAACTGTTGCAGAGCTGAAGGGGTAGTGGAGCGGACCCCCGTAAGCCCTCCACCTGAGGGGACATCCCCACGGTCACAGCCAGGAAGCGACACTTGCAACTCTTGCTGGTATAACCGGGGAGCCCTAGGCACAACTCTGGGGGGGTGGTATGTGCCCTTGTGCCTCTGGGTGGCCATGGCGGTCCGAGCCCCAGCGCAGGACAAGCTCACTTGTTCTTGTGTTCTGCTTCTTCAGGCCCCTGCTTTCCTGGGGGCAGCCAGTTTCTGGCTACGTGGACCCTTGCGGAATGTTGAGAGAACCATGCAGCTCTCTCACTCATATCTGTTCTATTTGGGATCTTCTAGGGATAATGCTTTCTTTAACTCAAAGACAAGTCTCCAGAAAGGAGTGGCAAGTCCACAGAATGGTCTGCCCATGTTCACGACAACATTGCTCAAGCCAGGCAGGAGGTGGAAGCCAGTCCAGTGTCTCAGAGAGAGAGGAACAGATGACGCGTGGTGGCCCCACAGCGGCCCGTTCCTCAGCATTGAAACCGAGGGAACCTGTCACCTGCTACAATGAGGACGGACCTTGAGGACCCTGTGCTAAGTGAGAGAAGCCGTCACAGGAGAGCCAGCACTGGAGACTGCTTAGACGCGGCACCGGAGAGGAGAGATTTAGGGACAGAAGTTAGAATGGGGGTGGCCAGTGGCTGGGGAGACGCATGTGGAGAGTTAAGTGTTTTCATGGGTGTGCGGTTTCAGTTCGCAAGATGGAAAAAGTTCTGGAGGTGGATGTGGTGGTGGTCATGCAACAGAGTGAAGGTGCTTAATGCCTTTGCTTAAATAGCTAAAATAGCAATTTTTGTATTACATCTATTTTACCATATGTGCACACACACTCACAATGGTTAAAAAAAGGTCCTGGCAGGAGCAGGCACTCTCTAGGGTGGGCATAGCCCCACTATCACACTTGGGGCGAAGGGTTGCAGGGGTGGGAGCGGCTAGGCTGCCCCACGGGGTGTTGAAGGCCCTGGGGTGGGGGAGGGAGGAGCAGCCCACTCATCAAAGTCTCTGGCTCAGAAAGGGATGTGGGCGGGCTGGGGCAGGCAAGCCACCCGCCCTCCAACAGTGAATGTGTTTCTTGGACAAGAATCCAAGGCAATTGTGCGAGCCCACACAGTGTTTGTTCGGAAGCTAATGCATTCCTGTCCTATTGTCTCTGCCCGAGACTTGTTGTGGGCACACCCATCATATCCTCCCTCAGGGAGAGCCAAGGTGCTCGGAGTCAGGCTGTGGGAGGCCTGAGAGCAACGAGGGAGAAAGGCAGACGGGTGGGAGCATCCTGGCGTCCCCAGGGAAGGTCCATAGGGTGTGGGCATGCTGCCCAAGGTGTGCCCAGGATGTGGGCATGCTGGTTGCCTGGGAGGCCACCCCATGGAGAGGGAGAGTGGGTGCTGATGGAAGGACCCTGCAAGTGCTGGAGATCATAACTCCTTGTCTTACCATCAGGAGGGAGTGTCAACATGAGGCTGGCTGGTCAACCTGCCCGGACCACCTCAGCTCACCGACAGCATGGTTACTACCCTGATAAAACCAACTGCAAGCTAATGCATTTGGGTTAGCTCAGAGTCTGCCTGCAAGGAGCTGTCCTCCTTTGGGGGTAGTTGAGGGTGGGTGGGGAGCAGACACAAGGGAACAAAAGAGATGTCAGAATGAATGTGGCTGATCAACTGCAGGACAAATCCAAAAGGATGAAAGACTTTGTAGGCCAGGGAAGAAAGAAGAGGCAATGGCGGAAGGTGGCAGGAAAAAGGCAGAGCCAGAAGAGAGGGTCCCGGCACATGGAGAGTGTGGACCATCATGGCCGGGGTGGGGTACAGCACACCTCGAGTGCCCTCAGGTACAGGTCAGGCACCTCTACCCCGCACTGCTGTTGGGTCTGGATGGATATCTACAGCTAAGTCTAGAGGACAGCACAGGAACTGATGCTCGTGATAATGACCTTGACTCATCAAGAAGAGGGTCAATTATGTCTAGGTCTCTTCAGGGAGGCAGGGAAGTAGATAATCTATCTGAAAAAGGCTGTCATCAAAAATGTAGGAGGCTTGGAGTCAGAAGACCTGCTACTCGCTAAGAGGAACCCGGGGCATGTCACTTAATCACACTGCACCTTAGTTTCCAATCTTGAGAATGGGGATAATACCTGCCTAGAAATGTTTTGAGAGTCCATGGAGATAAGGTATGTAAAAGAGCTTTGATGGAAAAGTGCAAAGCTTGATTCAAATGCAAGGTGTGATTATTGTCACTAAATGCACCTTCTAAACATGCATCTTCCCTGACAATCTTGACACACTTAGTAGGTACCGTCCCATTTACCCTTGTGACACTGGAGACAGCGGAAAGCCACAGGCATTATTATCTCTACTTAACAGAGAAGTCAAGGCTCGGAAGTTAAGTGGTTTGCACAAGCGAGACAGACAGTGAGTCTGAGTAGAACCAGAAGGTACTCAAGGGCACTGAGTTAGCATCCTCTTTCTTAGAGAATTGCTTACATTTCTCTCACACTAGTTAACTTATTCTGCAGGTTGGAACTTATAATTCTTAATTTTATTGACAGGTGATAATAATCAACCTGGGAGTTCACAAAGTTGAACTGTTTCTACTTTTTCTTTGTCTGTATTGGTCACCACCTATACATTTATCCACGTATTCATCCATACACCAACTTACCCACAAAATCATTAATCACTTCTGCATCTATGTATCCACCCTACATATCATATAGCTAATCTTCACCTACTTCGCTCCATCTACCCATTCACCCATTCATTTATCCATCCATCCATCCATCCATCCATCCATCCATCCATCCATCCATCCATCCATCCATCCATAATCCATCCATTCGCACATCTGTCTAGAATGTAATCATTCTTTCAACAACATTTAAGAAATACCTGTGTGCTAAACACCGTGTAAGTACAGGGATAACAAGAAGATTAAAATGTGTAACTTATAGTTTAGTAGGGGAAATCAAGAGACAGCAATAGGTATATGGGGTCAGAGTTTAGGCTGGAATTGTAGTGGTGGAGAATAAGCCAAGCATATGGTGTTAGAAGCAGCATATGGTATATGAACAAAAGCAAAAAATGTAAACTAGCAGAGTGTACTGGGGAGTAAGACATGTTTCAAGATGTTAAAATATATGCTGCTGCAGGGAGAGAGAACATGATGATTAGGAAGGCAAGGATCTCTCCTAAAGGGCCATAGTACTTAGCTTGGGTTTTAGCCTAAGAGATCAGAGAGCCACGGAAAGAATTAACATTGGAGAGTGGGAAGGTAGTATTTGCATTCTGGAAGGATCCTTTCTTGCACAGTGTGGAGAACAGACCAGAGATGGCTGGGTGGTGCTTGAAGTGGAAGCAGGGAATCAGTGAAGAGGCTATTGTGAGAAATCATGGTGGTGAGAATCAAAGCAGGCACAATGGGGGAGACACAAGTGAGGGTAAAGGGCTCACGGAAGATGTTTTGGGTCTTTAACCAACCAAATAAGCAGTGGGAACACCAAGGATATTGGGAAGGCAGGAGTTGGTTTTGGAGAAAGAGAACGGGTTCAATGTTAGTTCCTGGTTTCTGGGGATGATTAGGGAAGATGACTGGTAGGAGACCTGTGGTCATGCAAGGCCATAGGTGTAGGTGAGATGACCTGAAAGAAGAGGACAAGTATTCCATACATACCTGGAATAGCAGCATCTAAAGGGTGGTGTGAGAGGGGGAATTCCCAAAGGAGGGAGTGATGCATGGTCAGGACCATTAAGAGGACCAGGAGGAAGTGATGACATGGAAATGAAAGGAATTCTAAGAAGTACAAGGTCAGGTGTCACATGCTAAGAAAAGCCAGTAAGATGAACAATGAGAGCCCCCAGGGCTTGGCAGTTAGGGATTTTGGGTGACCTCTGCCATGGTGACCTCAGGTAGGGGCAGGTGGATCCTGTGTCGCCTGGGTTAGAGGAGAAAGGAGGCCGGGAAGCGGGCATTTTCTTTCTCTTTTTTAGTGACTGTATGTTCTCTTCTTTCGCCCTTCCCCTTTCCCTGTTCCCTGCCTCTCTCTTTCCTTTATTCTTTTGTTTGGACTGTGCCCAAGGAGACAGGAGTAGGATGCAAAGAGAAAGAGACTCGCCCAGGGTCAAGGGGAATAGGAGCTGTGGGAGACACGCGAGCATGTTTAGAGACTAGAGGCAGTGATGGCGGAAAGGGGTGGGGTGGGAGAGGAGCGCATGGGGTGCACAGATTACCTTGCATATGAGAGGGCCTGTCACGCCCCTCAAAGGACAGGGCGAAGGGTGGCTGTGCATGGTCTAGGTGTACCCACTCATGCTGTCCAGCTGTTAGTGGAACTATGACATGAAGGTTGTTGTACGTCCATAATTTACTATGATCACTTTGTGCCTGCCTGCATTTTAGATGTGCCCAAGGGAGGGGGACTTAGCCCCCAGCCCCCAGTCCCCCCACCCCTCCCCCGCCTGCAATGCCACTTTTCCTCTAGCCTAATAAGGAGTCTTGGTGTAACAGCTATGGTCAGATGTCAAGGAAATTCGTGGTTCTGACCTGGACTTCAGTCCAAGCTTGTGCCCTGTGGTCTGGCTGCTGGCCCTCCTAACTAAGGCAGGCACCCTAACTGTGGATGAAGCGCCCCGAAGGGAATAATTAGCTTCCTTCCTGCAGAGCTTGCAACCACCCTGTACAAAGTGGCCACAGTAAATGTCACAGGAGGGAATGCTTCATCCCGCAGCCAGCCCCAGGGGAAGGGAATGTAATCTGGGGCTCAGAGCAGACACTGAATCCTGCAGACAGTGCAGCCAGAGGACAGGGCCACAGTTCCAGCAGCTTCTCTTGGGAGGTCAAGTCCTGGTCATTGCCTGGACTGGAGACAGCTCTGTTTGTAGAGTCCCGGCAGGCAGAAGTCAGGAGTTCCCTGCGTCAGGTTCTGAAACTCCAGAGATGTTGGCTGCTTGCTGCCAGGACCTCCCGGCTTCGTTAGTGTCCTCCCCTTCTAGAAGCTGCTCCTGGCCTCTGGCTGTATTCACTGCCCTGACCTCCACGGGTATCACTCGTTGACAATATGTGAAGCAGCTCTGAGTTTTGACTCTTGAGATGGCCAGAAGAGAACTTCAGGATCCTTGGTCCTCACCCAACTTCTATTTTTGGGGTGCTTGCTCTAGATGTCAACCACTGTATACATCTATACATTTAAAAATCCATTGTCTTACACTCGTTTATCTGCATTGCAAATTCTGGTTAGCGGGCAGCTGGAATTTGAACCCAGGTCTAGTCTGTCTCCACGGACTTAACTACTGCCTGCCACTGAGTCCCACATACATAAGACTAATGGAAGCGTGCACGTGGGGTGACCAGACATCTCCATCTGCCTGAAAGGGTTTTGCTGTTCAGTTGGGATCCCACTGAAAGTCCTGGCTGCGTCCCCTCTGCCGGGATTTGGATGGCACATTCTATAGTCCTCTGGACAGAGGAAAGGGTGCCCGAGGGCTTGGGAGACCCCCCCAGGTCATCACTGGTCAGTTGGCTGATGTCTAGCCTGGTCTGGTTCCCCTCCTTATGCCCCATTTATAAAACGGGGTGAATATTCCCGCTCATCTCTGAGGGGCTCCCTGGGGGCAGGGAGAAGGGCTCTGTGCCACAAGACTGCCCAGGCAGAGCCTCACCTGAGCCTGCCCTCACCACTGATCTCCAGGGGCTGCAGCGGGGACAGGGTGGCGCTACAGGAGTGCCGGAGGCTCTCTGCTGGGGAGGGGGCCCGGGGGGCAGCCGGAGGAGGCAGATGGAAAAGAAGTGACTCTCCAAATGATGGGCACCTGGGACAGGCCCTACCCCTCAGCAGCACCCCGCCCCCAGACCCCACCCTTGCCCCTGTGAAGGAACGGCTGCATCTTGGGTCTAACTGAGCACAAAACAGCTGCCTGAGATGGGGAAGGGGTCTGGGCTGGTTGGGGGTCGGGCCCTGACTTGGGGTGGTGGGCAGATGCCCAGCACACTACTGGCTGGCCGGTCTCTGCGTCCACAGGTCCCTCCTGGCACCTAGCAGGCTACAGCTCCTGGGACATGTGCAGGAAGGCAGGGCAGGGGAGGGCACCCCAAGGGGCTGCCTTCTGCTCTCAGCCAGACTCTCCCTGCCCCTGGCTCCACCTCCCGTCCCCCCACCTCCACCCACCTGAGGCCTGGACTTGACCTTGTTGGAATTGGGGGGAGGGAGTGATAAGCGTCTTAGGGGAGGGAACTAACTGCCTGCAAAGGCATTTTCCGCTTGCTAAAGTAAACAATCAAACAGGAAATTAATCGAGAAACCCACATCAACGGAAGGTTCAGGTTGTGATTTTCACAGCCCCAGAGCCAGGAAATTCAGAGTTATGGTTCCCATAGCAACTCGCCTGTAGAATCAGCCACTGTTGGGCTGGAATGAGACCTTGCGGGGTCAACTAGGCTGGCCCCTGCCTCCAGGCAGCATTGCCCAATGGCAAGTCTGGACATCTTGGGGTAAACTGCTCCTCCGAGGCAGACAGTTAGGTCAGGACGGCCAGGAGGGGCCAGGCTAGGCTCTGCTTTACAGCTCAGTCAGCGAGAGTTCTGCAAACTGGACCACAAGTGGACCCCTCGGGACTTAGGTTCTAAAGTCCCCTTTCCCCCTAGCACCCCCATGCTCCCAAATTCTACGACAGGGACCATGCTCGGGTCTGAAGATGCTCAGCTCGCAGCTGTGCAGCGCACGCCCACTTTCATTCATGCCGCCACCCCTCGTTCTACTCAGCCCAGAATGGACCCCACTCGCCGCTCCTGAACCAGTCCTCCAGGAAACACCTTGATTGACTGGCAGGTCAGAGCTGTCAAAGCAGCTACCAAGGGGCTCCATGCCCCGGGCGTCCTCTTCAACCACAACCCCTCCGGTCCAAATAGATAA
>NW_004567117.1:31182359-31185026 GCF_000260355.1 Condylura cristata | reverse complement strand
GGAGTCCCTGCCTGGCAGGAAAGGAGATAAGGGCGTGGAACTCAATGGAGAAGGAAACAGTCTGGAATCTTTCTCCAAGAGTCACCCTGCCCCTCTCTGCCCTGAGATGGCCACCGCCAGCTGGCCTTATCAGTGTGGTTCTGCAGCCCAGGCCCAAGGAAACCTTGTGACCACACTAGCTGAGGCAGGCACCAGGCCTGTGTCCGAGCGAGCCGGCCCACTGCCCATCCGCCCGCCAGCCTGCCCCTGGAGCCAGTGCTGTGGACTGAGCAAAGCAGAGGAAGCAGACAGAGTGACTCCTTGGTTTCCTAACAGGCTTGCTGCACGCCAGGGGCGGACGGGCCAGCTCAGAGCACGCGGTCTCCCTTGCGCAACAGAGCTTTCCTCTCGGGTAAGCTTCCCCGGGGGATGGCATCCCTGTCCAGTCATACACATCCCGACTCTGTGGTCTTCAAACACCACACTCCCGCTTCGCCCTTGTTTAAACACATCAGAGCAGGGTGGGGTAGGGGCGGCCGGGGAAGATGGGTGCCTCCTGGCGGTGCAAGCGGCTGCCTTTTGTGAGACCGAGACCTTTAACTAGAAAGAAGGGTGGTGGTGGAGAGAGGGCTGATTTCTCTGCAGTGCAAAAGGGAGCTGGAGAAGGGTCTCTGAACACGGAGTCCAGGCCTCGCCAGCCGACGGCCGCTGCCGCCCGCTAACTGGGCACACATTATCAGCTCTCCTTGAGGCTGGAAGAAGATTTTAGAAGGTTTTTCATGGTATGCTGTTCACAGGTGTCTCACCTAGTCTCAGACTCTACAGGGTGTGCCAGGGAGGCCAGGGACCTGTGAGGGTATTGAGGAGCTGGAGAAGGGATGCCTGGCTCCTGATTCTGCCACCAAGCACGGAAGCCTGAAGCAGCTCTTGCTCAAACCACGTCTCCTTCAGCATGGAATCTCCATCTGCAGCACGCAAGAGGAATACGTGTGTACAAGGGCGTGGTGGCCAGGCAGAGAGGCCAGCTCCCCCAGTGGGGGAAGAGGGGGTGAAGCTTGAAGCCACTACCCCAGCTGGGCTGGAGGTCTGTCCCACGGGGGAGGGGCTCAGCTGGCTGTTGGGTGGTTTTGGGTGTAAGACAGTAACCAGGGTTCAACTGGGCAGGGCAGAGAATAATAGGTCTGTGCTGAAGGCGTAATTAGCATTTGTGCTCAGAGCAGCAGTCACCCCAAAGAGGGGCAGACAAGCCTGGGCTGAGGAAAGGGCCTGAGGCTGCTGGGGACACAGAGGGTTCCTGAGTACTCTGGGCCAAGTCTAAGGTTGGAGATAAGAGCATTTAATTGGCCCCTGGGAGTGTGTTTGTCCTTAGAGCCTTATCCTTAGCAGAATAGAAATTGTCATAATGTGACTCTTTTTCTAAATTGAGATGATCTTTTTGTAGGAGAGAACACGCAAGTCAACAGGATGTATCAGCCGGGCATCCTGCCGTCACACTGGCTGCAAGGGGCAGAGGGCCTCGCTGGGCGTTCAGGGGCTTGCTGGCCTGCTTCTAGGGGTTGGAGAGGTTGCGGGCGGGCAGCGACTTCCCTCTCATTCCCCTTCACAGGGCTGAGTGCCGCCAAAGCCATCTGTTACAGGATAAGAATGTGACCTGACGTTTGCTCCCCACGGTCTCAGCCCGGCCCGGCTTCTCCACCGCCACTCCATTTCCCAGACCCCGCAAGGGGTCTGCGAGACCTTCCGTGTCCAGGAGCCTTCCCTGACCTCTTTCTCTCTCTCCAGCCAGAGGCCATTCTAATCATAGCCCAGGAGCCTAGAGATCTTTACGGGGGAAGATCTCTCCAGGTCCCTGGTGCTCAGCTGGGGTGAAGTCACTCAGCAGTCCGTCTGCCCAGGTGGGAAGGAGCCGTGGGAATGCCGCAACCACAGGAACCCCCTTTCTGCGCCTCAGTTCAGGGCTGTGCAGCAGACAGCGTGGCCTGCTCACCTGGACGCACCCCTTGCCCAGCCCCACAGCCCCTCACCTGCTGCGGAAGCTGCCCTCAGCCCAGGGCTAGTCCCCTCCCGGTCCCCGGTCCACCTCCACTCACAGGAATCTCCCTGTCCCTGGGCTCCTGCAGCAATGAGGTCTGAACCCCCAACTGTGAAAAGATCAGCAGCCAGTGTTGACTGAAGGCTGCCTTTGTGCCGGGCCTGCCCAAGAGCGTGGTGAGCATGGCTGCCCCTCCTGGCACCAGCCCCGGCAGGGAGGTGCCCATTGCTGCCTGCTCCTTGGAGGAGGGCTGAGGACTGACAGCCCAGGTGGGGGCCACGGCCACACTGCTGGCAAGGACGAGGGGACACACACAGGACGAGGAATTAGACCTGAAATAATGAGCGGCTCCAGCTCCTCCATACTGCCCCCACCACTGCCCAAACATGCGTGGGAGGCCAAGAAGGAAGGCGCCCCGCAGCCCCTCAGCAGGCCCTGTCCTGGGACTCGGACAGGAGACAGGAGGGGCAGTACGGACCCCCCGCCCCCAGCCCTGGCCCATAACCTTCGGGTCCAGACCAGGCACCATCCCTTCTCTGTTCTCTGCCATGATTGTGACTTGCAGGAGGAAGGACCAGCACTTGACAGTGTCCAAGGACCATCAGGGGCTCACAGAACCCTTTACCGAGGATGATTGCAGGTGATAGGCACTTGGC
>NW_004567117.1:31177686-31181654 GCF_000260355.1 Condylura cristata | reverse complement strand
AGGGCCACTCTGGGTGGACACATAGGACAGGGGGGAGGCATAGGGCCTCTCTGGGTGGACACATGGGACGGGGGGAGGCACAGGGCCACTCTGGGTGGACACATGGGACAGGGGGGTGGCATAGGGCCTCTCTGGGTGGACACATGGGACCCGGGGGGGAGGCACAGGGCCACTCTGGGTGGACACATAGGACAGGGGGTGGCACAGGGCCTCTCTGGGTGGACACGTGGGACAGGGGGTGGCACAGGGCCTCTCTGGGGCAATAACAGGTTTTGCTCAGAGGTGTCACCAGACCAGGTCACATCAAGCCCAAGAGGCAGTGGGGAAAACAATTTAACCGCACTTGCACTTTGTGAATGGGATTCTGAATGTTCCAAAGCAAGGAGGGGGGAGCAGGTAACTTTAGAAACGCGGCTGCTGCGGGGAGCTGGGGCCTGCACTTGGCAGGCAGATCGGCTCTGAATGCCAGCTGCGAGGCAACCGTCTGGGACGGGGGTGAGCTAGAACCTTCCTATAGCAAATTTTTATGGGGGTAGGGTCGGGGGCTTAGAGACCCAACAGACGGGCCCCTGTCCCCAGGGAGTGCATGTTCCAGGTGAGCAGAGGCCTCTGCGTCAGAGTGGTCAGCACAGGTGCTTGGGCCGAACAGCTCAGAAGGGGAGAGGAGCCAGCTAAGGGAGAAGGGCCAGGGCTTGGTGGGCAGAGATCCCGAACAGCCTCTGTCCCTGGCTGTTCCCACATTAGGTTCCTTCTGAGCATCTTGTCTAAGTGTGCCGTGTCATCCGCTCAGTGATGCCAGGCCTGCTTCCCAGGTGAGCCCAGAGGGCCGGCTTCTGAGGTCCCATGACCTTTGAGTGGCATGTGCTGCTGAAAGCTTCTGGAAGCCCTTGGAGGGATCTGACACCCCTGAGTGGACAAAGGCGGTGTGTGAGCAAAGAGCAGAGTTTGAAGCTATTTTGAGGCCAAGTGCAAGGTGACGGTGGCCTGACAGGAGGCTCTGGCCCTGGAGGGGAAGGAGGAGAGGGAGAGGAGCTGCGTATTTGGGGGGGGGAAGCCACAGGGTTTGTGGACACATTGGATCTGATGGGGCTGCGGGGAGGAGTCAAGTGACTCCCTAATTTTGGGCCTGAGCAAAATGGACAACAGTGGTTTTGTCTGCCAAGACTGAAGCCCAGTGGCGGACGAAGAGGTTTGGACATTTGAGTCGGGAGGTCACGGGAGTGGTCTTGCAGGAGATATACTTGACACCCCCGGGCCGGATGGTGTTCAGTTTTGAGGCCCAGTGAAACCATGGAGACCTGGGTTTCCCAGCCTCGTCATGACTGGCGGACACGGGGGTCAGTGTGGGGCCCCCTGAGCCTCGGAGGGTGTGGAGCAGCAGCGTTCACACACTAACCACCAGCCATGTGTCCAGACGCTGACAAATGCCAGCAGGGCGGTGGTGGGGGGACAGCCCCCCATCAAGAATCAGTCCATTGATAACCTACAGCTCTCTGGCCTGACTTCACAGGAGCCAGTAAGTTAGAAATAGTTTTTACATGCTTAAGTAACTGAGAGAAATTCAGAGGAAGAACACTATTCCGTGATCCATAAAAGTTACGTGAAATTCAAATTCTAGGGTTGATAGCTTCGGCTTTGTTGGCAGGCAGTCGCCGCCATGGCCTCGCCCAGCAAGCTTTCTCAGACAGTGGCGGCGCTGAGGACGGACGAGCTGGTCTCCGGAGTTGATGACGTGGCACCTTGCCTTCAGTGGGTGCGGCACAAGCAACCCAGGGAGACAGCATGTGGGGAGATGATTCTTTGGAAGGTTTTAGCTCCAAAGGGAAGAGAGATCAGGTGATTCTAGAAGGACGGAGAATGTGGGGCCCAGGGAAGGGGTCCCCTCTCAGATGGGTTTGGTGAGTGGATAAAAAGAAACATCTTCCCTGTATCATCCAATGCAGGGAAGAAAGGAAAAACCCCACAAGGGAAGTTACAGAAGGAGAAGGGATGGGATCAGGCCGCACTCTGGACTCCGGCGTGCTGAACCAGCCCCCGCCAAGGGGGATGGGCTACCCAAAATAGGCAGACCAAGGCCAGTCCGCCATGGCTGTGAAGCGCCCCAAGACAGCTTGTGGGCTTGTGAGATAATTAAAGAAGCAAAAGTTATGTAAGCAGACTTAGATAGCAGTTTGGGTTAGGAAGAAAGATACTTAAATCTGGCGGTAGGATTATTTTTAAACGTTACTCTATTATTTGTGCTTATGTATAATTGTCTCTTTCTTCAAGCTATGTGCTAACTTCATTGCAAAATTATAGAGAGACATCCCCAAGGATATTATATTGTATTTCTATTTTTCTCAGTTGAACGTTTTTTTGGAGACAACTTTTTGTTGAAGTATCAAAATGTGCACAAATCCTAAGTATATGGTGAGAGGTGTTTTCAGAAAGAAGAATGTATTTGCACTGCCCCGACCAAGAGCTGGAGCCTTGGCGCCCTGTTCCTCTCGTGCTCGCTTCTTTTCACCAACTCACCCCGCTCCCCTCACCTAGGGTTACCACGATCATGTGTATCTCCACAGTGGGTTGTGCCCACTGGAAAAGTCCAGACCCTTAAATCTGCAGCAAACACAATGGTCTTGCAAGTGGTCCCCTGTGAGTCCCGACTGACCCAATGGCACCTTTGAGCACCCCATTCTCAGCTGCCCTGCCTAGGACACCATTTGCTCTGCATCAGTGGGGCAGGCATGCTAGCCAGTTTGAACATACGAAGCTTCAGTTCAGAATAAGGTGCTGTCCACCAACCTAAGGGCATTTGTCGGGGTCAGGGAGCTGATTCCCGGATGCAGGAACCTGTCTCAAAAGCCTTGTCTCTTGGATGCACTGTATGTACTGATATGTGTGCTTCAACTTTTTAGGGGACGTGGGACCCTTTGAAAATCTGATTGAAGCTCTGGCATCTCTCTTAGAACACTGCACAGAGTCACAGATCTTGGCATTCAATTTTGGGGTTCCAAGACCACCGAAGGCCACCCTTTGGCATCTGGCATGGGCCTATGCCATCAATGGGAAGGTCAGGGGTGCGCAGGGCAGTGACTGCCTTCAAAAGAACATCAACACAGTCACAGGCTCACGTGACACCTGGAGGGTGCTGTAGCCTTTTGCGGTGGCTGTGCAGGATGTGGCTGGGTAGCTCTGTGGTTAGGCATCATGCCAGGCTGGCCAACAGAGACCATTCTGTACTACGTGCTGGACACACGGCAGCAGCAGGAAACTCAAAGGGCTGAAAGCGGACAAATAACTGGCCTCAGGGGCCAGTGGGATCAATGGCAGTCGGGTGAGTCTACCGTCCAAGTTCAAGTTTCCTTTCCACGCTGCCGGGGCTTTCAGCATCCCTGCTCTTCGGCCATCCGAAGCCGGCGGGAGTTCCCTGGGAGCCCTCATCCAGCGGCCAGGAGGAGCTGACTGGTGGCCCAGGGACCGGCTCTGCTTGTGGAAATGACTCACTGGAGCCCTGCCACTCAGGACTCCAGGGGACACACACATTTCCTGTGTCTGGGAAGAGCCTGGGGCGGGGTGAGCTGGCAAGGCAGAGCTCGGAGATAGAAAAGCATCCAGCTCTGCATGCTGGCTGGAGAGGCCTCTCCCTGCGTGCACGTGACTGAGCCATGTCACCTCCTGACCTCAGTTATGTCACCTGTGAAATGGGGTGTGCGGGTGGTGGAGGGGAGTCTGGGTCAGGCTACTCAGTCTTCTTTCTGCAGCACCAGGATCACCAGGGACAGTGATTCCCCCACTTGAATGTGCATCGACATGACGTGGTGGGCAATTTCCCACTTCGGAACCACAGACCTCGCTCGGGGTTGGTACAGCCTGAATAGATGGGTATAGCTAAGAATAGGCTTTGCATGTTTAAATAGTTGGGCAAAACGATCAAAAGAAGAAGACTATTTTGTGACACACACAAAAATGATCAAAAATGCAAAGGT
>NW_004567117.1:31136699-31176746 GCF_000260355.1 Condylura cristata | reverse complement strand
CCCCCCCCCCCCAGGACAGACCCCAGAGGTTCTCTGCAAGCTGTGCTGCATGTGGGATATTCTGCAGAGGCTTCACTGCTGCGGGGGAAGCAGGTCCCAGTCCCAAAACATCTCCCTGGGCAAGGGGCAGGGAAGGCCTTAAGACATCCCCCAGTCTGAGAGGAGTGGAGGAAGACGGGAGCAGACGAGCTGGGATGCAGGGTCGTCGGGAGAGAGGAGATGATGACGGGCCTCCTTCCTCCAGGCCTGTGTGCTCCCTGACAGTCACACTTTAGAATCTATGTCTCCCCATCACCCAGAGGCAAACGAGCACTGGGCTGTGAGCACTGGGCTGGCCGGTGGCAGCCACCCTCACCAGTGTCTCACTCCCTGGAGCCCTGGGGCTTCCTGCCTGCAGCGTTCCCCAAGCAAGTCTCAACTCTGGCCCTGGGATTCCAGGTATTTTCCCAGCCAGCCCCACCTCAGCTAATTGCTTTCCAGTCAGCTAATCCTTGGCCCACACCCTCAGCTCCAGCCAGGCAAGCCACCTCAGTGTGGCCAGCAGGAGCTTCTGAGACTTCCCATGGCCCTCATCCAAGCCTGGGGCAGCCTCTCGACTCCCCTTGCCCAAACCACATCCTCCTTGCTCTTCCCCACACCTCAAGCTCTCCTCTGACTAACATTCCCAAACCAAGCAGAGCTCGGTCCAGCCCAGACCAACAGCAGCAGGACTAATTCATCCCCTGCTGCCCCCCTCCCATCCCTCTCCCCTCCCAAACGGCCATATCCGGGCTACCAGGGAAGAACAATTAGCAAAAAGTGGGGTTGTACCTACTGTTCAATTCCCAGAGCTAATTGTTTTAAGCAGGGCTTCGGCCTTCATTAAAGGATAATTAGTTAGTGAATGTGTGTTTGCATTTCCTAAGTCTGGCTTTTAACCCTGGGAAACCAGATTCAGCAAATACTTTCATGTTTCAATACCTCTGGGTAAGGGACAAGGTCGTAATTACAGAAATGGCAGTCCTGAGAACAACAGTGTAATCAAAAGGGCAACGAAAGAATGAGCTAATTGTGCCTTCCACGCACTGGGCCGGGATTTCTATTGGCCATTGTGCAGAGGAGGTGGGAGCGGCCCTCGGGCTGCCCTCCCCAATCCGTCCTGTCCTGCAGTCTGCCGTCCACTGTCCTCGGCCGTCCAGTGTCCTCGGCACCCTCTTCGGTGCTTGTCTCTTCTCTTACCTCTCCTGCCCCTTCCTTTCGTCCTCCCCACCACTCTTCACCCTCCAGAGGATGGCCTCCCGCAGACCCTACGGGGAGCTGGAGTCTGTAACCCACCAGCCATTCAACCAAACTAGCACACGGGCCTTGAGCTCATACTACTTCCTTTGCTTCGAGGCCCCCGTACAGCGCTTGGAGGACCTGGGTCCAGAGGCTCAAGGATTCCACAAGCAAGTCTCCAGGCCCGGAAAGGCTTAGCTAAAAAAAGTTGTCTACATCTCTAAAACAGATGAATATATGGCCCTCCCTGGTGGCGCAGCGGGTTAAAGTGCAGCACTAAGAATCGAAAGCCACTTCTGCATGAGTTCGATTCCTGCCTGCCCCGGAGGTGACCACATGGCGTGGCAGACCTCTCCTGACCCGCCCGCTGCTCCCCGCAGCAGTGTACTTCATCGATCTGCCTGTTCTGCTCCCCACTCTGTCTCTGGTGAAGCCTCTCATTGCCCCTGCAACTCTGGCCTGTACCCCAGTTCTGTATGAATAAATAAATAAATCTTAAAAAAAAAAACAGACAAATATATATAAAAATCTTGTCGATACTTTTAAACATTGATTACATTTTGAAAACACCGTTCTCTGGACATACTGGATAACACGGACGGCACTAACGAGAGTTCTCCGTGTCCATTAGGAAGTGCACAAGGACGCGGCGCTCCCGTGGCGTTATCGGGACATGTGCTCTGCTCTGTAGCTGGCTCGGTGCTGGATAGTTAGGGATTAAGAGGCTTCTGATGTCCTCAATGTCTGCGACCGTGGCTGTCCCTTCTCACCTCCTAGTGCCTCTTAGTCGCATCGTCTCCTCCTTATTCGCCCTTTTGCATCCTCTTTCTCCTTCTCCTGCGTGGCCAGGTCCAGGTGAAGGCTGACAGGCACACAGCAAGAGCTCACTTGTGCACCCTCCCCAAAGCTCCTAGGCCAGGAAGGTGTGCCCGAAGCCCACCCTGACCTGTCATGACTGTGGCTGTGGGGTTTTGACTTCAGGCAGACTAAACCTCACATGAAGCTTGGCAGACTGAAGTCAAGGAAAGAGCACGAAAGTAGAGTGAAACGTGGGTACAGTACACAAGCCCTTTACCAGTGGGCAGCATGTTGCTCTGGTTACTCATGCTCTGAGCACAAATGTTTCCCTGGGGTTTTGCTTGGCAGGGGGGCTTCTCTCAGGGGCCACTACAAGCCAGCTGGCTCACCTTGCCCTTTCAAGGATTCTGGATTCATCTCTGCTAGACAAGTTTCCCAGATCACCTCCAGACTCACTTTGCTCACTTTTGGTGCTCTACTATTATTACACAAGTTTTTACTGGGCACCTACTACATACCAGGCACTGTTCTAGATGTTGGAGGATGTGACTGTAAGTAGAACAGATACACTCTCTACCTTGAGACTTTCCACACTGCCTGGGGAGTCAGAAATCAAATAGATTATCCAAGAAGACTAAGGTAAGACTAACGATTGGGAAAAAGAAAGCAGGCTGCAGACAGAAAAACAGGATGGCAGGCTGGGGTGAGCGGGACGATCAGGAACTGACATTCAACACAGACCCGGGTGGAACGCTGGAAGAAGGCATCCCGACGGGGACTTATTCTACCCTGTCTACTCCCACTTTTTCTCATTAAGCACTTCGTTTTATGTGATGCAAGTGTGCTGCCGACAGATGCCTCTATTTTAGGTCTTTGTTTCAGCAAACCTACTAAATTCTGTTTAATTCTCATCCCCATGTGAGCTGAGCCCCTGAGAGGGTCAGGAATCTGGGTGTCTCTGGCTCCGGAGTTCTGGCTATGCAAAAGTCGCCCTCTGGGAGGTTCCTTTACAGGTTCTGGGCTGGCCTGGTAGCCTGTTCACTGCTGATGGCAGTGATACGGGCCACCCGCCAACAGCTGGGTTCTAGAGAAAGGGAAGAGGTGGTTCCTGTGTCTGGCTTCCCATTGCATCCATCCGAGCAGCATAAAGGGTCACATCGACCGTTGGTGTCGGCTTTTTAACAGTGGGTCCTGGCAGCTGCCGCAGCAGCTTACAGAAGGCAGGCTGGGTCACGGGGAGATATGGGTGTGATTCATTATGTCGAGCTCTCAGCCCAGACCCCAGTTTTCACTTCTGCTCTGTAGCCCCTTGGAGTGTGCACGGGCCGCGCCTGCTCACAGCGGACCCAAAGTTGGCACCTGCATGGGTGGGTGGATGGTATCGGAGTGGGGTCGGGCTGGGGTGGAGATGGGTGGGCAGACCCTGAGGAGGCATTGGGGTTTGGGGTTGAGGGGCTCAGGCAGGGATGCAGGGAGGCCTCTGACATTGTCTGCACGGGTGGGAAACTGATATTATTTTTTGACTTGCGGGTTATCTGAAGTTACTGTTGGCCATTTTTCTTCCCTCCTAGCGACAGATTCCTTATCTGCTCAATATATAGGTCACTCCCTCTTCCTCCCAGCCAATGCCCTCACCCTGGCCTGTCTCCCCCCCAGCTGCAAGTTGGCTGGGCCCACTCTGGCATCAGCTAACTGAGAGAAACGCCAAAGGGGGTTAGACGGGTGGATATCTTCATTTTTTTTTCAACCCCAAAGGACTAGCTCATCTCGGCAAATACATGTGTTTGTGCAAATCTTGTACACACAACTCCCGCCAGATACAATTCGTGCTCTGCTGTCTATTCCCCATTTCAGAAAAAATCTGCATCCCCGCCTCTCCGCCAGGGCCTTCAGCTCCCCCGGTCCTCGCCTGCCTTCAGCGCGACTCTGCAAAAAGCAGGGGCCTCTTGAAGTTCAGACATTAATTACTGAGTTAGACTATTTTTCAAAATTACAAGGCATGGCCCCAGGAGATGAGAGGAAGGAGGAGAGCACGCAGGGGAAGGAGGCGGGAGAATGAGTCTGCCCAGGGCGCAGGAGGCGGGTCTGCAGCGCGGTCCCCACCCTCCTGGGAGAGCCCCCGCCCCACCCCGCAAGGCGAGCGCCCCCTGCAGGCCACCGGGAGGCAAAGTGCCAGAGGAAGAGCTTGGCGTCCCGGGGGTCTTGACGAGGGGCGGTCGGAGGGGAGAGAGGGTTGGGGCCGGGAGTTTTGGGGGCAGAAAAGTGAAAACACTCCTACCGCTTACTTCCCCACGTCAGATCACAGAGGGGGACTTATGCTAGGAGATGGTTATGTTCATCAAAATTGTTTCCAAGGAAGGGGAAGTGAATCAAATCATTCTCCCTGTGTAATTAGGAGGCTGGACCGGCTGAGGATTCTCTGGGAGCCCGCGGGAATGGCGGGATTCACTGGGCGTCGCGATTCAATCTAACTTAAGAAGAAGAAGAAGAAAAAAGCCGACTATTTGATGCTTCCTAAGAAAACACGCTCCTATTTGGAGATTCTTTACAAGGCTAGCTAACTCAAGAGAGGCACGTTCTCGGAATCTCTGTATTTTAGAGAAAATACCCAAAGCTTGCAACCACCACCGCTTTCCAAATGGGACTTGAAGAAACGTCTTCCGAAGCCATGTTGAGATGGGTTTGGAAATCTCTTGAGTTTTAAGACTGTTTAAAAACGGTTCTGGCGAGGAGACTGGTTTCCCTTTGGAAATCAGTGTCTGGGGGAAGCTGGTATTTTTATAACTCCAGGCTCTCTATCAGATCCTGTGTTACCATGGTTGCTAAGGGGAACACTGGCTTCAGATTTCACATTTCAGTTTGCAGAGTCTGGCTGAGGAAGTGGAACAGTTAAAGGGAGAGGGCCGTCAGAGGGTCAGGGAATGGAGGTGGTGGAGGGCCCCGAATGTTAGCTGGAGGAGGGTGAGGACCTCAGTGGCCTCAGTGTGGGGGGGCACTTGAGTGTGGGGTGGTGGGGTGGGGGCGTCTGGTCGGTCAGGACCGTGAGACGCGGAGTGACTTGGCTGCCAAGCGGAAGGGGGGGCTGCAGCTCTGGAGGGAACAAAACTGTAGGGAGTTATTTCGGCAGAGGTGACAGGAATGGTTGCTTAAGCTGGGGTATTCATAGCGGCAGCTGCTGGACCTGGAGAAGCCCTGCCTCCTCAACCAGTGCCCAGAGGCTGTGTACCTGCCCAGGAAGGCTACATTCTTAGAGGAACATTCCAGGCGGGGTCTGTGCCTAAGATTAGGGCTGGAATAAACTGTTCATGGAAAAAGGTTCTGAGTTTTCAAGCTTCATTCCAGCCCCTCACTTTCCCCTTAGGCTTTCTGATTGACTTATAATAGAAAAACAACTTTAAAGACCACAAGGAGCCGAGAATTGTTCTCGGTTCAGAGACCCTTGCCAGGCAGAATCCCCTTGTCTCATCTGCCATCTGGCCTCCCACATTTTTCCTCTTCCCACACTCACTTTTTTTTTTTCTTTGAGCGCTGCATTTTCCCCTGTGCACAGAATTACCTGTGGGTCCCTCTGGCTAGGGAGTGCCCCAGAATTATTTGACTTTCTTATCCCAACACATTTCTAGCAGGAAATGTGTCTAGGAGACTTTTGAGTGCAACAAGGAAGTAGTCGATGTTTGTTGAATGAATAAACAAACTCTCCTGTATCCCTTCCATGGTGTTGCTCTCTGGCTTAAAGACTTTCAGAGGTTCCTCAAATCGTTTTGCATCCACCAGAATGCCTCCGATGTGAGCCAGCACAGCTCAGAGCGCATCCCTCGGGTGCTTTCTTAATCATCTGTCACAGAAGCTCAATTCTGACCCTCATGCCTCTGCGCTTAAACTTTTCTTTCTGAAGTTTTCTCCCCCAACTCTGAATACCTGTCTGAGCCTGCTTAAGCCCCCCCACCCCTGCTTTCCTTCTCCTTTGTCCCCCCCCCCAAGCTGGCTGTGCCCCTAAATCCCCCCACCTCAATATTTATAACATCATGAATATTCATTGCTGCTTAATTTCTGTGGGTGTGGTTGCCAGGTGGAGGGCAATTGATGCTCCCTCCTTCTAGTACAAATGGCAAGTTTTGCAGTTAATACAACAGTGGCATTTTCCCACAACAAATCACTGTTGACCAAGTGCCAGTGAGTCTGCGGCAAAGTGCAGTGGGGATTGCTTGATAGATGAAACCCAGTCCAGCTCCTAGACACCAGTGGAAGTTTTAAGAGCAACCAAAGGGGTCACAGCATTAATACAACCACCAGGCAAAGGCCACACCCAGAGAACAGGCATCAGCACCCCCATGTTGCACAAGGACGCACGTCGCTTGGGATGTTAGAGGAGGAGGACTCAGGGCAGGGTGGGGATGTGGTGGCCAGTGATCCTGGCCACGAGGACGGCAAGGGTCAGGCTGGAGAAGAAGGTACCTAAGGCAGGAGGGAGGCAAGAGGCCTCGTGTAGAAACACAGTGGGAGCAGTGTGCTCGTCCATGGCAGAACCGGGGTTCAAACGGTGCTCCCTGTTTTTCTGGCTCCCAGCCCACAGTGCTCTTGGGCTGACAGCTTACTGGATGCACCTGAGATGTGAGTATTTGTGTTTCTTAATCTTGGCTGCATGTTGGGGTCACCTGGAGGGGTTAAATCTTCCTCTCAGCCCCAGCCCTAGAAAGTTTAATTGGCTGAAGGAGGCGGCTGAGTGTTTGCAAATTTGCAAAAGCTTCCCAACGCAGAGTCCAAGTTCTGGGCCCGTGGAGGGTTTTGAATCTTTCGTCCCCATCACAGTCCACCCCTAGCCCGGGCACAGCGTACCCTGGCCTCCTGGCCAAAGTGGACTCAGTCCTGGTCCTGCCTGTCTCCTGCTCTAGGCAGGGAGGATGAGCCCACTGGGCAGCACTGGAGAATGTTCTGTTTGACTCTCAGCCCTGGGGACCAGCAGGGGACCTCCACCCACACCCACTTCACTGCAGCCTTTTCCAAGGTCAAATTTCCCTCAACGCTGAGACAATGCAAACGATTGAATGCACACTCACGCAAAACGTCTAAAACTCTGTCATTGTTGCACTGAGCAATTTCATTTCCTGAGGAGCCTGACTTGCTGCCCCGGGTCCTCCTCCCTCTCCTCCCACCGGTGTCTGCAAGCCTCCTCCAGCAGTCAGCCAGTTGCCTCTCTGGGGGTGTTCTTCTTGGAGACACCCCTCAGGGTACCTGCACCCTCCCTGCCCTTCCTCTGCAAGGCAGATGGGGCCCTTGGGGGATAGAGGGGAGGACCACAGGGAAGCCAACCAGAGGGACAGGCTGGTGAGGGCTGAAGAGGGTGCAAAGGGGTGAGAGATTCCTGGTAGAAGGTGCCTCTCCCTTCCTCCTGACCTCTGGTGGTGGGTGTCAGCTAGGAAGAGGGCAGGAGGAGGCAATCACCTATAGCCATGGGCTGGAGGGATTGGCATGGGAGGGGAGGCTGGAGAAGGGTGAGAGGGAGTGGATAAAACAGGCCTGGGGTGCCAGGGAGAAAGGGAAAAGGCCTCAGGGTTAAAAGACATTCCTGTGGCTTAACGGGTTAAAGCTCTGGAGGAAGCCACTGCAGCCTGAGTTTGATCCCCCACCAGGGAGCTAACCCACACAGCGTGGCAGACCTCTCCTGACCTGCCCGCTGCTTTCCTCAGCAGTGTGTTTCAGTGGATCTGCCCGTTCTGCTCCCCACTTTTTCTCTCACCCACCACACCTCTGGCCTGTACCCCCAGTTCTGTAAGCATAAATAAACCTTAATGGGCTCTCCCTGGTGGTACAGCGGGTTAAAGCACAGCAGTAAGAAGCTAAAGCCACTTTAGCATGAGTTCGACTCCCGCCAGGCCCGGAGGTGACCCACATGGCACAGGAGACCTCTCCAGACCTGCCTGCTGCTCCCCTCAGCAGTGTGTTTCAGTAGATCTGCCTATTCTGCTGCCCGCTCTGTGTGTGGTGAATCCTCTCTGCATCTCTGGCCTGTACCCCAGTTCTGTATGCATAAGTAAATAAATCTTTAAAACAAAAAAAGCGAAAAAACATCCCATTATCCCCTGCCAGAAGAATTCGCAACAAACCTCTTAAAGTAAGGGGCCCAGAGAGAAGCTTCAGTGATAATTTGTAAGAGTCTAGCAAAATCGTCCCTGGGTCACAGAGGTGACAAAGGGAAGCAGGAGCATGGCAGGGTCAGGATCAGGGAGACCCAAAGCCGGGCGGTGGGCTCTGGCAGAGGTGAGGGTGGTCATGGGGGTGGGGGTCAGCTCCGCGGGGGTGGGGGTCGGAGCACCTTTAGCTCAAGCCATAAACACTAGTTACACCCTCCCCTGCTTGGGGCCTCCCAGACACAGTTGGACCCTAGACCGGGGCTTAGAATACTATTTAAAAGGAGCCTGGAGGCTCTTCCCACACGTTTCTGACTTTTAAAATTTTTTCCTCAATATTTTATACTTTTAGTGTGTAAGCCTTTCATTTCTGTAGTTGAGTTTCTTTCTCAGTATTTTATTCTTTCAGATGCACTTATTAGCGGGATTGTCTTCTAATTTCCTACTTCAGCACAACTGATTCATGTGCAGAAATGCAAATGATTTTTGTTTGTTGCCCTGTATTCTGCAACTTTACTGAATTCGTTTATTGGTTCTAACTTTTTCTTTTGGTGGAGACTTTAGGACTTTCTGTATGAGATTATGCTGTCTACAAATAAGAGATGATTTTACTACTTTCTGTTCCATTTGGATGTCTTTTTTTTTTAATGCCTATTTGCTTTGTCTAAGAATTCCTGGAATACATGGACTAGGAATTGGTAAGAAACCTTATCTTGATCCTGATACTGGACTGGAAGACTCAATATTGTTAAAAATACCTACACTACCCAAGTGACCTACAGTTCAATGCAATTCCTTCCAAAATTCCAATGGCATTTTTAAATAAAAATAGAAAAAGCAGTTTCTAGAAGACAAAGAAATAACCAAAACAATTTTGAGTCAATTTGAAAATGAACAAAGCAAGAAGCATCACACGTCCTAATTTCAAAACCTGTTACAAAAGCTACAGTCATTAAAACAAACTCAAAGGCCAGCACGATAGAATTGGGTACACAGAAATAAACCCAGGCATGTATGGCCATCTGATCTGTGATAAAGTCCCCCCAAAACATAATGTGCCAAGATAGTCCTTTCAACGCACGGTACTGGGAAACAGGACAGCCATGTCTGAAAGAATAAAACTGTATTCTTACACCACATACAAAACTAACTCAAAATGGACTAGAGGCATAAGCAGGAGACTAGAAACTACACCTCCTTGAAGAAAACCTAGGGGAAAAGCTTCATGACATTGAGTGACAATGAGTTCATGGAGAGAACACCAAGCACAGAAGCCAAAGTGGACAGGTGGATGACATCAAACTGACAAGCTTCTGCTCCACAAGGAAACAAACAATAGAGTGAAAAGGCAGCTTACAGAATGGTAGGAAATGTGTGCAAACCAAATATCTGATAAGGAGCTAATTTTCAAAAAATATAAGAAAGTTTTACAAGCCAACAGCAAAAATCCTCAGAACTGGGGATAAGGTCATATTTTTCCAAAGAAGACACGGAAATGATCAACAAGTATATAAAAACATGCTAAATGTCAAGGAGCATCAGGAAAATGTAAATCTCATAACTCTTAGGATAGTTATTGCTAAAAAAACAAGCAAACCAGAAAACTCCAAAAGGTGACAAGGATTGGCAAGGCTGTGGCGAAATAGGGCATTGTTGGTGGGAAGGCAAAATGACAATGATCTTGACAATGACTTCATGGGATGACACCATAGCTGTGGAAAACAATACAGAGGGTCCTCAAAAATAAATAAATAAAGCAGAGCTACCATAGGACCCAGAAATCCCACTTGTGGGTATTTAACCAACAGAATTAAAATCAAGAACTCAAAGAGCTAGAGGACCACCTTGTTCACTACAGGGCTACTTAGAGGAGTCAAAATGTGCAAGCAACGTAACTGTCCACTGACAATTCAAAGGACTAAAAACGTGGTATATATGTAGAGTGGAATATTATTTAGCCTTAAAGAAGGAAATTCTGCAACATGTGACAACATGGATGAACCTGGAAAACATTATGCTAAGTGAAATAAACTAGTCTCAGAGGCTTATTCCCCATGTTTCTAAGTAGATGAGGAAATAGATTGAACTCACAGAAGCAAAGACTAGAATGGAGGTTGCCAGGGGCTGGGGGAGGGAGAAGTAGGAACTGCTGATCGTCTGGTATAAAATTTTAGTTGTGCCAGGTGAACAGTTTCTAGAGATCTGTAGGTAACAATACTGTATTGGGTTCTTAAAAATTTTGTTAAGTGGGTGAATCTCCTGGTTAGAGTTCTTGCCATAATAAAAATGATAAGAGCTCATAAAGCAAACATGAACTGTAAACAGGAGGGCAAGGAGACTGGCGGTTTCCGGTCACCAATAATACTCTTCAGTCACTTTGAAAACCATCTTGGCAGGAACCATTTGCTCTTGAACAATAAAAGGGCTCACTGAAAATTATTCTTCTCCATCCTTCTCCATCCAGAAGGATCTCTGGCATACCCTATGTGGCAAAATCAGAAACCATTCCATAAAGGTCTATTTGGCTTTCTGTGCATCAGGTGTGCATCATGGCCTGACACTAGAACAAGAGCTGCTGTTTTGCCCGCGAGGGAGCAGGAACAGAGACCCGGACTCCAGTGTGGACTGCGGCCCACTGGTTGTGTGGTGAGCGCCTAGGCTTGCTGTTTTCCGGAAAATAGGGGTTATAATCTTTAGGGTGCTGTCCAATTTAAAAGGGAAAAGAATGCACAGAGCACTCTGGATGCTATCATTCCTTAATACTGCTCTGAGGCCAAGGGAGGATGGCTGGCAGGGCCAGAGAGTGCTGTTTGACTCGGGAGCCATCAATGTGTGTGAGTGGGGGTGAGTTGGAGCAACTTCCCCGAGGAGGTGACTTAAACTGGGTCTGGTAGGACATGTTAGGGCCAGAAAAAGAGAAACTCCAAGGATGGAGTCCCAGGTTTCAAGCTTGAGTAACAGAGGACAGTTAACTCAACTAGGTCAGGGTGTGAAGGAAAAGCCTGGGGGACTTGCTCTGGGCAGGGCAGCTCTCGGGAAGCTGAGTGCCCTCCAGTCTGAAGGCACTAAGGAATAAGGCCTCCCTCGGCCTTAAAGGGGCCCGGGTCTGGGGGAGGTGGCTTCTGCACAGACCTGGGACTGGGTCATGCTGGGTCGATTTTGTGTTTTCCTCTTAGGTTGGTTCTAAATGGGACTCTTCAGGCCAGGACGACCTGTGGATTTGTGTTTGACTCAGGGCTGTGAAGAACAAGATGCAGGGGAAGCCATGGGGGAGCTGTTGAAGCTGAGGAAGGAACATGGCAATACTGTGAGGAAGGCGAAGAGTGAGTTCTGGGCGCGGGGGTGGGGTGGAGGCTACTCTCTGGCCGTAGGGAGGCAGAAAGGATGGGTCTGGTCCATGTGAAAAACTGGACTGAGCTGGAGGGCTTTGGGGAGCAGCTCCCCTTGTTGGAAAGGCTTGAGGCATGATATGGATGTGTCTACTGGGCAGATGGAAAGCCTGGAATTGGGAGGACCCAGGACCCAAGGCCCTGCAGATTAGGGATCAGCCATTGGAATGAACGTGGGGGAAAAGCTTAAACTTTTCCAGCTCAGAGAGAGGCAACAGCAGTGCTTTGGCTTCTAGAAACTTCCTATGCTCGCTCGCCCTGCTTTGAGGACATCAGTCAGACTAGGTGTGAGTGTGCATGTGATAAGGCAGGGGGGTAGCCGCGGACTCTGCGAATTCAGGATTTGCCAGGGAGCTGGGAGCAGCGGTCTGTCCAGAGGGAGGCATGAGGTCCCTAAGGCACGGCGTCTTCTCTGAAGGTCTGGCTGGAGAGAGCTGAGTTCACTGTTGGGAAGAGCCTCGATCCAGAGGTCAAGAACTCTGGGCTCTGGCATGGACCAGTCATGTGTCCCTGGGCAGGCCACTCGGCTCCTGTGCCCCTTTAAGACTGGGTGTATGCCCAGGCCTAAGTCAGACTGGAGGTCACCCAGCTCTCTGCAGCCGCCTCGCCCTAGAATGAGTCCCCTGGGCATCTCCTTCCACATTCTGACCTAGTTGCCCTTAGCACACTCTCCACACCACAGCGCTTCAGAGTGAGCTGTGTGGCCTCCCTTTTACAGACAAGGACCCAAGCCTCAGCAGACGAGCCCGCCCCGAGACGGCACAGAGACAAGGAGGCAGAGGCAGGATTTGAACCCAGGTGGCTGCCTAGTCTCAGGCTTGAGGGTCTTGAGCTTCCTTACTAGGCAGCTACATGATACCCTGGAGCATGGGCTTTGGCTTCTTTCTTTCCTCACTAGAGCTGCTAAACCATAGCTGGTTATTTACGCTTCAGCTTTTCTATGCACGCAGAGTCTGTGACGCCATCTTAAAAAGTTTAATGTGGCCCTCCCTGGTGGTGCAGCAGGTTAAAGCGTAGCACTGCAAGCTGGCTGCAGCCGCTTCAGTGTGAGTTCCATCCCTGGCCTGGAGCTGACCCACAAGGTGCAGCAGACCTCTCCTGACCAGCCTGCTGCTCCCCTCAGCAGTGTATTTCATCCATTTGCCTGTTCTGCTTCCCACTCTGTCTCTGGTGAAGCCTCTCACCACCCCTGCACTTCTGGCCTGTACCCCAGTTCTGTATGCACAAATAAGTAAATCTTAAAAAAAAAAAAAGTTGAATGCATCTGAGCAGAGTAATTTAGGGGGACGTTCTCCAGGTCTTGAGCTGTGCAGACCTCATGGCACCTCCCGGATCTCACACCAAGTTCGCGCTACCTCAGGCGGTGTCAGAAGTGTCCCGGCAGCCAGGGCCAGCACTCGGCCACAGCCCTGCTTCCTGTGGGGAGCAGGTGATGGCAACACCAGGAGGTGCACAGATCACACAGGGGGATGTGAGGGGGCAGGCCAGGTCACTGCCCTAGCAATGCTCTCTGCCTCCAGCTGGGGTGTCAGGTCCCAGGGCAACTCATGAGGGGTGGGGGTGCGGCAGAGTTCATCCAGGCCAGCTCCCTGCCTCTGGCGGCTACCTTCAAATCATCCCAAAGGGATTCTTCCTATATATATATACATATATATATATATATGTATGTGTATATATGTATGCATGTGTATATGTATGTATACACACATATATACACACACACATATATACATACACACATGTATATATATATGTATATGTAAACAGAAAGTTTATTAGAAAATGACAGGAGAGAAAAGACATTTGCATAGTCACAAGTGGGCAGGAAGAGCTGCCCCGGAAGGGACAGGTTTGCAGAGAGAGACCTGCATAGTTTCAGGCAGGTGGTCTTAGGAGAGCGGCCTCCCCTGAGGGAGGTCAGTGCAGAGAAGTCCTGGCATGGTACAGGTCACAGGCAGGCAGGAGGCTGCTTCCCTGAAGAGGGAGAGAGGGTGGGAAGAAGCACCTGCCTAGGCACAGGTGGGCACAGGAGCGGCTGCCCCAAAGGGATTCTTAAGGCAAAGCCAAGGCCCCTCTTCAGGCTGCATTCTGAGTTCAAGACACCTTGAGCATGAGATGAAGCTGGGCGAGGCCATTGTTGGACCTAGGAGACTGGCCCGACACCCGGAGTACATGTTCAGAAACATGACTTGGCCTTTCTCGCTCCCTGGCTTTCTGGCCACCTGCTCATGTTGGGGGCATGTCCCCCCCAAGGCAGAAAGGTGGTGGCCGCAAAGAGGACAAAAAAATCACAGGGGTCGTCAGCTCTAGGTTCCAGAGTGGAAGGTGCACGCTGTGGTGCAGACAGACTCGGCAAAGGTCAGACAATGCCAAGCAGAGCGGGTTGTCTTCACCAACAATGCCCAGTCTTGAGAGAATCTGGAATAGAGGACTATGCCATGCTGGCCAAGATGGTGTCTGCCACCACAGAGGCAAGGATGCTGAAGAGTCCCAGCGCATGGGACATGGCAGAGCAGGGACCGTCATCGATGGCCGGCTGAGCATGATGTCATTAGAAGCATGCCCCGCAGGACCCGCGAAAAGTAAATCCTGCAACATTTTTCTTTGATAAAACAAACAAGCATGCCCTTCCTGGTGGCGCAGGGGGTTAAAGCCCAACACTAAGAAGCTAAAGCCACTTCAGCATGAGTTCGATTCCCGCCTGCCCCAGAGGTGACCCACATGGTGCGGCAGACCTCTCCTGACCCGCCCGCTGCTCCCCTCAGCAGTGTACTTCATCAGCCGGCCTGTTCTGCTCCCCACTCTGTCTCTGGTGAATCCTCTCACCGCCCCCGCACCTCTGGCCTGTACCCCAGCTCTGTATGCACAAATAAACAAATCTTAAAAAGAACAAAAACAAACAAGCACATCGAAAGAAACACAGCTCAGCGCGGGCAGTACAAGACTTACAGGTTTGCACAGTGCCAGGAGAGGCCCTCACATCAGCACTGCGGGCACTGAGCAGCTGGAACAAGCAGGTTTTCCTATGCAGCGATGCGTCAAAAACATCGACAGACCTCCTCCCTCTTCTTAAATCGCTCCAGTGTCTCCATGTTTCAAAAACACAAAAATGTTGCTTACCCCGTCACTCCCTTTAGCTGACAAGTTCCCTTTCCCTGCAGCCTTTTACTGAAAGGCTAAGACTCGTCCACACTCAGACCTTCTCCGCCGAGGTCACTGTGCTTACACGCCCTCGCCCTGTCCTGGGGTGGCGGGCGGGACGGGAAGGGACAGCATGTGTGATGTGGCCCCCTGCCCTCAAGGAGCACCGAGGCTGATGCTTCTCATCCTCTCCTGGAGGCTTCTCTGACTCATGCCCCCCTGATTTGCTTCCTGGCCACCCCTTTGCCTCCTCGTGGGCTCCTGGTCTCCCCTCCCTCTACACTCTCTTTCTACATGACCCTTTTGGGTCTCAATCTTGCCTATGAGGCAGCCAGCAAAGCCTCACATACTACTCAATGCCGTCTCCACACTGACCGCTTCCGGACCTTCGGATATTTCTACCCGAACAACCTTAGGACAGCTCCCCATGGGTAGCCAACAGGCCCCCAAACCCAAGAACCTGACTCCTGGTTTTCCTCTCCACTGTATCTGCTTCTCTTCCAGCTTCCCCCTTCCAGAAAGCGGGGTCACCAGGCTGATAAGGAGGACTCCTCCCTTCTCCACAGGGCGCGACAGTGGGTCCCTTTGGGTCTGCTCAGAGATTTAACTGCAACGCATTTACCAGGCATCTCCCTCTTCGCTCATGACTGTGTCCTGAGCCACCAACCTCCCACTGGGTGACACTAGCAGTCTCCAAAGATTCCGCAGCTGCCACATTTGCTCTTTTAGTTCAACCCCTTTAGGGCGCAGGGAACAGCCAGGGCGACCTTCTACAGCGGGCTGAATTATCTTGTGGTGCAAGTACCCCACTGAGTTCTTAGTCCTCAACAGTGTCTTGCTCATTCCACTTTGTTTCTTTCTCAGGTGAAATTTTGAAGGAGGCCCTCCCTGGTGGCGCAGCGGGTTAAAGCACAGCACTGAGAAGCTAAAAGCCACTTCTGCCTGAGTTCGATCCCCGCCTGCCCCAGAGGTGACCACATGGCGCGGCAGACCTCTCCTGACCCGCCCACTGCTCCCCTCAGCAGTGTACTTCGTCGATCTGCCTGTTCTGCTCCCCACTCTGTCTCTGGTGAAGCCTCTCGCCGCCCCTGAGCCTCTGGCCTGTACCCCAGTTCTGTATGCACAAATAAATAAATCTTTATAAAAAAAAGAAAATTTGAAGGAAAACCTTACCCAGTAAATACTTTGCCGGTAACCAGTCTGGTGGGCCTCCCCTCTCAGGGCAGCATCCTACCTTAGCAATGGCTTAAGCCTTAAGTTAACAACAACTTCCCCTACGGGGAGCAGTTATTTCCCTGCCTGTCAAGAAATAAAAACCTGACCTCAGAGAGGGGAGGCAGCGAGCGGGCCCGCCTGGCCAAGGTCGGAGCCTCCGTCAGGGCTCCAGCCCTGTTCCCGCGCACCTGGCCGAGCCCCGTCTTACCTCCCTGAGGCAGGTGTAGATGGGACAGACCAGCACACGGAAGGGCTCGCCCGTGCTGCTACGCATGGCGCCGAACACCTCGCACAGGAAGGTGATGAAGCCCAGCCAGCGCTCCACGTCCTGCTGCTGCAGCTCCTCCCGCACCGTGAAGTCCTTCTGCGGGGGCACAAGACACACAGTCAGGCTGGCCGTGGCGGGGACGGGCCGGGCACCCCCGTTCTGCAATGGTACCCCTGTCTAAGGGTGGTCCTGGGTGTTCTCAGTGAGGCGGGGAGAGGGCGGGTGACCGTGGCTGAAGCATGGATGCAGAGGCCTCCACAGGGTCACCCGGATCGGGGCCCTGTACCTTCTTTCCCGTGTCCCCAGATGGGGGCCCCCAGACTGGCCTCACTGACCCCGATACTGAGGTGGATGGATGAGGTGAAGATGGCGCCTCTCCCAGTGCCCCCATTCCACTCTCTGTGGATAAAGGATCCTCGTCCCCTAGCCCCCAAATGTTGGCCTCATGACTCCCGAACACTGGCCCACACAGTAATTGGTGGCTGAGTTCCATGTTGGTTCCAGTACCAGGTGGGAGACAGTTACTAGACAGGGCTGCAAGGATGCAAGGAATTAGCGGACAGGAAAATGAGAGGCACTCGTTCATTCATTCATTCATTCATTCGTCTCCCTTACTGTCCCCCTGTGTGCCAGGCACTGCACTGTTGGCCAGGATCAGGCATGTCCCTGCAAAGCTCTGTTACAAGAGAGACGAGAGTAAAAGCCATCCGAGTCCCCAGGTAAAGGGACTCGGACTCAGAGGTAGGTGTTATTACTTTCACCTGGAAATCAGAGCCTGGGGAGAGTTAGGACTGGGCTGTGGGGGTCTGGGGTGGGGGTTGGGGGTGTTTCAGGTGGAGAGAAGACAACTTAGGTGTTGGCACAGGCAGGATACCTGGAAAACAGGCAGGTATAGCCCAGTACAGGTGTTGAAAGAGGCAAACAGGAGGCTGGAAAATGAGAGTGTGGCTAGTGCGTTGAAACCCGTCGAGAAACTGGAGACCATGGGACAGGAAGTGCGGGGTCATAGACCTGGAAAACTCAAAGGCGGGTCCAGGATTCTGGGTCCGGGTGACATGCCACCAAAAGAAGGGGAAGTCAGGGCACTGTCAGGTCATCCCATAGTCCCATACTTCTCCCACTGCTGACTTTTGCTGGGCATTTTCCTCCAGGCCAGAATCTCCGAATCTCTAGCGATACCTTGGTTAAAATCTGTCCCTGTGTGTGCTCAAAGTGCTATCCAGCAATCTAAAAGGACCGAGGGGTTCTCAGCTTCTTCAGCTTCCAGATTAAGGGTTGGATGAGAAGACCCCCAAGAGAAGTCGCTTCAGTTTCAGCTTCTGATGTGCGTGAGGAGTTACTGCTTGTAACTCCTTGTTACTATGCCAGACTCTGAGCCAAGCACTTAGTCGGAATACTTAATTGTCACTTGAGTGTATGAGGCAGGTCCCACAACTGGCCCATTTTATAAGTCTTCAACTGTAGTTAGGAAGTCACCCACGTGTCCACGGCTATGTGGCAACAGCAGGGCTGGGATCTGAACCTGGGTCTGCCTGCTTGGAGACCACACTCCCCTTACCCCTCCTTTGGTCAAGAACCCCAACACTAGCCTTTATTAAGTGCCAAGTCAGGAGTTAAAATGGTGCTCGTCTCTCAATGGCCATCTCCCCTAAAAATATCTGGGAAGGCAAACATAGACTAATAAAGTTCCATGACAGCACTGAGAAGGGAGGTAACAGTTCACTAGCACACTCCTCGCCATTCACCAAAATGTTGTTGAAGCTCCAGTTCCCAGAGCAGCTACACCCCTACCGACTAGATGGGTAAGTAGCTTGAGCTTCAGCCCCTCCCTGTGGGCCTCTGGATCCTTGACAAAGAGTCTCTAAGTGCAAGCAGCTCCCATCATCCCTGCTCTGACTTTAGTCATTGGAGACTCAGGGGCAGAAGGAGATGGGGTGGGAAGCTGTGTCCTCAGGCCAAGCCCTCTGGGGTCGGGAGGAAGCTCAGGGCAATACAAACCAAAGAAGAACATTTAAAAAGATGATTACCTCTATCAAAGAAATGTACTCAACTCAGATCCCGCCAGAAAAAATGTGGCATTGAGAGAGGGCTCTGTTTTGGGCTAGCAAACTTCACTAGACGGCGGAGCTAGATTATGGAATGTTGGCTGCCAAATATTGGAAATTGAACTTGGAACGCTCACATGAAGGCACCACCCACTTGAGGTCTGAGCAGGAGATGCTATTACCTCAGCAGACAAAAAGTGATTCCAGGGATGACACACATGATTAACTCCAAGACTACACGGAACCTTCTTCACTCAAAGGGTAAAAAAGCAATATGGCGTTGTTGGAAAAATCGTGCAGCGTTGAAAAGGGGAGCATTAACTGGTAGACCTACTGCAAGTGTGGTACTCGGCGAATGTTAACAGAGTAAACCAAAAACAAAGGACCCAAGTACAAAACATGGGCTTATGTGTCGGAGAGAACAATATGGAAGCTGTGGCACGTGGAAAGGCATGAAAAAGGGGGGATCCTGGTGAGGAACATAGGAAAACCGAACATAGAGTTGGGAAAAGACAAAACTTGCAGGTTGACCGTAGATCGGGGTAAACAGCAAGGGTGGTGGGGGAGAACGGTCAGAAGAGGGCAGGGCCTGCAGGGCACAAGGGAGAGTGGTGAGGGATCACAGGAGCAATGGTTCAACTACGGGGACGCCACCTGAGGGGAGAATTATGATGTAGGAAAAAAAAATTAAAAAAAAAAAAACACACAAAAAACGACCTTTGGCTGACATGAAGGATGAGATGGGCATTGGGAGTGAGAGAGGCCACTGGAGATTAGAACACCAACAGCAAAATGAAAGTGCAAATTGGGGCCCTCCCTGGGGTCGCAGCAGGCGAGCTGTAGCCACTTCAGAGGGAGTTGAGTTGATCTCCATATGATCCCCATCCAGGAAGGTGACCCAGGGAGGTGACCCACATGGCGCCGCAGACCTCTCCAGACCCGCCCTCAGCAGTGTACTTTGTCCATCTGCCTGTTCTGCTCCCCACAGTCTCTGGTGAATCCTCTCACTGTCTCTGCACCTCTGGCCTGTACCCCAGTTCTGTGTGCATAAATAAATAAATCTTAAAAAAAAAAGAGAAAATGCAAATTGGAGGTAGCAAAGGACAGAAGGAATAGTGCAGGAAAAGGCATTCATAAGACACCTTTGGAAAATGACCAGAAAGCTGAAGGCAAAGATGAAGAGATGAAGAAAGGAAGAAAGAAGAAAATGATAGAGAAGGTGAAAGTGAACATCTGAGGAGTTAGAAGTTTTCATAAAGGACCAGGATACATGGGACAAAGAGACCAGAGAGAAAAACCTTAAGTTGAAAACAAACAAACAAAAGAGAAGTGACTCTTTCAGTTGAAAAGGTCCACAATGTTCCCACCATGTGTGCTTAACAGGATTTTTTTTAAAAAATTTGATGGAAAAGGAAAAATTCTAAAAACAGCTATCGGGGAAAAAAACTAGGCCCCTTACAAAGGAGTGAAAGTATATGCCTGCATTTGATAAAATTCAGAGACATCAAGGCACCATCTTATATGTTCAGGGGGGAAAAGAACACACCCAGCTATGCAAGAGAAAGACATTTTACATAAGCAAATGTTTTTAAAAATCCCACCTACATGCTTATCTTTTAAAAAATTAAATGGTACAGCTGCCATGGAAAAACAGTATGGTGATTCCTCAAAAAATTAAAAATAGAATTACCATATGATTCAACATTTCTACTTCTGGGTATGGAGCCAAACAGAATTGAAAGCAGGATTTTGAAGAGATCTGTACACTTGTATCACAGCAGCACTATTTAGAACAGCCGAGAGACGGGAGCAATCCAAGTGTCACTGAATGGACAAACAAAATGTGTCCCAAACACACAATGGAATAGTATTCAGCCTTAAAAAGCAAGGACATTCTGGCACGTGCTACCACGGGAATGGATCACAAGGACACTATACTAAGGGGAACATGCCGGTCACAGAAAGACAACTGCAACGGGGCTTCACTTAGATAAGTAGCTAAGGCGTCAAATTTGGACACAGAATGTCGAATGTTGATTGGCATGGGCTGGGGGCAGAGGGAAAGAGGACTCATTTTAATGGGTTACAGTTTCAGTTTTGCAGGATGAAGAAGTTTTGGAAGGTGGTTACATAAGGAGACTGTATTTATCATGACTGGACACGCAGAAATGGTTGGGATGGTAAATTTCAAGTTACGTGCTTTTTAACCACAATTGAGAGTAAATAAAAATTAAAAACTTGCTCAACTGTATGTCCCGGTCAACAAAACGTATTGCTCAACTCTGAAGAAATCACACTGCAAAAGGACCAAAATTGAAAACTGGAACCAGGAGGCCCCAGGAGGCCAAATCAAAATAAGTAATTACAGTTTTGGCTACACAATTCAGTCAGAAGTCAGAAATACTCCCTCCAAGAGAAGACGTTTCATTTTAAAATGTAATCTGGACAAGAATTTCAGAGTAAGGGTGACTTAATAATCCAGGATTAAACTGTGAAGACTGACATATACTGATGGAAGGAGACAAACGACTGTAAAGTCATAAGACAATGGCTTATGACTTTGGTCGTAAAGATTCATGGGTTATTGCTTTTATTTAGGTGTCATAGAGAAATAGAAATTCATGTATGCCTTTAGAAATATTAAAAGTAAACACTAGTAACCAGTAGGTGAACTGAAAAGAGGATACATAAATTAAATGGGTGGGCAAAAATAATTGTGGGCAAATGAAAAGGAAATCAAAGTACTAGGAAAATCAAACTAGTTTTCAAGCAACAGTCATTAAAATACATAAAGCCAAACTACTGAAGTATAAGAAAAAATCGAACAGTGTGGTAAAATGAGACCACTATTATTCTGTGGTCAAATAAATGAATGAAATTAATAACTTACATGATTTAGATAATGCAATTAATAAGACAAAATTGAAACCATTCTCAACGTAAGTGTGAGTCAACTATAAATTTCAAAACATAAATTTTACAGGGTTACATACTTGGACTAAGAGTTAAGAACAACTGGAAAAAATAGCCAATAGCTTGGATGTTTAAAGGTATTCTCTCAAAGAAAGATGGAATAAAAATGGAATCTTATATACAATATAGATTGCTTTGGATATAAAGAGCTATAAGAACTTGTGGGATGTGGTTAAAACTATAATGAAAGGTAAATTTATATCCTTAGCCATTTTGACTATTTGAAAAAGGAAGCACGTATATCATCTAGACCTGTGCTGTCCGGGAGGGAATCACATGCCACATGTGCTGGTGAGAGCTTGGCGTGGGCTACATGAGCCAAGAGGTGCTGTTAGTGTAAAATAGACACTGGTTTTTAAACAGTATGAATAAAAGAATGGAAAAAGTCTTATGTTTGAAAAATACTGACTACGTGTTGAAATTTTAGACAGGCTGGGAAAAGCAAAATAGATGACCAAATTTTAAATTATACAGGTGGGTCACATTATATGGCGATTGGATAGTTTTAAACTATATAGTCAATTAAAAAAACTACCAATAACTAAGGGAATATATAAAAAGACATAATACAAATAAAGTCAGAAATTAATTAATTAGAAAATAGAGAAAGGAAATTACATATACAATTAAGAAAGAAGTAGGAATAAAAGTAGAAACACAAATACACATATATAGAGTACATAAGAAACACTACATTGATAACTTGTTGAAAAAGATGAAGTGCGTGGTTTTTTTTTAGAAAATAAATATCACTAAACTTTAATTAAAAAGACAATAAAGCCAGACAAAACTGAAATGCAAAAAGTGAAAAGTTCTGAAAGAAAAACCATTACAAGGAGGTCTCCAAATTTATGAGTTTGATAGGTAAGTTGATTCAAATTTTCAAAATATTATATGACTGCTTTGCTATGCAAACTGATCCAGAAGAGAAAAAGATAAGCTTTTCCGGTTTCCTATTACCCAAATCTTAAAATGATAGTAAATCACAAATGAGGAAGTCTACAGACTAATCTTTCTAATATGAATAAAAGTGAGATTCTAAGGAAAATCCTAACAAAGAGATCCATTATACCTGGTAGACTATATTCCAGGGAGGCCAGGATGATTTAGTATCAGGAAATCTATAAAGGTAATAAATTATATCAGCAGACCTGATTAAAAAACAGCAGTAACACCCATGACCCTTGGATGGAAGGAGGCAAAATGATTTGATATACTATATATGTATATTTCATATATATATGAAATAGCATATCTATACACAAAACACAAAAGAGAAGTCTTTAATCAGTGTTAGAATTAATAAGAAAGCTTAGTAAATAAGTAATTGATAATAGCATTGAGAAGCAAAATTGATATAAAAAACCAACAGCTATTTTTGGGCAGGATTAATTCGTGGGATATTTTACAAAATTTCATTTAGTAAATCAATAACAATTCTTAAGCGACATTAGGAAATATGCAAGATTTCCGTGAAGAAAATGGTAAAACTAAACTGAGAGATTTTGGAGACAACCTAAAAGAAATGAAGAAATAAAAAATATTCTTTAACGGGTTGACAGCAGTGTAAAGATGGTAACGCTTCTTGAAACCATTCACAGGTTTAACAACAATTCGAACAGAATAAAGACTTGAAAAAAGGGATCCCAAAAGTAATTTGAAAGAATAACGGGAAATAGCTGAAGTCAACACAAGATTGGAAAGACCTATACTTACTATTTTTCACCTATCCTGAAGCTTTAATAATTAAAAGGGTATGGAATTGACATAAGAATGGACAGCTAGATCAGACAGACCAGAAACAAATTTGGCATCAATCAGGGTTTATCACGTGCCCCCCGGAGGATCACAACTCAGGAGCAGAGAAAACATTATTCACGAAAATGGTGGTTCAGAGACAGCTGTCTAAGTTTGGGGGAGGGAAAGGGCATAACCCAGTCCTCCTTCACCCTGGGCCCTAAAATGAATTCCAGGTAGACTAAAGAGACAAGCATTTAAAAAAGTCAAGAGACAAACCATAAAACTTGGAAAAGATGGAATTAAATTCTTATCCAATTTACATTTGGATAAATGTAGGAATGCCACAAAATAGTACAGACACACAGAAAGGCAATTGATATGCTAGGAAATATAACTGCAATAAATGGACCAAAGCTAACAGGCTTAATACATAAATAGCTTGCTCAAATTTGTGATAAAAGTGCTAAATAATCCCTCACGAACAAATGGAAAAGGGACATTAAAAGATCATTCATATATCAAAACAAATTGCTAATAAAGATATGACAACAAAATCAATTAAATCTCAGTAACACTGCAATAAACAAAAATATCATGTCTACTATATTAGCAAAGTTTAAAACCTCTAACTGTCAGTGCTAGTGAAGACATGGAAAGATAGCCCGCTCATCTACGGGCCATGTAAATTGGAATCGCTTTCCTGAAAAATCTTAAAATAAGCCTTACAAGTGTTCTTATTGTTTGATCTAGTAATTACACTTCTGGATAATTATCATAAGGAAATAATTAAAAGTAACAGGAAAAATAAGTTTAATGCATATGAAAATGGAACAACCAAATCATCCAACAATAGGGAAATGATTAAGAAAATGATGATTCATGCCCCACTAAAAATCATATTTATGAGATATTTGTAAGAGAATGGGGAAACAGCTCACGTTAAGGAGAAAAGCAAAAGCAAAATTGTGTGAACTATCTAATCTCAACCATGAGAATTTTTTTCAATGAAAAAGATGAGAAATATTCAAAGTGTTAACTGGCTGCTTTTCAGTAGTGGGACTATAGCTGACCGGCAGTTTTCACTGTTCATTATTTTCTGATTTACCTATTTTTCTGGGAACATTTTATTTTATAATCAGGAAACACTTGGCAAGTCGTGACCCTTTTCACTGATTTTTTTTGGATGAGGACAGTGAAACTTCTGGCACAGTTGAAGGGTTCAAGTGATACTCACTAGTAGATGGGGAAATGGGTTATGAACATATCCAGCCCTCAGGCCACCAGAAAGCAGCCAGTGTGTCTCTTCTGGGAGGCACAGATATTGTGGGCTGCCAGATTTTCCTTGGAAAAGGAGTCCTTTTCTGCCAACGGAAACCAGCCATGCCTTGGGTCCAGCCTCTTGCATCCAGAGTCAGCAAGGGCCTCAGATTGAGAGAAGCCATTTGAAAGCCTGGTACTTGGCTCTTGGTTCTCATCTGACTGGCACGGTCCCTCCCAGCAACCCTCAGTGCCTTTCCCCAAACTTTAAGGCAACCATTTAAGCCCCGTTTCCTGCCTAAAACTATTTATTGACGTACGGCTATTTCCTGAACCAGCCACATCAATAGCCCTGAAAGCCATTCAGTGTCTCAGGTTTCTCAAGGCATGCTGGGAAATTCTTCCCAGTGCTGGATAACCACATGAACCCTGGCGTGATCGAGTCCTGTGGTCAAGCCCCAAACAGCTGCCTCTGGGCGGGGGAGGCGGTGAGGGGGATGCCCCCGCTCCTGGCACAAGGGTCACAGTCTTCAGAAACTCCCTGAAGTGGATGGGCAGTCCCACCAGAGCCTGCACACTCACCATCGTTTCCTTCTTTCTCTTTTAAAGCCTTCAGTGGAGGGAAACTTGCCCATCCACATTCTGTATCCCCAGTGACTCTGGTTTGTTTCTGTGTAGAGGTGGCTGCTGGTGCCACCTCCCCAGTAGGGTGGAGAAAGTGCACTTCTGTTTACCGCTGGCAGGAAGTTGCTTTTTCTTTGAGAAGTTGGGATGTGAAGGGGAAGGGATGGGAGGGGGGAGTCTGGGGGAGCCTGTGGCAGTGAGCTGGGCCCAGCCCCACCGGTTGGAGGACTTAAAAGAGAAGACGGATTCTTTAAATAGGAGCGGATTCTTTAAATAGGAGCGAGGGAAGCAATTTCCAAATAGATGGGGCTTTACTTTTCACCTGGCTCCGAGTTTCACTTCCTTCAGCTTTCTGCTGTGTGCCAAGTCTTCAGCGAGGCCTCTCCTAGCGGCGCCTCTGATGCCAGATCCAGGGCCCCTCATCCAGACCCTGCCATATTACCCTCCAGCCCTTATCGCCGATATCAAGTCCTACATTTGTGGATGGTCTGACCCTTTGCTAGTGACAAGCTTTCTCCAAGTCAGGAGTCTTGTCTCACCCGCTGTCATGTCCACGGCAATGGGCCCTCACTCACCGCAGGTGGGGAGTGAACACATGCGCGTTGATGGTTCACTTTTCTGTGCGAAGTGCTCACACCACTCTCCTCTAGGACCAGCTTGTTCAGAGACCATGGGCGATGGCCATCCTTTCAGTGATCTAAGAGTCGAGGTGGACCTGCCTGGCCACCTCTTCTTTCTTCGGGGGCTAGCTATCACGGCACTCTGCAGTCTCCCTCCCCCCCCCCCCCCCGTGCCAACACGGATCCCCTACTCCGTGGCTACTATAGGGCAAATGGTTCACCAGAGCATGTAGTTCCTTCACTGACTTGGGATTGTTTCCATCCAGGCCATGCCATTCTGCCAGGTGTTGGTGGCGCAATGGGGGTCATCACCTGTGATGGTCATTTCACTCTCCAGCTTTAAGACTCCCTTTCAGTTCCCAACTGCTCCCACCTTTGGGCATGCCCTTCCCCACCTTGGGCTGGACCTCCCCTGAATAGTGCTGACTTCCCAAGTCCATAGTCTGGACATCTAGCCACATGATGCCAAAGCCTTGTGATTCTACTTCTCCACTCGGCCCTGCCCTTAGGCACTGTGAGGTGCTGTTGCTGGTTGCCAGTGACAGACTCTCAAGCTAGCTTGAGCACACAAGGGCTGTACTGGCTGACTCGAGGGGGACCTCCGAGGACACAGTGATCTACAGGCTTCAACAATATGGGAGCCTGCCTGTCTTGGCTTTGACTTGTTGACCACTTTCTCTCCCCCCTCAGGGTCCCTGAGCCTATAGAGTCAAAAGGAGACAGACACCCCCTCCCCCTCGCCTCCCCACCCAGTGTCTAACCAATTTCAGGGGAAGGATTCTGATTGGCCCTGCTGTCACATGACTATCCCTTGGCTTAACCACTGGGGATGTGGACATGGGGTTCCTTGATTGGTCAGATCAGGTGACATGCCCATTCATAGGTGGAGCCCTGAGGCAGATTTCCAGGTGGCATGCAGAAATGACAGCCACTTACTGCAAACACAGATCCTGGCCTGGGACCAGGGGGACTTTTGCATGTGGCTGAAGCTTTTCTGAGCAAGTGATAATGACTGTCCTTTGAGCCCCACCCAAAAAATGAAGCGAGAATGACAGGGATGCTCTTGAATCTGCTCTAATCAATAGATATGATAATCATGTCCCAAATGCTGGCTCTTTGACTACCATTAACAATGAAAACAAATCACTAGTGACCTTCTCTGTGACCGCTGCTTCATGGTCTGTGGCTGAGAATGTGCTCTCCCTGGCACGCTTGTTTCCAAATACAGGGCATATACTATGGCTGGGAACTGCCATCAGCCACTTCCAGTTGAATCTGGAACATTCTGAAGCTATTTCCCAAGCTTCCCAGGGTGTGAACAACCAGAATATCTCGGATGGCAAAATCAGGTCAGGTAGGCTCAGCTCTGCTGATCTGCAGGAGGTGGGGGGAGCGGTGCTGGGGCGCCTGGGGAGAAACCGAGAAGTTGGGCTGATTCAGTGGGAATTCTGTCTCACACTTAGGCAGGCGTGAAGCCTCATTCTCAGGCAAGGGGGAGCCAGCACCCACTCTGCCTGTGGCCTTGAAAAGCCCTGAGAAGAGGCTGGAAGTTTTCCTTTCTGCTTGAGCAGGAAGAGAGGGCTGTATCGAGCCAACAGGAAGTCCGGGGGTGGGGCACTCAGGTACCACTCACCAGGTGCAGGTAAGGTGAGAGGGAGTGCTGAAGTCCCTAGGTCTAGGGTAGCCCCCAAGGACCAGATACCTTGCAGGCTATGCTGATGCTGCCACCTTACTCTCCTCTGCTGCCTGCTTGATCTGGGTGTAAAAATACCTCCAATATTTCACAGGGGTTACCAGCTCTGCCCAGAGCATCTCAGACTAGAGGGTGATGTCCAGGGTCTCACCAGTCTCCCGAGGTTGGTAGGGCCAGAACCCACCCAGATCTCTGTTTTTGCTCCTGGTGCTCATTCTCCTTTCCCTTCTCCCCCAAAGCCTCCTGATTGAAAAGCCCCTCCTGAAGGAAGGATAGTTGCCCACCTCTGTCCTGCACTTCCTCCTGGGCTCCCTGAAGGACAGGGCCCAGATGTGAGCTCTGCTGAGTTGGGATCCCTCCCTGCCCGGTTGTGATCCTACTGGCTAGAGAATGACTTGAGCTCAAGATGGATATTCACCAGGGTCTGCCAAGGCACAGTTAAGTTTTATCCATTATGCTGTGCAAGGGGGGAGGGAACACGCTCGGATGGCTTCGACTGAAGGAGCAGCCAACTGTAGAACAGGGCAGGTCATAGGGTGACCACTGGCCAGTTGCTGTCTGTGTCTGTGTGCTCATCTGTAAAATGTTAAGAAACAACTGGACCTGCACCACAGGTTCAATGAGGCAATGGAGTGACAAGCAGGTGGGAAGGCCTGAGAGCCCCATAGATGCCGAAATTTGCCACTGGAAAAATGAGGCTCACGGTGGGGGGGCTGAGGCCCAGAACTGGTCTATCCAGCTTTCCTCTACCGCTTAGACCTTGTGTCCTGAGCTTCTGCCAAATCAGCTTCTACCAAGAGGGTCGGTCAACTCCTCAGGGCAGAAATGCTGTCCCGGATCCACTGCTCTCCTCAGGCCAGGCAACATTCTGGAAGCAACTGGAAACTGAAGACTTGTGAAACCCCACTTTCATTGAGCAGCCCCATTACTTCTGAGACTGTCTGGAAGACTAGCCGTAAAAATAGATGATTACACAGGCGTTATTAAACTATTTATAGAATTTGAGAAAACCCCTTGAAATGCTCATGAAAAGATTTGGCCTATAGTGGGGATTCCAGAATGACTCAGGCTGAAGTCCCAATCCACCAGGGACTTTGAACTTTGCCACAGATGCAGTCTTCAAAAATCACATTAACATTTATGGGCATTATCCCTCAGGAAGGCTGTCATGGGGCACGCACATCTTTTATCAAGCTGTATCTCAAAACGTTTTCTGGACGACAGGGAAGCAGCTCCTGGGGCCAGGGCACATGGAAGAAGTTGGGAATGAGGATACAGGGTTGAGTGGACTTGGGAAGGTCCAAAATGTGGGTCTGTGAAATGGGGGTCCTGGCTCTTGCCTAGCCTCTAGAAACCGTTTGGGGACATGAAGGTGAAATTGTCATGTCTGCTATTTTTTGAAACGACATGGATGGAAGCTGTTTGCACCAGGTTCTATCCTGCAACATTCAGCCCCATCTGTCTGGCTCTGCAGGGGTTGTACTCAGGCCCTCTCCACGAGCCCTGTCCAGGCAGTAGTCCAGATGGTCCTTGTAGTTCCAGGAACCTTGGGGCCACCTGTGTGGGTGGATGGTGGGCGCTTGGTAGGCAAATCTGAGCACTAGTTTCCAAGCAGCCCTCTGCTGGGTCTGTTCCCATGGTTGAGGCTATGCCTGAAATCAAGTTTGAATACAAGAACTCTGCAACTAAGAAAGGGGTTGGAAAATCTCTCGTATGTTGAGAGTAACATGCTGAGTCCAAAAGTCAGACTTCCACCCAGCCCTCAGACCTGGGCAAACCCTGAGACCTCTCAGACCGACATACCCCATGGAGGCAAGGGCAACGGAACCAGACTCCATGAGAATGAGAATGGCTTGGTGAGGGGAGATACTCAGTGATGTCCCTTCTGCTTCCCCAGCCTTTTCAAGTCAGGACCAGGGACAGTAGGAGAACTGAGAGTGCTCCGCATGTCTGACCTCACTCTCTCTGGCTGGTGTGGGGTGGCAGTTAGAGCTGGGCAGAGGTGATGGCATCTATGCAGAGGGGAGGGGACAGATTGGGTGCTGTTGACCTCCATGACTGGGGAAGAGTGACCTGGGGAGAGGTGAGATGGCCAGAGGTGGCGAACCCTCCCCTGGGGGCTGATGTTCTGGCCAGCACCAGTTATTGGAGATATTTTATTTTCTTGGCTACACTGGGGTATTTTCAGTGTCTAAGTTTCTTAGGCATCTCCTTTCTCCTTTGTATCAGGTAGTGTTCAGTTGGGTATAAAACACTAGTTTGGAGACGCTTACTGACTGGACATGCCTTTGACCCTTGGAAGCTGCCATACATGCTCATTCTTCAGACCTTGGCTTTCTTGTCTTTTCCCAGAGACCTCCTGCCTGCTCTGGAGCCTCTCTCAGGCTGCTGCCCATCACTATATCTTGTTTGCCCTTCTTCATAGCCCACACAATTTCCAGTTACACACACGGGGTTATATGATCACTGACTGCCTCTCCCATACAGTACTGTGCCTTGTGGGTGTGACGCGGCAGTCACAGCCCTCCCACCCCCACCCCCCAAGTTGTGGAAACCCCAAATCTCAGAAATTACCAAATGCCTGCTGGGGGTAAAATCATTCCTAACTGAGAGTACCCTCCCCACCCCCCGACTGGTGCAATTTCTTAGGGACAGTGAGATTCAGAGGCACTGGAATAATTCAGGGAAACAGTGCTGTGAGAGACTCCTCTGCCAGACCCCTGAGGGGAGCCTCCACTGGCTTCAGAAATCTGGGGCTGTGCGGGCCACCCCAATATGCCAAGGAACTACCTCACTGGGCCCAGAACGGAACTCACGCTCACTCGGTGCCCCATCTGTGGTGCCTGTCACCTGCCACCCACAGCTGTCGCATATGGCCTTTTCCCTTCTTGTGAATTAGGGACACCGAATTGTGGTTTTTAAAAGAGTACAAGTCCTTATGTGTGATGAACCAAAACCTAAGAGGGTAAAAATAAAGCTTGGGCCTTAGCACTGACAGCTCTGAGCTTAGGTTGTGATGTCAGCACTGTGAGCAAATGATCTTTCATCAGTCTGACTGTATTTTTAAATGTGAACAGCTTAGCACACTTAACACTACTTATTTGGGGGTGCTTGGGACAACAGATAATTCAACTGCATTCACCAGATGACACTGACAAATACCTCCCACGCAAATGTCCCCAGATAAAAATAACACCAGCTTGCTCACAGGTCTGCGGAAGAGAAGGGCAGGAGGCTGGAGGTACCAATTGTGTCTGGCACCTCCTTGGCCCCCGCGAGCGGGCTCTGCTGAGAGCGGAGGAAGTGTGAGCCAGGTGACATGTGACGCTCTGCCCACCACAGAAGGCTCTGCTTCCTTGGCAAACACCCAAGGACAGTGCAGGGAACACTGCAAGCTTGGGCAAGGACCTGGCCTTGCTGAGGCCCATCTGGAGAATGGGTTCATGCCATGCGCCCCATTACTGCTCACAGTCCCTGTGGGATTCTGGCCCTGGCATGCCACAGTCCCTGAGGCCTCCCCATTATCACTACAGCCTTAGGATAAGGCTCTGTTTCTTCAGAAATGCTCCAGTTGAAGCACAAAGTGAAACAGCTATCAACACACTGGCATAGTTCGAAACTTGCCCACCTATGTCACAACTGGACTTGAGGACTTAAGTTCCCTTGGGACCGAAGGTAGGACTGTGCTCACAAATATTTCAGATTAGCTATAAAGCATTCAGATTAGCTATAAAGTATTCCTGTCAGCTATAAACTGAACCCACACCCACACAACCAGTGAACAAATATTCCGGAAGCTGTGAGTATGACATGGAGGCGCACTGTTCTAATTCTAGTTTTCTCCCCTACTAGTCCTTGAGGTGGCTGTGGGGTGCCCACATCCCAGTGTGCAGGGCAGGTGTGCATGGAGCAGCAACAGACGCCTAGACAGTCATCTCCTTTTAATAATGTCCATGCCTTCTGCTCTTACTACCTCCTGCTAGCTCCACTTCCTATGTGTAGACCCTCACCAGTCCAAATGCTTAAAAACATGCAGAATGGTGGGAATGTTTGCATTTCGAATCTGGTTTTCCAGAGCCTTTCCTTCCTCTGCCCTAAGTTACTGGCTGTTCGTGAAAGTTCCTTGCATGGTGACAGTGGACAGCTCGGTTAAGACTCCATCCTTTGGGGGGTGAGGGGGGAATATAATTCCATAAAATTCAACTTTTACATGAAAAGGAAAAAGGTTTTCCCCTTACAGAATTCTGAGTCAGAGTGAGTGACCCAAGAGGGGCATGCTTCTGAAATTCAGAAGAAAGGAGATATGGCCATACCTTCTAGCGGAGTGAGCTGCGGGGCAAAATAGTGCCCCGAGAAAGAGCAGCGAGAACACAGCAACGCTTGCAGGTCCTTTAAAGAAACTTAGATGTAACTAAGAAGTGATGCGTTTCCTCCAGAGAGCATCTCCAATAAATGAAATAATTCAGGTTTTCTTTAATCTGGGAGCTCCCTTATCACATTCCCGATTAGTTGAGGTGAAGGACAGGTTTGCATCTGTGGTAAGTTGTCATGATGCTAGGAAGCCATACACAGGGAGGCCGATGACCTTGAGAAGCCAGGTTGAGGGAAAAGCTCAGGTGCACCAGCAGGACGGGGAAGCTCACAGGGGCACAGGGTGTTGATGGAAAACAGCGGTTACCCGGGTGCTGAGAGCAGCATCCCGGCTCTGATGACCTCCCCCAACAACTAGACATGGTAGGATATGACATCCCTCAAGGAGAAGGCAACTCTGCCAGCTAAAGATCAAAACACTTGGTTAGGAAAAATGCCACCTGCTTCCAAAACGGGACTTCTTCCTCAAGTAAAGCGATATCAGGTGAGGTCAGCACAGGAAGGGAAGGCAATGCTAACTACTCACGTTTGCTGTGACCGCTCACACATCCCCACCTGAGACTCTAGATAGCGAATTTGGAACCTACCGCCATTGATCAACCCATCCCTCTTTCCTCCCTCCCTTCATCCGTAGAGACCCGTGGGTCTGACTCTAAGGTCATGTCCATTTCTCCATCCACCCATCTCTTCCTCTACCTGCAGATGTTTGTGGGTCATCTATGCCAGGTGCTGACTTCGGTGACATCCGGCCACCCATCCACCCATCCTACTCACGCTCTTTTCCCCTCCCGCCCTGTGTCCTTCCACAGATGTTTGCAGACCTCCTCTCTGTCGGGTGCAGGTTACACAAGATCGGGGAGGGTGAGGGAGGATCCTAGGATCCCAGGCTGCCTCCTAGCCTGCTGAGCAATCAGGAAAGCCTAGAGAGTCTTGACAAACTCCAGGTTTGACAGGCATCTCCAGAGGGCATTGAATTCAATCCCACCTGCTGTCAATCATCCTGGGCGGTTTGTAAATCTGTCCCATTTTAAAAAGCTATTGTGGGAAGATTGCCCCCTAACTTTCTTCTGCTTCCAAGTTTTCTTTCTACCCACCACACCAAAAAGTTGTCTATTGAAAGGTCAAGCCCTTGACCTTTCCAGAGAGTCTCATCTTTTGAGCCCACCTCCTTCTGGTCTAAACATCCCTTTCCCCTACTTGGGGGAGACATTCTGGAGAGCCTGGCTTTGTGGAATTGTTAAAATCTAGGTCATAGCTTGCCTTTCTAGCTCAAAACCTTCTGAGGTCCTCATTCTGTTCAGAGCAGATGCAACGACCGAGGGCACATCCTGGCATAATCCACAGCTCTGACCTGACATCCGGGTGTATTTCCCCACCCCGTCCTCCCTTCCCCCTCCCCCTCTTTGTCTCTTGCTCCTCATTACTGCCTCAGCACCTTTGCACTTCTGGTTTCTTTTGCCTACGCCACCCCTCAGTGCTGCACGGCTTCCTCCTTCAGGTCCATCCAAATTCACGTTCACAAGCCCTTTCCCAACCATCATGCTGAAGCCTGTGCCCCGAGACAGATCCTGCCCCACCTTTCTCCCCAATCCTCTTGTAATTTATTCACTGAGGCTCCATCATCTTAATGATCATCACCCCCTTCCCCACTAGCGTGTGAGCTACAAGAGGACCAGTAGTTGAGCTTGCTGAATGCCAGAGTAGCCTAGAGTCCAGCCCAGTGCCTATTCATTGAATGGCACATGAGCAAAGTTGCCTAAGCTTTTGTTAGTGGTGCAGGAACAGACGCATGGAATGAGGCTCTGAACACAGGCGGCAAAAGCCAAGAGCCAGCGAGGGCACAGACAGGCCACAGCAGCAGGGGCGATTGCAGAAGAAATGCGGAAACGTGGAAATGCGTTTCCCGGGAACCTGGGAAATGGAGGGCATACAAATAGGCTGCCGTGGGCTGGGGAGACACTCGCTGAGAGGCCACAGGAAGGCAGGCCGGCGACAGTAAAAGCTCGCTGGGGATCAGAGTGCCCCTCTTCAGGCGAGGGAGCAAGCCCCAGGACAGCCTACTGGGGATGGAAGAGACACCTCCCCAGGGAGGCCATCTCCAGCCAGCCTGGGGGGCGGGCAGGCAGGAGCCTGACTCGGGGGCAGGTCACTCTCCTCTTTCCTCTGGATCCGGTGGCCCTGGTGACCCTGCCCCCTGGCTGCTCAGCACTTGCCTTCTCCTATGGAAGGAAGTGAAAAGAGAAGAAACAGAAGGAAAACCACAAAGACAACATGAAAGAGTACCTGGGGGAAGAGGCCCTAGGTTCTCGGTTCCCCTCTCCTTTTATTTTACTGGAAGGCTTTCTGCAAATCCCACCCCTTCTCGGAGCGCAGTTTCCCTATCTGTCCAGAGCGTGACTCTCACACTCTGCTGGCCGGCAATGCAGAAAACCCGTGGAGTTACCTGCAGACAGGTGTCCACGCTTTGGCCTGACGCCAGCCTTTGCTGGGCAGAAGCCATGGTGCAGGGCTTGTACGGCGCCTCTCCTTCCTCCCCAGGCCTGCTCGTGACCTCAAAGACAGAGAGTGACATTCCTAGGAGGCCTGTTCCAAGCCTCCCCTGGGCGGACGACTTGTGCGTGTAGACAGGTGCGGGGACTAAAGAGAGCAGAGACTGGGGGGAGCTGGCTGGACGAGAGCCCAGGGCCCTCCAGAAGGAGAAGGTATGACTGGGGACAGCGGGAGGTGGGCTGGCCCACAGGAGCCACCGGGAGGACGTGTTCCCCCGCACAGACTTGATCTATGACGTGCCTCTCCGATTTCCAGGGTGGCTACTGGAGGCGCCCGCCTGTGGCTCCAGCCGGGCGGGGTCTGAAGTGGGAACTTCAGAGCTGGACTTGGCTGCATTCCTCTGAAATCCCCAGCCTCTGAGAATGAAAGCTGCCGGTCACGTCCTCCCCTTGCACGTCTGTGAGAGACCTGGCCCCTCCAGCTCCCTGCGCTTTCTCAGTCTTTCAGGAAATGTCTCCCAGCCTGGCGAGGTACGTGTATCCTGGGGGTGGGGAGGGGGCGGCTGTGCTGGGTCTCAGCCAAAGGGCTCTGTGGGGCCTCTTGTTGGACTTGGCAGGCTGCCTCCTGATGACTCAAAGCTGCTGATCGTCCCCTACCCACAACACCCCCTTGAACTCAGGGGTCCAGAAACAGCCTCTCCCTTTGGCCCCAGGCAGCACCTTAGCCAAGCTTCCCAAGGGATCTTTGTTCACATTCCTCATCTGCTGCAACTTCCTCTACATTTAACCTTTGGCCAAGTGACCCTGAGCAAGCTACTTCCCCAGTCTGGGTCTTGAACAGGAGAAGCCAGACTCATGACCTCATGTCCTAGCTCTGTCCTTCCAGCCTCGAGGAGAGGTGGCACATCCTGCAAGTTTCACCCCTTTCCCAGGACTGGGGTCCTTGGAGCAGGAACTGCCTTCATTCTATAACTATCCCTTCTCTGACATGTCTTGGGCAGCCTTGGGTACTGAGGCTTTGGTACTGGGGAACACACCCCATCCCACCTTCTCAGAGCATATCCTCCTGCCAACCCACCAAGGATTTTGTCACCTCTGAACCCCTCGGAGCATGACTGAATGAACACCTCAGCCCACAAGACCCTGTGTTATATTTCCCCACCAGATTAGGAATTCTACTGCAACCCAAGCAACAAGATTGATCTTGGTGTTCTGAGAATACCAGAACCAGTATCTTATCAGTAGGTTATCTCAGTCTTTACAACATCCCCAGAGCAGAGGCACTGTGATTGTCCCCATTTTATGGAAGAGAAACCTGGATCACAGAGAGGTTAAAGGCGCCCTGATCAAGGCCCTATGTTGGAGGTGGCAAAGTTGGAAGCCCGGGAGGCTGGGCTATAGCATCTATACTCATAAGCACTGGTCTACAGTGGGCTTCTCACTAAGATGTCTAGTCTTTCCGACAGAGACCAAAGCTTCCTGACAGCAAAAGCCAGCCCTTGACTTCCACTTTTTTCTTATTCAAGGCCCCTTTGGATATTCTTTCTGTTTCCAGATACATATTATAATAAACTTTCTAGTTTTAACACCAAAACCTGCAGTAATGAATCTAGAGATCAGTTCGGGAAGAACTGACATCTGAACAATGTTGAGTCTTCCAATCCATGAATATGGTACTTCTCTGGTCTATTTTTGACTATGCTTCCCCAAGAGCCTTGCTCCAGGCGAGACACGTGGTATTAGCACAAGCGAAATGAAGTGAATCAAAACACAAATATCTTTCACTGCTATCCCAAGCCAAACCCAGTTGAACCATTAGCAGTGTTGAGTGTGTCTATGAAGTCCCAATATTGCACTAATCCTTTTACACTATTATTTTCATTTACCCCTCCCCCTACCCAGCAACTCTATAGAGTATTATTATCCTGTGCACTTTAGCAACCAGGAGGCCAAGGATTAGAGAGATACAGAAATCCCTCCAAGATCACATGGCTAGTAAATGACAGAGCTGGGATTTGAATCCAGACATGCGGGGCTCCTCTCTCCATGTTACAGTCTACCATGTTGTAGGAACTTAAAAACCAGCAATATATCTCCCAACCCAAAGAAAACAATCTGAGGCTTTTCAGTGGCTCGATGCAGAAGCGATGGAAGAGCAGACTGGAGTGACTGTGTTATGGGAGTATGTGGGTCTGTAGCCTGGGAGCGTCCATTTGGCAGTTGTGAGGCAGTACAACTGCCAGCACGTTCCCACACCAACACGCACACACCCACTCTCTGCCACCTGCCCGTGCTCTGCACAGGGGGTGGGCTGGTTGGGTTCTTTCGGCCGTCATTACCCAGGCTCCTGTACAGCCCATCCCAAAGCCAGCAATCCTGCCTCTATCTCAGCCTCACTAACATCTGTGTCCACTTTTGGCCTGAAACTCGGGGACGATGAGATCCCCCTCAACTGTGCAGTAGTATAAGTGCTCCTTTTATTTTTCCTGCAGTGGCCTGTCCAAGGGGGGACCCTGAATTTCCACCATCCTGGGGTTTATTGGGGTCTGGGCTCTGTCCTGACAGCAGTCCTATCCCTGCCTCTTGTGGACATTGAGGTCTTATCTGCAAAAGCTGTCCTGTGTTTTCTGGCTGCCCCTTGACTTCTTTGAGCTCTGTGGATCCCTAGCTGTGGGACCAGGTGTGCAGGCAGGCAGGGAAAGGGCTCCAGGTTTGTGCTGGGCGCTCAGTGAAATGGGAGGCACACAGACACAGGTTGCTGTTGGTCCTGAGAGGCCCTCCATGGCTTCAGGTCTGTTATTCACAAGAGAGAGAGGGACATCTCCCCAAATGTCTGGAGCAGGCCTTTCCCAAATATGTATCACCGTGGCATGTTAGCAAAGGTCAGGGGAGACCCTTTGGCCCTCCAGAGACACGATTACCATCACCTTAAAGAGTGAAGATCACCCAGATTTTAGAACATTTTCTCTTCTTTCACTTTAAGCTGGGGAATCCCATCTTAGGTCAGGGCAAACATCGAGGGCACCTGCTTTTGTCACAGAGTCACTCTCTTCTCATGTGAGACCCCTTCCTCTCTCCCTGATGTCCCACACCCCTGTCTCATTCTTTAGCTCAGGAATAAAACCCCTCATTCCATCTCATTTACTCTGGAACCTATAGCTATGTAAGGCCTCTGGCCCACATGTAATTAAATTTGCTCTTTTTTCTACCCATGTGTGTGATATCGTTTGCTCACCCGGCCCAAGAAAAATCCACAAGGATGGGCAATTTCACCCCTTTACTTCTGGAAGAGGAAACTGAGGCTGAAGAGGACCTACCCAGTCTTCCTAAGAGAATGGGGTGATCAGGATTTTGAATCCTCTTTAGGGGCATCACTGTTCTTTACACATAGGGTCCTCAGTAAGGGGCAAAGTTGGGGTCCCCTGGTTTTAGCTTTTTTCTGTAGAGAGACAAAAACAAGCAAACCCCTCAGTGTCCCCCCCCACGACTGAAGGTCAGAGGCTCTGTCACCCACTTGTGCCCTGGGAGTTATCTCTTGGAGACTGAGCAGCGGGAGCTCCTGGCTGGGGTGAGAGTGGCTCTCCGGGCAGGGAGGGTGTCTGGCTCGCCCCCACCTCGGGCTGACACCCCACCCTCCCCAGCAGGAGAGACGATAAAGACAAGAGTGAAATGCACTGAGCTGCCAGAACTTCCAGGCCTCCATTTGCCACCTTTCTGCCAGGCACCTCCAGGGCACTTGCAGTGTGGGGAGTTGGGGCATAGGGCGGTGGCAGAGAGAATACCATCTGCAGTCAGAAGCTCTTAGTCCATACTGCGAAGGTCCTTAGAAAGCTGTGTGGGAGGGGCTGAACGCGGCCGCGTTACAGGGTCCACACTCACACCTCCCCTTCTCCGGGGGGACAAGGCTCACCTGAAGACCTGGAGCCACAGGGTGGCTTCTCCAGGTCCTCGCCGCACTGGGTTTTGTGGCGACTGCCAGAGTGAAGGTAGTTCAGGCCCAGAGCTGGATTGCGCGGAGCATAAAACCCTGTGCAGATGGGCTTTTACGGCCTTGGTGCCTCAAGGTTCTCTCCTGAGAGATGAGCCCCCTCTGTGCCTACGCCCCTCCACCTCTTCCCCATCAACACGTAAGATGTGAACCGCTGTGACCACAGTTGGTCAGGCTGGGCCCGTCCTCTCTGCCTGCCCCTCACAAGCAGTGAAGGGGTGGGGAGCTCAGTCATCGTCTCTGGCAGGCAGAGACCCCTGACAGCTGCTCCCACAGCCACAAAGCCAGTGCCATTGTCCGACAAAGGCCCAGCCCCTGCCTCGATGGTCTGGAGGCCCCTACAAAGTCCTGCCCTAGGACCTCCTCCCAGGCTGTGACTGCACTGTAAGGATGGGACTTGGAGCCCAGCGAGACACACACGGAGTGACAGGGTGAGGCAGGGAGATTTACTGCAGTGCGGGGGGAGGGGCGGCCCCAAGGCTTTCCAGTGCACCCCGGCCTGAGCAGAAGGCCTCCACAGGGTCAGCGGCTGCCTGGGAGGAAAAGCGGAGATGAAGACCTGAGGCAGGCCTCCCGCCCCACCTCACGGCCGGACTGGCATGAGGCCAAGGAAGAACATGGCTGGCCTGGGTTTTCCTCTCCCTTCTGAGTCCCAGGCTTGGACTCTTGTGTCCCAGAATTCTGGTCCATGGCCCTGGGTTTCTGCTCAGCACCCGGCAACTGTCGCCACAGCTTAGCACAGCTGGGCTGTGGAGTGCGTGCTATGTGCCAGGCACTGCTTCCATGCCGACAGGCACCATCCTACTCGATTCTCCTTACAACGCTATCAGTATGGATGAGAACGGGGGCACAAAAAATCGGGCCACTTGTGCAAATTGGCTTGGCATTTCAGAGTTCCAGGTGGGGCCATGTACACAGCAGAAACCGAGTAAACAGCAGCTAGCTGCTGTTGCTGACACCGAGGTCACAGCTAGTTCACGGCAAGGCCAAGGTCATTACCTGGCTCGGGGTCCCAGGGAGTCTCCTGAGGAGTTCCCAAATCCCTCTCCCGGATTTACTCTTTGGGGTGTCTCCTTTCCTCGTTGGTCTGTGCTTGAGTCAGGCCCTTGCTCCTCTTCCAAGGGCATGCGAACCTCCCTCAGCCTGGAGGTGCAGGATCACCCCCGCCAGGACTGGGGGCAGCAGCCGTGGGTCTTCACGGCCATGGCCATGAGACCACACTTCACGAAAGGGCCCCCCAAGGTAGGTGAAAGGTCTTTCCACAAGGACGTCTCTGGTGTTGTAGTTGCTTCAAATAGCCAGAGCTGAGTTTAGAGTGGAAGGCTGTGAGCGTGAGAAACATTAGTAGTTTGTTCTACTTTGAGCTTTTTTTTTTTTTTGTAAAATAGAGGGAAGAGAGAGGAGGGAAGGAAAGAAAGAAGGAAGGACAAGAGAAGATGAAAGGAAAGGAAATGAGGAAGGAAGGAAAAAAGGAAGAGAGGATAGGAAAGGAAGTAAATGAAGATGGAATGGAAAAGAAATGCATGCTCCTGTCCTCTCACAAGCAAGGAGCCCCAGGCTGGGCTCCCGGAATCCAGTGCTCACATGTGCAATCATGGCAAATGTCCGAGGGCTGGTGTCTCTGGGGCCTGGCTATCAAGCAGGAGAGTGCAGGCTGTCAAGGCTCTCCCGGGCAGGTGCGGAGGGGTGGTACAGCCCACGAGCACACAGGGCACACGGCTCACACCCTCTGTGACCGCATTAACCCGACCGGTCCCTGAAGGCGCCTGCTCTGGGAACTGGCCTAGTCCCACATTCTCCATTCTCGCGTTCAACTGGTGACTCAGGGTCAACCTCCGGCCACTGCCGGACCCGCGGGTCCCACTGCCACTGTCTGAGTGGATGCTCCAAGTCAGGCTTCTCCCGGCTTCCACAGAGGCCCTGCAAAGAGGCTCTGATAAAGTCCTCCTCCCACTGAGGAGGAAGGTTTAAACGCCAGCCAGGGATATCACCTCACTCCTGACAGCCCTTGGCACCCCACCTAACAGTGTATGGTCTCACGTCTGGGTAGA
>NW_004567117.1:31079688-31135179 GCF_000260355.1 Condylura cristata | reverse complement strand
GAGGTCTGCGAGGCAGGGGAGGAGGTCTGCGAGGCAGGGGAGGAGGTCTGCGAGGCAAAGCTCCCCACTTCCCAATTCTGCCCCAGACTGGCTCTGGCTAGTTCCCGGAGTTTGGAAGGAAGCAGCAGCTGCCCTGGCCACAGGCGCTGGGCATGCCTCTTCTAAGCTGCACACACGTCCTCAGCCCCGTTTATAAGGCACAGGGAGCCAAGGAGTCTGTGTGGCCCCGCCAACTGAGCCCAGCGGCTCAGAGGAGGGAACCCGAGCTGAGGCTGAGCCACCTCCCAGGCCAGGCTCAGAGCTGTTGGCTGCAGCGCCCCAGGTCCCCTGGCACCGAAGCTTCGGCCTTCTGGGTGCCCCGAGGGTGTGGGACCTGGGCCCAGAAAGGGGAAGCTGAATGCTGAGAGGGCCTCCGGGGTGGGTGGCACTCATGCCCCTGGGCACTCAGGCTTTAAATAGCTGTGCTTCTCTCAGCCTACCAATCCCGCTACCCTGCCAGCAACTTCCTGCAATTTCCACACCAGAGAGGGCTGATGGCCAGGTCAGGGTGGGGAGAGAGTGGGGGTACAGGCTGACCCTGGGGGGGGGGTGGAGGTCAGGAAAGGAAAGCAAAGGTCCCCTCCCCACCCCTCTGTATCTGTTGGACCTCGTCCTCCAGGTCAGCCAGGGGTCCTGAGTCCTGAGTGGGCGAGGGGCTTCACAGCCTTCCCTGTCTCCTGGAAGTGCGTGCCCAGCCGCTCCCTGAGTCAGCAAATCTGGGATCAGGTACACCCACCTGCAGTGTGCCCCCTTCCTGCCCGGGTGCAGTTAACTGGGCCCAGGTGACACGGCTCGCTCTTGGCCCTCTCATGGCTCACCTCCCACCCCCAAACCTCCCGTAGCCACTTCCTGCCTCCTCACACCTTCTGAAGCGGGTCTCTGTGAGGCAGACACGAAGCAGTTTTCATGACTGCAGCTCCTTGCATTTATATGGCACTTTACAGTTTACAGAGTACTTCCACATCTTTATTTCATAAGATCTTTTCAACTACCCTGGGCGATATGCAGGACAGATATAAATAATCCCCATTTTACAGCCAATGAGACAGAGCCAGAAACTTGAGGAGGTGTATCCAAGTTCATAAGTCGAATTCGTGATACAACCCCAGACTTTTCAACCATTTCTAATGCACAGAGAATGCTCCCTTCGGCCACCCCCATCCCCGCCCTTTGGCAAGGGAGGGGAAGGAGGAACCCTGAGAGGAACATAAGTGGGGGGAAGGGGGGGCGGGCAGGGCCACTTGTCTTCTCTCCCAGGCCCTGAACCTTGCTGCTGGCTCCATAGGTCACTTTCACAACCCGGGACAAAAATCTCACCAGATAGGGACGCAGACCGCCTGGCTCCAGCCACCCTGGCCAGCAGACGCGGACGCACACAGACACACAGAGAACAGGCTGTTATCTCCCCTCTCCAGCCTGTTTCCTACACTTCTCAAACAGCAGATTTCTTCCAGCCTGGCTGCCTCTCCCGGTCACCACCCACAGTCACTGGCCCCTGGGGCCCCGCCAAGTCCCCGAGACGGTGACGCCGACGCCGAGTCCCTGCTATCAGACAGTCGCCTCTGCCCTCCCAGCCACCGCCCCCAGAGTTCCCTGGAAATGTCCCTTCTGCAGGCCCGGCCCCCAGGGCGATGTACGGCTTTGTCTGCACACACAGCTGACTTGTGTTTGCAGGGACAGACAGGGGCTGGCGCTGGGGCCGGAGCCAGGAGGCGCTGGGAAGGCCGAGCAGTGGGGGAAAAACAAAGTCCAGAGAACAAACTTTTGCAAGGCAGCCTCTTGGGGTCATCTGGGGGACTGGCAAAGCCAGAAGCGCCGTGAAGGCAGGGAAGGGGTCTTCACAGGCATGTACTGGCTGGTCTGAGTCAGGGAAGACGGTGCCAGTGAGGAAGGGGCGGAATGACAGAGGGGCGGAAGACGGTGCCAGGAGGCAGGGGATGGGGCAGGGGAGGCCTCTGAGCCTGCTGGCACTGTCCTTCTCCCTTCCAGCCATGTCCCAGCCCTTTGCCTCTTGGGTACACACAAGGTGCTCAACAGATGCTTGTTATGGCCACTGTGCCCCTGCGGGACGCTCCTTCCACCAGGCTGGAGGGGCAGGAAGCACAGGGTGTGGTGGGATGGCCACAGCGTGCCAGGACACCACATTCCCAAGTATCCCTTTAGCAGAGCACAGGAGCCGAGGTCTGCGTGGCCACGTCAGTTTTGCAGGGAGAAGACGCACCAAAGCTGAGGCGGGGGAGCAGCGTTCGGGGCTCCACTGTATCAAGTGCCTGCACCTTCCTGCAGCCCCTCCGACCCTTTCCAATGTGAACTCGGGGCTGCTTATGCCGATTCTGAAATGAAGTGGTGGCCACCGAAATGTAGAGGAGTCAGGATAAATCAAATTGTGTGTGTGTGTGTGTGTGTGTGTGTAGGGGGCGGGGATAAAAAAAAAAGGCCCAGTGGCAGTGGTGAAGAAAGCTTTTCACCACGCGGTCCTTTCTCCGGGGCGACACTCTGGGCTGCGTGCCGGAAACCTTAGAAGGGCTCCTTTGGGATTGAGCAACCGGCTGCCTCGGCTCACACCCCAGGGTCCTCGCTGCTTAATAATTTAGGGCGCTACAAATGAGACAGCCTGTGGGTGCTCTCTTGCTCTTTCCTCCTCTTTTTTCCTTTGCAAACCTCAGGTCCTGACCTCGCAGGCTTGCTGGGCAGGGAGGGGGACACCAGATAAGCTGCAGCCACTTTCCCTGGCGTGAAGCCTCAGCAGACACAGCCACCGGCTGCCTCTGGGCTTCCGTGGCTGGGGATGTCGCAGGTCTCAACAGGCACCGGACTGTGGGCTGCTAACAGAGGGGCACTCACAGATGTCTAAGTGGCCGGAGCATCAGGGTACCCCACTGCAACCCAGAGCTGCACGTTGCACACCCCAGGGCAGCCACGTGGGAGAAAAATCAAACAGAACTGAGCTTTCCTTCTTTTCGCCTTTTTTTGTTCAATAACTCAGAGGGTGATGGGGTGGGAAGCCACAGAAGAGGGTCAAGGGAGCCACCTTGGTGAGTGTCTGCAGCGTGGTGGGGAGGGGGCCCACAGACAGGAAGGGAGAGGCAGTCCCGGGTCCCCACTGAGCTCTGCCTGGAAGCTGTCTGCAGATTCTTTTGGTCATAAGATGACAGCGGGCAAGCGAGCCTGTCACTGTTTAGTCTGCAGGGAGGCGGCTCGGATCAACACTGTCATCTGGAGGCGTCTTGTTATCTCCTGTCCCGGCCACCTGCCGGCTACCTTACACCTGGCCTGGCTTGCCCCCGCCCATGACTCCAGGTCAGGGGCCCAGAAGTCTGTTTCCACCCCAGCGCTGTCACCGACGGGCTGTGCTCTTGACGCGTGTTACCTAAGCTCCCAGGGACCGTTTCACCCACATGTAAAATGGGATTATTAACACCAACCTCATAAAAACCTAATGGGCTCAGTGTCTGCACACAGCTGGTACACAATGAATGCCCGTGGGGTGACTGCCAGAGGAGACCCCCATGTGCATGAAACCCCAGTGTATGCTGTCCTTATGATGGCCTCATTATTCCCACTCTTCAACCTTCATCCGCCCAAAAGAGGTAGGCAATATCCATTGGCCCACTTTCCAGATGAGGCCCAGAGGGGTGCAGTAACTGGCCTTAGGCCACACAGCTGGGGAGTGCAGAGTTAGCCTTCAACCCCTAGAGTCCACATCTCTGTTGGTGCCGAAACTGCTTCTTGGGCCAGCCCATGCAGAAGGAAAGAGAAAGCAGGCTGAAGGCTCTCTGAGCCAGCGCTAGCTGCGGGGTGGAAGGGGTCCCGTGTGACGTGAGAACACTGCTGGGGGCCTGGGGCTCAGGGGACACTCCCTGCCCCAGAGGCCCACCTCCTGGTTACTCTGTCCTGCCCCAACCGGGCGTGTTTAGGATGCATGGCGCCAGCTCCTGCCTCCATCTCTGGCTGCTTGTGGACTCATCTCTACTTCCCACTTTACCACCTGTGGTTCTTGGGCTGAAATTAGAAGTGAGCCATCCAGGTTCCCGGGAACTTCCTTTCTCACACAACGTGCCCAGAGTCTGGAAGGCCATCCACCCCAGACCCGACCTTGTGATTGGGGCTAGAGGTATAGGGGTCGGGGAGAGCAGGACTGGTCTGCCCCAAACTTTCTGGCTCCCCACACGGCAGGTGGGCAAAGCCCCCTCCCCCACCCCACAGCTGAACAAACCCTGGCTGAGAAGCCCCTCAATCCAGAAACGTTCTCAACTGAAAGGATGGACCGCTTGCTTTCCCTGGGGGACAAACGCTGTCCGTAGTTCCTGAGTGACCACTCACTCCCTCCTCCGTACCCTGCGGCCCTGGGGCTTGCGTTCCCTGGTTGATGAATAATGTGCCCTTTGGAACAGTGAACATTTTTGAATGCATAAGCTACAGTCAGTCAATAATTACAAAAGAGTCGACCTCATTTTCCTAGCTGGCTGCTGCAGTCCTTAGAGGGAGGCTAAGAATGCCGCTCCTGACCCAGGCTCCCCCAACACGATACTTTCTCTAGGACTCCAGAACCCTGTGGCTTCATTATTTTCCAGTTGAGGAGATCCTAACAATGTGGCTGCAGAAAAGCCCCAGAAAGAACCCAACAGAAGATTCCTTAAAATATATAGTAGCTCCTGCAGACCCATGGCCCTTGTCTCCACGGTGACCCGGGGGACGTCAGAGCTGGGGCCCAGCATGAGTGAGGAAGGCCGAGAAGTTCGTAGGGCGATCTTGGGGGTGGAGGAAGACACTGAAGTCTGAGGAGTGGCGCACAGATGGTGGGGTACCCCCTCTCTACAGCTGCCCCTCCACACAAGGCCGGGTGAGGCTGGGGCCCACTCCTGCCCTGCAGCCTCCCCCTCGACCACACTGTGTTTCCTTTTGTCTGCCCCCATGCAGCAGGGAGCCTGCTGACTGGCAGGGTCCTTCCCACAATTTCTCCTTGCTATCTAAGATAGAAAATGAAGGCTGCTGGACAAACAAATGCATTAAAAAAATGTAGCCTCAGCCGGGCTTGTTGATCCTTACTTGTCCCTCAGGGCAGCTGAGCTCCTGGCACAGAGGGAGGCATCTCTGGACAGGCACTGCCCCCAGGAAGCCAGGGCCCAAGCGCCAGCCTCCTTCGGAGCCGCCTGAGCCCCTGCGGCCCTAAGGAGGATGAGGCAGGGTAAGTACAAAGCTGGCCTGCTGGGCGCTCTGGTCCAGGTTCTGGACGCAGAAGGCTTCTGGACGCAGAAGGGGCTGGAGCCCCAGAGGAGCAGGAAATTGCACACGGGAGGGTGGCTCTGTGGCACAGCCACCATCAGATGGTTTAAATCCTGCCCCTGCCAAGTGCTGGGTTGGCCTGGGAGGGCTGGCAGGCAGGCGAGGCTGACCTTACTAGCTGCAGCCCTGCAGGCTGCTCTGTCAGGGGGCGCGAACACCGAGGCCTGGGCCAGGAGGGTGGGAGGAGCGAGGCCCGCAGATCCCAGGTAGGCAGGGGCAGTCCAAGAGGGGGGTCTGCCCGCAGTCCAGGAGGGGGGTCTGCCCGCACACGTCAACGGGCCGACCAGTCAGCAGCAGCCATGCGGGCCCCTCTCCAGGCCCAGCATAGCTGCCGAGGCAACACACAGTGAGCTGGACGAGATTACTCAGATCGCTTCGAATCCCTTTATTTCGTGGGTGAGGAAGCCGCCAGAGGGTAGAAGGACTGGCTCAAGCTTACCTAGCTGCAGAAAGGTAGGGCTGGAGCTAGACGCAGAGCTCTGAGGCCCAGGGCACGTCCTTTCATAAACCTTCAGCTTCCGTTCCCCTACTTCTGAGTAGCACCCCATCTTCTCTTCCTTCCCTCAATCTACCCCCAAATGTGTTGCAGGGTTTCCCTGGTCCTGGCCGCCTCCTCTGACCCCCCACCCCAGTCCCCAGGAGGACACTGAGATCAAGAGCAGTGGAGACAGCCAAAAAGCATTGCTCTGCCTGACGTGTTGAGAAACAAGCGCAGGTGTGGTTATTGTGGCCTGGGGTCACTGCCCGGCTGCCCCTCCCCTCCACAGCTACCCCCGGGGCTTGCTGACGCTTGGGGCACCCTTGCTGACGCTTGGGGCACCCTTGCTGCTGTCAGACACACAACTTCCAACCCCACATTAGAGAGTCTGTTCCTCTCATCAGATTTTTGACACCCACAGTGAAGCAGTGACTGCCCGCGAATGGCGGTGCGTGGGTGTGTGGCCATGCGAAGAGTTAGTCCACTCTATGGCCACACAGTTCACATGCAATCGCCTACGTGCTCCACTTTCAGAGAGCTGTTTGTAAGTGTCCGTCGGAGCTAGCCCTCTCCCACACCTAAGCTTCTCCCTCCTTTGGTATCACCAGCTCAGGGCTGAGCTGGGAGCTGCAGACACTCCTGGGGGATGGTGGCCTGTGGGGTGCCTCCCTCAGTGGGCTTGGCTGCAATGACCCAGGTGTGCTCAGACCTATGAGCACCACTCCTTTGGAATCTTGGGACCAGCCGGGCACTGGGAGGTGTGGGACAATTTGGGGGACAGGTGGTTTCTCCGGAGAGAGTACTGGGCGACCACCCCAGCAGGGGACTGCTTTTGCCTGATCCGCCTGTCCCCCACATTTCAAAGTGACCTGAGTGTTTTTCCATCTGTTAACTGGGCTGTGGGCGGGCCTTCAAAGGGTTAAGTGAAGGTCTTTTCCTGCAGGTGACTTCTTGCTCTCCCAGAGGGCAACCCCCCTTCCCTCTTCTGGCTCCCCCAGTGGGTGGCCCATTCTCTCCCTGGTACTTCCACTGAACTGGAGCTGAGAGAAGGGACAGTGGCTGTTTCTCCCAGAGACTCAGAATTCTGGGCATGGGTGTGCAGGGAAGAAGGGTCCTGCAATTCAGGTTCCAAGGCAAAGTCCCTGAGCTGACTCTGAGACTGGAAGGTGACCGGGCAAGGTCATATGGCCCAGGCCCTGGTCATGGTTGAGTGTTACCACCGTTCCTGCACACAGGTGCCACCAAACAGGGAAAGGTCTAGAGGTAAGAAGGAACTAGCAACCGGCATAATTTGGGTTTGGCTGGTGCTGGTCGGCCCTACCGCAACCGAGGCACAGGTGAACCCCTCCCAGTTTCCTGCACCTGATACCTGGCTGCTTTTTCTCCTTTTTCTCCCAGTTTCCTGCACCTGATACCTGGCTGCTTTTTCTCCTTTTTCTCCCAGTTTCCTGCACCTGATACCTGGCTGCTTTTTCTCCTTTTTCTCCCAGTTTCCTGCACCTGATACCTGGCTGCTTTTTCTCCTTTTTCTCCCAGTTTCCTGCACCTGATACCTGGTGACAATTCAGTGACTGTCTGCGGAAGGGGGGTGCTAAAGAGTCATCTGTTTACGGAGGGGAGACAACCCCGGCTCCCTAGAAGCCAGCCCTTTCTCACTTTCCCAAGCCCTTCCTTTAGCTCCAGCCCCCCGCCTTTCTGATAAGTTAGTGATAACTTGTTCTTGCCAGGCACCCACACAGATAGTAGGAGGGGGACTGATGGGATGGAGGAGAGAGAGAGATGCCCACCGTCATGTGGAGAGGCGCAACAGGGGCACAGGTTGGGGGGCACAGGTTGAGGGTCACAATGAACTTGCCTTCCCTCTCTCCTATTTGTGTGTTCTGGTGTAGGTCATTTAGGAAGTGGCTGCTTTTTCTCCTTTTTCAAAATAAGATTTCCCCTTATGCCACCCCTTTCATCCCTGTTCTCCTTTGTCTCTCCTTCCTTTGACTTCAGAGAGAGCTCCCAGTGCTGACTGATGATGGCTAGTTTATTAAGTATTGACTTTGTCTACTTGAGCCCTATATGAGAGTTCAGACCTTGCGTTGTGCTCCTGACTTGCTTTTTTTTTTTTTTAATATTTATTTATTTCTGCATACAGAACTGGGGTACAGGCCAGAGGTGGTGAGAGGATTCACCAGAGACAGAGTGGAGAGCAGAACAGGCAGATTGACGAGGTACACTGCTGAGGGGAGCAGCGGGCGGGTCAGGAGAGGTCTGCCGTGCCATGTGGGTCACCTCCCTGGTGGGGATCGAACTCATGCAGAAGTGGCTTCAGCTTCCCAGTGCTGTGCTTTAACCCGCCATGCCACCAGGGTGGGCCACTCCTGACTTATTTTAAGAAATGCCATCCCTGGGACCTCCTCCCTGTTGCTGCAAATGGCTGCCTTCCACCTTTCTAGGGCCTAGCGGTGTCTAGTGCCCTATCTCCTTAACCTCCCCTCCTGCCCAGCCAGGACTCCCTTGAAGAGCCTTCTCATTCTGCTGGGTCACATGGCTTCAGGGCTTGGGCAGGTCCCAGTTCTGCAAGCCTGTATAGGAACCGCTCCAATCTCCCCGCGGTCTTGAGAACCTCAGGGCAATCACTCAGACTATTTACTTTTCTTTGAAACAAGGACCCATGGCCATGACCCCCGCTTGGGGGCCACCATGCTCATCATGGTGGCTGGGAGCCTCCCTGGGGAGCGAGGGACAGGGCAGTGAGCAGTTACATAACCTGCAGGGAGATTTTTTCCATCGGCTCAGCGGTGCCAGCTTTCCAGTGGCGGCCGTGGCAGGTAGAGGCGCCCTGTCTGGGCCGGCTGTGCCCGGGCAGGGCAGCGATGCTGAGATCTGGAGCAGCTTAGCATAGCTCAGATTCCCGGTGGCGGCGGCTGGGGGCTGGCGCTCACTGAGCTATGGGGAAGGATCTGCTGTCTCCTGCTGGCCTGGCTCTGGGAAGGGTGGTGGCGGGGGGCTGGGGGTGAGCTGCCAACCAGCCAGGGGTGACCCTCTGGGGCCTGGGACACCTGAGCCGGCCTTCTCCAATAACCTACTTATCTACAGGGCCTGCCTCGGCGTGGCAGCCTCAGACAGGGCAGCGCCAGGCCAAGTCCTATCAGGGGATTTAATGGGGAAAATGAAGCCGGGGTGGGGGGTGAGGCTGTGCAGGGCAGAGGACATGGCCTGGCACGGGGTACAGGAGATAGTGAAACAATTCCCGACCTGGGTCATGCTGCCCAACCCAGAGCGCCCGCTGTGGCTGCTTCCCACCCACGAATACTCCACTGAGCCCACAGGACGCCAGCTCCAGGGGCCACCGGAAGTGGCCAAATTCCTGCTGTGGCAGCCTGGTGGGGTTACAAGATGACCTGGACGTGGCCTTTGTCTGAGCCATCGGGAACATAGGCTCTGACAAGAAGAGGTGACTGACAGGTTACTGGGCTGGGCTCCTCCTGGGTGGTGGGGGGTCCAGGATCATTTTCTGTCGTCCAGGTATCTCCAGACTAAGAAACTGAAATGGCTTTTTACTGTTCACATCAGGGGCTGCTTGTGTGCCATGGAGCACATCGTAGTTCAGTGGCCCTTCGGGAAGTCACTGTGCGCCCAGGCCCTGTGCCCTCAGCCCCCACGGGACAGAGACACCTGGTGTAAACTCTGAGGCCCCAGCTCAGTGCTGGGATAAGGCATTTAGGCCTTGGGCTGCACCCTGCCAGCACGAAGTGGGAGAAGCAGCCCAGAGGGTGGAGATTCCCACACACCACATCCCCAGGACCTGCCATGGGGCACACAGGCGCACAGAGCCGCAGACGCGTGAGCAGAGCTGAGAGGAGGAAGTGAGGATCGGCAAAGAGAAGATCCCGTCCGCTCATTCCAAAGCACATGTGGGCAACGTTTTGGCAAGGAGCACAGGGCCCTGCCGCCTGGTTCTGCTAGCGTGGGCTGAGCGGCCTGGAGCAGGTGTGTGTGTGTGTAATCTTGAGCTCCCGTGACAATGGGTCTCCCATGACAAGCCTGCGGTGCCCAGCCTCGGGGGAAAGCGTGCCGACCTGGCCTGGCCCTGCCAGGGTGCAGATGACCACAGGGCGCTCAGACGCCACTCAGCGGGTGGGGCGACATTTTAATTTGTTTTAGAAAAAAAGACCTTTTGTGGGCCTCCGAAATCGCCCTCTACAATCTGCCCGCCAGGATAGGTGCAGGCGTGCCTGCAAGCTCTTTGCTCCGTCTCCTCTTGATTTCGAGCAGCCAGGGAAGGGAAGCCCAGGGTGGGTCTGGCTCAAGGCTTTGCTCAGGCTCCGGAATGCGCAGAACAATGTGCTTCTATCCCTGGGTATGCCAGGCTTGGGCCAACATAAAATTAGTTTACATGCTTGGAGTGCGTGCTGGCTCAGTGGTGGGCGTGCAGAAGAGAAGGAGGGGGGTCTGAAAAGAAGGAGGGGTGCAGGGGGAGCTGAACCCCGGAATAACAGCCATGCGGTTTATCTGGCTAGAGCAAATGGAGAAGTGGGGGTGTCTCCTCAGACTCCCTTGGCCTTCTGTTGTTCTAGGAAGTTCAGCGACTCAGAGACTACAGGAAACATAGTGGGATTATTCTAGAAGGGTGGATTTTGAAATCTCCACTAATGGTCATGAGACAGATGCCTGACTTTCCCAAATGTGATGTTTGGGGTAATCTGGGAAGCAGAGCTTGTGGGCTGAACTGACAGTCTTTCCCTAGCCCCTGACTTTGGGTACACCTTGCATCTTCATTGAGCCACTTTCTCATCTGTGAACCTGGGGAAAGATTCCTGTCCTGGGCCCCACCTTGGGGAGCGAACGTCTACACTCACTCAGCCAAAGGAAGCTCCCTGGTCTCTGGCACTTAGTCGTGGTGCCAGGAGCTGGGGACCAGGGATAAGTCAGTCAGGGCTCCTGCCTCTGGGGGCTTCCAGCGTAGGGCTGGTTAGAACTGCAAGAAGCACGGTTGGGCCTCTCCTCTCGTCCTTTCTTAAAGATGGGGGCTAGAACTCCACACTTCAGACCTTCTGATTTTTCTGATACCTGGAGGCAACCAGCAGAGAAGGAGCATCCCTAGAGAGTGCTAGGGGTTGGCCCACGCTGGCAAATGGGGGGCAGGAGATGGGGCAAAGATAGAAGGAATGCGTGGGAGCATGGGGCATATTCACTCAGCGTGATGTGTTTTACAGTGGGATTTACTCATAGGGGCAGCCCGCTCACACAGTCTTGACAAGTGGCCCTTTGGGGAGCTAAATCCAGAGTCACAGTCCCTCTCAGAGGCCTTATGCAAGCACAAGGAGCCTCTTTCATGACTTGGTTTTCTGGGTTATCAAAACCCCAAGCCCACTGCTTAATGGTGGCCCAGCTAGAGGCTGCAGAGTCTACGTAGTCGCGAGCTCGAGGACAGTCTTTTAAGAGGCTGTCTTCTAGAAGGTGCTGGCGGCCAGGAGTGTATTTTGAAATCTGGTCACATGCCAGGTTCTGATTTTGAGTTGTCTTTCCACAACGTTCCTGCTGTGTTTACGAGTTGGTTGAGATGAGTTAGTTTTTTTTTTTTTTTTTTTCAAAAAAAGGTATCGCATCCTTCTGTTAGATGTGTTGTTGGCAACAGTTGCTAGGGAGAGTTGGGTTCGGTTGCAGACACACTGATGCCGGCTCTAATAATACTCTGCTCTGCATAGCTCAGATGCAGACACCTCTTGGCTAAACAGGGCACACACGTTTCAACAGAGGAGGGACTGAACTTGTAGTACCCAAGCATATCTTGGCAAAGGAGCACGCCCCAAGCCCAAGTGGGAGGCCCAGGGCAGTGCTGGGCGGAGGGGACTCAGGCCTCCAATTCCTGTCATTCCAAAGGTCCCGTAAAACGAGGCTTGCTCACTCTTCACCCCGCCATGAGGCTGGAGTGCCTCCTCCCCATCACTGCCCCACAGCTCTCTGGTGAGGGTCCAGGGAGAGTCCGGGTCACCTCTGTAGCCCAGGGGCTCTGGGCCTCTCACATTCTCCTGGAAGTCAGAAACTTCAGTCTGCCTATTCGGGAGGGAGTAGAGGAGAAGTGGGGAGCTGATTGGGAAAAGGTGGGTGAGGAGGGTAGTGAAGCTGATCACCTCCCCAGCTCTATCAGGTGACACAATGGTCTGAAAGTGAGGTCCTTTAACTAAAACAGGTGCTTGCTGGTCCAGTAAATGTTCAAGGTCAAGGTCAAGGTCAAGGAAAAGGATTTGGGGAGAAGAGCCAAGGATAGAGATATGGGGTCAGTGAGAGAGGCCACTCCGAGCTCTGCCTGGTTGACTCGGTCAGTGTGGAGACAGGAAGTGAGAGAGGGATTTGCTCCTTCACTGCACAGAGGGGAAACTGAGGCCGGACAAAATGAAGGGAGGGTCTCCGATTAGCGGTTGTCTCCTGTCTGTGTGGGCTTAGCCCCCTCCGTCACTCAGCAAAGAGCCCAGCACCTGATTCTTGTCTCTTGACTGGTTCATGGTGAGTGGCAGGACCAGCTGGCTGGTGGCTATGGTGGGACAGTCAGGGCACCTCTGGAGTGTTCCTAACTGCAGGGCGCGCTGGCTGTACCACCAAATTACCTGGGGAAATTCTTCAAAAAAGGATGCCGGGGCCTGGGGTAGGTCCACACACCCAGTCGGTTTCAGAAGCTCCTCCTAATACAGCGAGGAGCTGTAGCTCGCCCGAGGTCTGAAGCGCACTATCCTCAGGCTGAGTCCCCACGGCTGTCATTCACAGTGAAAAAGACTGTGCCGCCCTTAACCCAGCTGTGAAACTCACACGCAGCCACAAACCACTGGTCACCCAGTGCTTTGCTACTCAGAGTGGCCTCTGGACCAGCAGCACCAGCATCTCCTGGGGGTTTGTTCGGAGTGCAGAATCTTGGGTCCATGCCCCAGACTACTGAATCAGAATCTGCATTTAAATAAAATTCTATGGGATTCACATGCACATTCAGAAGCCCTGAATGAATGAATAATGAAGATGCACGCTCAGTGCACACTGAGTATCTGAAAAATGTCTGATAAAAAGTGGAATTTTTTATAAGAAAGCGACAAAGAGGGCCCTCCTGGTGGCGCAGCGGGTTAGGACGCAACACTGCAAACCAGCCACAGCCACTACGGTGCACGTTCAATCCCCGCCCCGGAGGTGACCCACATGGCGCAGCAGACCTCTCCTGTCTTACCCGCTGCTCCCCTCAGCAGTGTTCTGCTCCCCACTCTGTCTCTGGTGAAGCCTCTCACCACCCCTGCCCCTCTGGCCTGTACCCCAGTTCTGTATGCATAAATAAATAAATCTTTTTTAAAAAGAATGCTACAAAGAAAAGGATCACATGAGACAAAAACAATACCTTTGAGGTGTGGGATTGGTGATAAGGGTTCGCTGACACGCCGAGGACACAGCACTGTCACGGGTCACAGGCTGGGCTCCGTGACATGACAACGCTAAGTGGCTGAGAAGTGCTGTTTGTGCTCTCCTGACTCTCCGTGCCTGCTCCCCATGTCCTTGCTCATGGGAAGTGTACCCCAGCTGGACAGGCGGCCCTTATACATCAGGCAGAGAGCGTGTAAGGGGCAGAGAGCTCTCCCCTTAACCTCCACACTCCAACGTGGACGCCCAGGTCGGAAAACATCCAAACCCAGCTGCCGGGAGCTGCATTCGGGGGGCAGTTCATAGCCCGGCTCCTTTGCAGCCAGCGCCACTAAGTGGGGTCCAGCTTGTGAGCAGAGGCCAAACTAGCCACAGGAGGGGCATCTCAGAGGCCACTGCACGGAGCCAGGGACAGGCTGGGGATAGGAGGCAGTGAGCCATCAGTGCAGGGGCTGAGTATGAACCTCGGATGGAGAAAGGGGAGAGAAGGCCTTAGGGGCCTCTCTGAGGAAAAGGATACAAATCAGCTTTGCCAGAAAATGAAAGGCTGAAAAGGCCCTTCCCATGTCCACGGCTCTCTTTCCTGTACCTGTGTGTCTAGGGTGGTGAGTCGCTCTGGGTTACACTGCCTGGCCGCTTGCCTACCCACCTCCTCTTCGAGCGGAGCAGCAGACCTCGGGCGGCCCCAGGGACGGGCGGTGCGGGCTCCCGCTGCTTGGAATAGGGGTCTGTAAGGAGTTTGGAGGTGGCATGCCAGCATAACCAGGCTGTCTTCCATGGGAGCCAGTAGGGCCTTGAATGGTGAATCAAAGGCCCAAGCAAGCAGCTCGAGGCCTGGCTGGACACCCTTCAAGCGGCCGCCTCCTTGGCTGACAACAGCTGGGGCTGCAGTGGAGGAGGGCTTAGGAACCTGGCCAGCTTCCTCCCATGGAGGAAAGTGAGCCCCGCTGCTTCTGGGGAGCCCATACTGCCCTGGACTGCACCGGGGCCCAGAGAACCCAGTACCTTCATTTCCACACACTCATCTCTCATGATCACCAAGAGGCCTCCGCTGGTAGATACTGAGATGCCACACAAGGCAGAGTTGGGCCCACCTCCCCCTGTCCGTGGTCCCCTGGGGAGAGGAGCCATGAGTGCCAGTACCCTCCCACCACCGTGTATGCTGTGCTTCCTGGGTGAGCTACCACCCCTCACTGACGGCCAGCACCTAAAGTCCCCGCTGTGTCTGCTGACTGGCCTCTGCCTTTCCTCCCAGCCTGGTGCCTGCAGTGGACACTCAGGACATGCTATCAGGGTGGCAGGACATTTGTGGCTCCAGGGGACAGGTGCAAGGACAGGAGCACAGAGCAGGGCTCCCTGGAGAGCGGCGCCCAGCGTGACCCAGGTCATATGTGCAAGTGGCCCTGGCAAAGACAGGCGTGAGAGTGTCCACTCCCCGCCCAGTAAGTAGGAGGTCCAGCCTGGAGTGGGGGAGTGGAAGCAGATGTGGGATGACAGCTCATCTTTGCTGTCATGGTGGCATTCCAGATCTCCTCGACTTACCGTGGGGTTAGTGCCGATAACCTCATCATGAACGGAAAATGCATTCATGAGCCTAAACTAGCAAACGGCACAGCTGAGCCTTGGCCACCTTGCGCCTGCTCGGAACATTTCCACTAGCTTACAGGCAGGCCGCGTCACCCGACACAACGCCTGCTTTCTAACAGAGTTGCGTGTCTCCTGGTAAGCTACCGAATCTTTCCCGAAAGTGCACACCAGGATGGTTGCATGGGTTTGCACCACGAGCGTGGATCCGGATCCACCTGGGATCTGGAGAATGTTCAAAGCATTGAACAAAGATCAACTGCTGGATGGTGGGGATGCGACAGAGACAGGGGCATCAATTCTTCTCTTCTGGGAGGCTCAGAATAGCTAGGAGGTTGTTTGCCCTCGTGATCTTGTGGCCAGCGGGGCCTGCCACTGCTCAGGCTCCCAAGGGAGTACATACGGGGTGTCCCTGGCTAGGGAACGGATCAAAATTCAGACTGTGGAATACGGTTCTTCCTGAACGCTTGCTGCTCTCACAGCGCTGTGAGGTCAGTCAGAGGTAAGTTGAGCCATTGTAAGCTGGGACCTGGTGTACCAGGGTGGACCAAGACGTGCCAGGTGGTCACGAACTTCCCCAGAGGGAGCTGTGGGACCAGGCTCATGCGGATGGTGACTGAGCCCTGGCTTTTAACTTAGTGTCCTTTCCAGGCGCTAGTGTTTGCCAAAGTGTTGTCTCTCAGCCCACTAATTCCACAAGTCATCAGCTAGTGCAAAGAGGGCTTCATTGAGTTCTACGCAGCCGACCGAGTGCCCTTCCTGAGGTCCCCTTGGCTGGTGGAGAGCGGGGTAGGGACCACAGAGACCCCTTCTCGGCTGAGTGTTTCCCAGGATTCACGCTCTGCCAGACACTGGTGGGCAAGGCCACGCTAAGCGTGGCTGCTGGAAGGCTCTGTGACCGGCATGGCCCCTGAAGCCAGCTACCCTTCGGCTGCCTTGCCTGTGCCCTGCGTGCGTCTGGAGCTGGCTCTGGCTGCATTACTTGGAGCTGGCAGCCATTGTCTGGAAGTCTTGCCCCATCCTGTCCTCCAAAAACGAACAAATGCAAAGGCCAAAGGCCAATCCTGCCCCTGACTCCCCTCTGCCTGGCAGTACGAGGCAGACAGGCTGCTCCCACCGTCACCCTCCACTCTCTCCCAGGACATTCCGGGCCCGCGAGGAACATGCCCTATGTGCAAATCCCTCAGGTAATGCGGGAATTCGTCACCAGGGGAGCGAGGGCGATCCAGGAATGGGAACCCGATCAGGGCCTGGAGTTGGAGAGCAGCAGCCGGCAGGCCAGGCCAGAGATGGCTCGGGTTGCAGTAAGCAGGCTCCCCGGGAAGCGGAGGAGCCTCAGGATGGAGCCTGAGAGCACGTGGAGGGCCTCCTCCTTCCTCCCTCTGCTCCAGGGAGGAGACGGCAAGCGGCAAACCAGGTGGTTAAGACCAGGATGGCGCCCTGGGCTAGGCTGGCTGCCTGGACGTGGTTGTGAATAACCCTCTGACTCTCAGAAGTACTGTGTGTGGTGTGGATGGTCACCCAGACAGCACAGGCCTGCGGATGCTCCACACCTTCTGAGCATTAAGCTGCCATTTTATCTGCACTGGAAACGAATTGTGTCTCAGCTGTCTAAGGAACACAGTGGAGCAGAGGTGACTTTCCTTGCTCAAAACTCTCCAAGGATGGCTCTGGGTACTGGCCTGGGTGCCACACTGTACCACCTGCTACCTCTCCCTGATGCCACTCAGACTGTGGCCTCCGGTTCACCTGCTACCACCCATGGCAGAAGAGCTGGTATTGGTGCCCGCTTCCACTGATGACCCACAGGGCTGGGCTCAGTCCTGGTCCACAGACCCACACTCTCCACACGCTCACACAGGCAGTCATCGCTGGACACTGGTTTTGGTGGCGGAGGGAACGAGAAGTGGGGTTAAGCTTCCTGGGGGTGGAGGGTTTTTAAGTGGGAAGGCACCAACGAACAGTCTTAGCGCTCCACACTTCCCCGGTACCCTGAAAGGGATTTCAGAGAGAGCCCAGTGCCCCAGCAGACAGGCTGCCTTGCCTCTCTCCTGCTCCAAGACCTCTGCCTCCTGCTCAGACCCATCTCAGTAACAGCTACAGTCAACCGCACCACCGCCAGGGTCAGGGAGGGCACCCAGGGGAGGGGGAGGGCGACAGAGAGATCCGCAACAAGTTCCTGTCTGCTCAGACTTGAAGAGGTCAAAGCACAGAGTATGGTTCAGACCAAGGACCAGTCCTCTTATCATGGAAATAGAAAGAGGGAAAGGCTGGTTAAACACGAAGCACCTATAAAATTATATTGGTGCATCGTAACCATGGAGCGCTAACACAAACACACACAAATCCGGCCTCTCATCTCCTGCCCCTTGAGTGCCTTTTTCTTTTCTATAATTAATCGGGCAAGGGTGGAACTTGGGAAAAGTTCAACTGTGGTCAGAATTTGCAGCCTTCTCTCTAGTAATAACCCACCGACGGGGAGGGGCAGGAAGGGAGGCGCAGCTGTTGGTGTCCGGTTACCTGAAGCATGTTGAGGAGCAGGCTCCGGAACTTGGTCCCCTCCACCATGAAGAGCGCCATCTTGTCGCAGAGCTTGGCTGCGGTGAAGGCGAAGCTGCGGTCGGACACGGCCTTCTGGTAGATGGTCCGTACGATCTCTCCCAGCATCTCCTCAGAGTTGGTGGAGTCCTGGGCCTCCTCCATGAAGGTGGTGAGCTTGGCGTCCACGTCGCTGCTGTTGTTCCGCATGCTGTTCAGGATCTCGATCAACTTGTCCATCTTGCTGTGCTGAGGGTTGGTCGTCTCCACTGTCACTTCATCCTAGGGGTATGAGAGACAGACCCGTTGTGCCTGAGTGGAGCTGAGTTTCGATGACGGAGTGGCTGGTGGAGGGAGGCTGGCCATCCCCAGGGAGGACCCACCCTGCAAGGCTGAACCTGAGGTCTGGTTCCCCTGGGCATGCTGACCCCCCACTAAGAACCCTCAGACTCTAGAGATCTCTGTGACTTTTTCTTGGCTTCTAAGACACCCTGGGCGTATCCTCTGGCAAGTTCCAGCTCTTACCCAGGATTCTCACGTAATTCTGCCTTGGCCTATTGTCCATCAACTGTTTCACTATAGAAACTTAATGAAACATGTAGAAGAGGGAATAGGATCCCATAATAAATGGCCCAAAGAGAGAGCGATGCGGGAAGACTAGGTCAGGGAGAGATGGCATCTCTCCCTGGTTATGCATAGAACAGGTGCAAAAGTATATAGAATAATAGCACATGCCTGCTGTGTGGGCTAGAGGCAGCCTGTAAGGGCGACCCTGTCCTCTGAGTACAGGGCTCCCGGCATTTGTGGCCCTGCTCTGTAAGCTATGGACACTGTGCTGATTTTTCCACACAAAAACACTATATATCTTCTGCAGAGGGATCCCCGGTGTGCCACTAGGATGGTGGCACTCGAGGAGGGTGACTTCAGACAAAATCCCTGACCAGGCCTGGCTGGTCACAAGTATTCACGCAAACACAGCAGACTGCTGGCCAAGAATTCCATCTACTGACTGCTGGGATAGGAGATCAAAGACAAGGTAGGGGAGTCAGAAAATAGAGTCTTGCACCTGGCTTCTTCACAAGGAGAGCTCTGGGGGAAGCCTGGGGAGGGGCTCAGAGCTCGCTTCTATATCTCACTGTATCACTTTGGGCAAGTGGTTTCCCTCGCTGAGCCTTGGTTCCCTCAGTGGTGACACAACGGGATGAGACCAGCTGGCTGAGCTTCCTTGAACCCTTTGTTGCTCAAACTCTGCACTTGCTGGTCCAGGAGCCTTCTGTGAGGGAGGGCGTGCAGCCACCTTGGGGATGTTAGGGATGTCCTCACCTGTTCTGTCTACCCCCTTATCCACACTACTCCCCAGACACCTGGTAGTTATGCATAGAACAGGTGCAAAAGTATATAGAATAATAGCACAGAATACTAAAAATAGTATGTATATAATTAGAAATATATAGAACAGTAACTGTGTGTAGAATAATAGCTACCCACGAAGGCTCAGAGAGGTCAGGTGACCAGCCCAGGGTCCCCTTGCAGTCAAATGCAGAGCAAAGACAGAGCCTGGCTTCCTGCTTGCTGGTCTCTGCAGCCTGTGTGGCTTCCATGCTGCAGCACCGCGACAACACTTGTAGAACTGGAGAGATTAGGTAACAATCCTCCTTCCCTGGCCAAGCTACCTCAGCCTGCCCTGGAAGCATTTCAGGCAATGACCACACACTGGCCATCATTCAGGACCCTCTCCCAGGCTTGGGACGTGGGGAAGTGAGGGAGGCTTTCCTTTACAGCGGGGGCCCCACAGGGCATGGTGGGAGAGGGTTTGGGCTGTGCAAGACTCAGGAGCATCACGGCAGCTTCCAGAGTTGATGCAGGAAAATCTGTGATCTGCTTTGTCCTGCCTGCGTGTGGAGCAGAGCCTGGGCTTAGGGGAGAACAGTTAAGAAGGCAGTGGAGAAAGCTGGGAGAGACCCCAAACCTCAGTGCTACAGAAGCCCCAGATGGGGGTTCCGGGGGCTCTGGAGGCTGTAGGAAGAGCTGGGGGCAGATCAGCCTTTCTTGGAATTGTTCTCCAAGGTGACTTGACCTGCACCCCTGGGTTGGGGAAGGGGGCCCTAGGGTGAGCATGAGGGCCTCGATGCTGCAAAGGCCAGATCCCCATTCCTGTGTTTGAGGCTTGGCGGTGCTGGGGGGCTGCTTATCTCTTCTTGGGTTTGTGAACCAGACTCTGGAGACCAGGACCAAGATCAGGGTAAAGAGAGAAACTCCCCTGGGAGCAACATTTAAGGAAGCGCTCACTCTCGAGCCTGCCCACACAGAGTCAGCACTTGTGTGACACAGTGAGGGCCTCCTTAAACTTTGTCCCTGAGCTGACCTCTTTGGCAGATAAAAGAGGGCAACAGCAAGGCTGATGCCACCTGCTACACCCTGCCCAACTCACCTTTGCTCTGAGCCCTACAGGGACCAACAGCCCACCTGGTACTTACCCCGGAGAAGCGTCCCGTCCCGTTCCTAGCGAGGAATCTGTTTCCTCCACGTGCCCCTTGGCACTAATTGGTGCTGATCCCGGGAGAACCCGGCCTTCCCTCCACTCCTGTCACCACCTCACCCCCAGTCCGCTTCCTCCCCTGATCTTCCACTGGGGGACAGTGTCAAGTGCCCCGAAGAGGCCTCTTGGGGAGGGGGGCTGTCAGGAGAGGAGCCAGACGGTGCTAGAGTGGTGCGTGTGTAGCTGGGGAGGGCTTGCCCTCCGGCGGAGGGGTGACATGGGCCCGCACAGCTGCCACAGCCCTCGCTGCCCTCCTCAGGGCGCCCCAAGCCCTCCAACCCAACCCTACCTACCAAAATGCCTACCTCTCGCTGTCCTCCCCGGTGCAAGAGAACAACGAAAATTCAATTACCGGTACCTTTTCTTTCAGTCTTCGCCGCAGCCTGTCTTTGGAAGACTGGAGCAGGGTAATTTTGGGCCGCTCCCCGAGGCGCTCGGGAAAAATACTGTCTTTACGCTTGCTCTCGGCCTCCAGGCCCCCTGGCTGCTGAGGGGGCAGCCTTTCGGAAGCCTCCGGGGCTGGGGCCTCGGGACTGCGGGGGGGCTCGAGGCTGCCGTGCCCGGCGTCCCCCAGGGCGTCCTCAAGTTTGGGGTTCTCCATGGTCAAGGTCTCTTTGGCGTTGCGGTGGGCGCCTGCCTCCCCCTTGTCCCCTGGTGGGTGCTTCGTGTTGCTGTGGTGCCAGCGTCGGTTCTGGCTGTAGCCGTGGTGGGTGGGCCTCCCTGAGGGGTGGGGCGCCGAGCCGCCCTGGTAGGATTTCTGGTGGTCCCTGTTGTGTTTGGCAGTACCAGGCTGGTGGTCTCCATGCTGCTGGGACTTGTTCCCTCCTGGAGGTCTCTGCTGCCGCCTGCAAGCCAAAGGGGGCAGACAGACAGGGTCACCGGGCAGGCCGCACGGGGCGCCCCTTTCCCAACACTGAAAGAGGAACTCATCAATTCGTTATATTTTCTATATTCCACACACCAACCGAGAGCCTCCTGCCACAGGGCCCGAGGACAGCAGAGGATCCGACTGACAGGTCCCTGCGATGCTAGAGGGTTTACGTCAACCCTCCACTCAGAATAAGACTTTAGCCGCTTATTAGAATACGCATGGATACAACAGAGTCAAGCAACATCAGAGAGACACAGAGCGTGGCGCCTCTGTCCCCCGGCTGTCTTGACACAGCACCTGCGACCAACGTGGGATCTTTCAAACATATTCTATGCATGTTCCAGCAGAGATACCCACAGATTTACATCTGATCGTGACTTTTTACCACCATGATTCTTGAAAAGCTGTAGCATTTGAAAAGCTGTGTCACTCAGCACTGCTGATGCTTCCAGGTAGGTTCATTTATCAACAGCTCAGTCCTTTTTATGGCTAAGTAGTATTCTGCAGTGAGGACATAGCAATGCATTAAGCATCTGCTCACGGAAGGACATCTGGGTTGTTTCCAATTCTTGGCTATTATACAGAGAACTGACAGGAGTGCCTGTGTACCACCCCACCCCTTCCCGCGTGCCTCAGCTACTTAGTTTCACTCTCAAATGCTTTTTTAGTCAAACACCAAGGATCATCAATGGCACAATATTTGAGGTTCTGGGGGAGACGGTTAGTCAGCAGTCACACACGCCCGGAAAACTAGTCAGAGGGGGGCCCCATCAGCAAAGTGAGTCCCTCCCAAGGCTTCTGTCACTCACTGGTCTTCAGATGGCTCAGATCTAAACCCCGATGCCTGAGACATGGGTCAGCCTTTGGCCTCACCCTAAGAAACACAGACCACACTGGGTGAACAAGCAAGAAACACCACTGCCCCCCCCCCCCACCGCCCCAGGCCCCAGAGTGCCTTGTGCCTGTGACTTTCTGTGAATTCTCCCTACATTTATTTTTCAATTACTTTAAACTAATTGGCTCTTCCTCCTTCCTTTCTCTTTGTTCTTTGAGTGTGAGTAATTTTGAAGCCCAGAGAAGGACCTTGGAAATTCCCTGGCAGATAATGCCTGATTCTCACAACGTTTGTCAACCTTATTTAGAATTTTTGTGGTGCCTGAAGCATCGGCCCAAGGAATGTCCCCAAAGGCAGGCTGACCAAGCCCTTCCCAGCATCTGTCTTGAGAAGTTCTTCCCACGTGCCAAAGCAGGGATTTCCCTTTCTCTGCCTGACATCCTCTCCCCCCTCCCAAACAAAACAAAGCAAAGTGGGGGGAAAAAACCCAAAAAACCTTCTCTCCATGTGGAGGAGGAAGAGGTCATTTCTACATGGTCGGTGGCCAAAGGCTCAGAAAGAGATCAGCGAGGTGTGCAGAGGTTCTGCTGTCCATTCCTAGAAATTTTGGGGACCTGGGATTCTGCCTCCCCCTGTTTGAAAGAGCCCGGGTCGGCCAGTCCTCTTAATACAGCAGTGGGAAGGCTGGGACTTGTTCCCTCCAAATCTCTGGCACCAGGAGGCCTTCTCGACTCACTGCCCAGGCAGAGCTGCTTCGCTTAGATGGAGAGGCCCCTGGGGTGGGCAGGGGGGGAGACCTGGGGTCCACCCGCAATGGGCCTCCTCCAACTGAGAGCAAGAGTAATCATTCAAAAGGAGGCAGGCTGATGTAGAGCTGGGTGGCAAATGAGACTGGCTGAGAGCCTGAGGAGGCAAGAAAGAGCTAGACGCCACTGCCTGTGCAGGTCTCAGGGCCAGTGATGGCTGGACAGGTGTCTGTGCGCAGGCAGGACCTTTTCTTCCCAGGCGAACTGAGTCTCTGTGAGGCGAAGCTCCACATCAAAGGCCTTGAAGAGGCTCTTGGGAGTGTGTCCAGCCTGCCTGCTGACCCAGGACCCACCTCCTGTCTGTACCATGCATCCTCAGAGCAGGGCACTAGAGAGAGGACTGCACAGCCTCTAGACCTGTGTGGTGTGGCCACATGAGGCTTGTGCCCTTTGTCTGGGAAGGGGCTGAGAGGGCCCCAACCGCTGGAGCGAACTTGGGGCTGGGCCGTGGTCCCGCACAACGGAGACCTGGGCTTCCTTGCTTTGGTCCTTCACAAATTTTGGTTAGTGGCCCCCAGTCAAGCTGGCCCAAACCAGCTCTCTCTGTGCTGTGTTTGCTGGCGCTGGGTTTCGTGGGTACCTCCCTGCAGGGGCCAGCTGGCTGTTTACCACAAGACCTGTGGGTTTAGGTTTGGCCAGGCTGGAAGGGGGCTGCTTTTGCTCCCAGCAGCAGAACAGGAAGCCACATTTGGTCTCAGATACATGGATATGTGGGTCTAGGTTTTGGAGACGCCCTGGGCATGTAGTTACGCGGCGTCACCAGTGAAGGGGCAGCACCCCATCGCTGCTGGCTTACGCCTAACCTCTCGGGGGAGCTTTCTCCGGTGGTGGGGTCAGGGGGAGGGGAGGGACAGCTTAGGAGATAAGATTAATATTCCACTTGTGCTACTGGCAACACCTGCTGTTAGGGAAATAATGCCTTTTTTTTTTTAAGAATGGAAATTGTCAGTATGCTTTTTCCATCACTCATTTAGTTGATTCTTTCTTCTTTGGGTTCTGAAATCAGATGTCTTGTTTCACTGGAAAACTGCTCTCTTTTAATAAAAAAAAAAAAAAGTTCTCAGAACACCACAGCTGCATTTTGGGAGGTGGGAGTCGGGAGACTAACTTCAGATCTTGTTGTAAAAAATGGTTTGAACAGCAGACAACGACTCTCTGTTCATTTTTTTTTTTTAAATTTTATAATCGTTCCCAACTAGATATTCTGAGGGCCACAGACTTCTAATGGTTCTCTCCATGTCGGATACTTTACCACATAATTTGTAGGTCTGCTTAAAAATTTCTGGAAGCAAAATTCCTAGGGCAAGTGGTTTTGAAACTATGCATTGGCTCATATTTCTTGCCTTCAGGAAAAGTGATGACTGCTTATTACGGGCTGAGGCGCCTCCATTCCTGCCCCCCTACACATGCCTAGCGTGGGTCCCCCCTTCCAGCTACAGGGACAAGGCAGGAGCGAGGAGAGACCCAGGTTGAGGCTGTGGAGCTAAAGGTTGGTATCTGAGGTCTGCAAACAATGACCATCACACATGGTCACCCCGGTGTGCAGACTAACTGGGAAGCTCAGTGAAGGAAAGCATGGAGGAGACTCACTTCTATCTTCCTGGAGCCAACAGAGGGAAGCAACAGGACCCTGACTTGACACAGGGACAGGAACACTGTGCTCAGTATTAGTCGAGCACCTACTATGGCCTTGGGCCTTAATTAGCTGATGGAGCTCCATCCAGGACGCTCCTCCCTCATGTGTCTGTCTTCAAGCCTGCGGCCAGTTCGGAGCCTGGCTTGGCCACTCACAGTTGTGGCTCTGAGAGATTTCCCCTCTCTGGGTCTCTGCCCCCAACTCAAGGGTGGCTGTGAGGATTGCACAAGTGACAGTGGACAGTTTTACAGATGAGAAAACCGAGGTTTAGAGAGGGCGCTTCCCTCCCCAAGGATTGCCCAGCTAGTCAGTGGCAAAGCATCAGAATCTCTGAGCACTTTAAAGTGCTTCAGGCATCAGGTGAGGAAAGTCTCTCCCTGCCCACAGGGAGCAGAGGAACTAAACCCTCCCACTTGAAGCACTTTATCATTTAACAGTCACTTGTCTGAGCACTTGGTGCTCTCTGGAGGACTCCAGGGTCATCACCGCAAAGTTGAGACAACCGAGTCACTATAACTGCCAGCATGGACATCACGATGTAACAGCAGCCGTCACCAGCAGCTGGTGTTCCGAGAGGCCCACTGCGCGCCCCAACACGTGCACGGGGAAGCTCCTGAGCCTCGGAAGGTCAGGCTCTTCCCCTCCAACAGACCACGTGACTCTCCTTCCACTCAGAGTTCGGTTGGAAATAATTCAAGATGGAGAGCTGCGCCAGCGAAGACCAAATGTCCAGCAAGAAGTTGGTTGTTTTGCTGCATGGACTGAAACTTGAGAAACCAGATGTGTTCCTAGCCTGAGGGATGCTGTGGAGTGGAAGTGGGAGGGTTTAGTTCCTCTGCTCCCTGTGGGCAGGGAGAGACTTTCCTCACCTAGAGCTAAACTAGAGCGTGATGAAGAAATGAAGGAAGGAATGAGTGATGCAGGAGAAGGTCGGTTCACGTACTGCTCCGTTCATTACACGCCTTCTGAGATATGGGTCTGCCTGGAGTTAGTAGAGGCCTCAGTGGGCCTCCTCTCCCTAGGTCACACAGCTCCTGCAACAGAGGCTGCTAAGAGTGGGGATAACACGCCATTCAGTTGTTCCCAAGGAGCCCTCAGCACGGCCCTTAACCCCTCTCGTGCCTGTAGGCCCAGATCTGCCCAGAAGACTCCTCTGTTCCAGCTTCCCTCTCAGGCTTGCTGTCTTCATAACTCCTAATCTGAAGGCTTGTTTGTTCCCACTGTCTGCCCTCAAAAGCATCTACTTCCTTTGAATGGACCAGAACCTTCTATAAGTCTCCCTCAGTATTTAGGAGTGAGGGCACTCACTCATGCCTCAAGTGAGGCTCCAATGTGCCAGGGATTGTACCAGGTGCTGGGGACAGAGCGATGACTCGGACACAGGGCTGTATGTGCCTTGGGAGCTTAAGATCCATTCATTGCCGTAACAGGTGTCCGCAGACAGCCAGGGACAAACGTCGCCAAGGAAAGGAAGTGGAGATAAACACACGGTCTGTCTTAGTCTGGCCAGAGCACAGCTTCCATTGAACCTTAAGGAGGAGGGACATGGGGCACTTGTACAGAGAGGTCAGTGAGGCTCAGACAGGGTAAGTGCTTGCCCAAGGCCACACAGCTTGCAAGAGGCAAAGCTTGGGTTTGAATTTAAGTAGCTTGGTCTAAGAATATATGTCCACAGTCACCACACTGTTCTGCCTAAGGTTCTGAATCCTGTCCCAGGGTCCTGAGGGCCTGGGACAGCCTGCACTGCAGAGCCACTGAGATCCATGTCCAGGGGACCCCAGACCTTGGCCCGAGGCAGTGGGGGCAGGGGTGTGGGTTGGCAGCCTTTAGAGGAAGCAGGGTTAGGCGCACAGACGCAAAGGCCGGGGTGGTGCTGGAGGCTGCTGGGAGCAGCCGAGGGGAGAGACTAGGAGGGTCTGGATGGCAGCTCTGGGTCTAGGTTTGGAAATCTGGCCTCCCTGCCTTGGCTCCACTACGTCTGGGGAAAACCACAGAAGCCACGTGTGGCCCTGGGGTTTCCATCTTTGCTGGGAACAATCCTTCTACCCACCCCCCTGCCCCCCCAACAAACACACTGCTAGTTTCTGTGGCTGGGACCATGGAGCAGGGCAGGGGGGGGGTCAAGCTTGCCAATAGGCTTCTAACTTCACTGCTGCACCCTGCGGGAGGGACAGAGATGCTGGCTGCAGCGTCTGTACCTCCTCCAACCTGGGGCGGCATGGGAAGCGCTACCTTTGGGGTACTGTTGAGGCTCTGAATTTCACTCTGTTGCTGAGGCTTTCCTTGGGCATGTTTCTTAACACCCCCCCACACTCTGCCCCCCACAATCGAGGGCTTTCAGTCCACAGCTGGCACCAATGTACTGGGGGGCTTGCCCTTGCCTTAGCATTCTCACCTGCAGAATGGGAACGTGGAGTTCTCACTCAGGTGAGCCCCTACTTCCTCTGCATTCTGGTCTGGTGACAGGCTGTCTGAATGACAGCACAATCAAGCAGGGAGGCCTCTGAGAACAAAGGCACAGTATGAATATGAGGTAGCATTTTGTTCCAGGAAGAATCAGGCATTCCAAGAATCCCTGGCCTCGTGCATTCAGAGGCAGTGTGACATCATGGGAAGAGCATGCGTGGCCCTGGCGGAGCGCTTCAAGGGGAAGGCCCGCGCCCTTCCGCCCTGCCCAGCCAAGTCCAGCAGTGTCCGAGGTCTGGCCTGAGGGCCCCTGGCGCAACCTGCCAGCACGTCCTGACATTCTCCATACTCAGTGCCCATCCTGGGTGCTTACTCAGAGGCTGGAGGGCAGATGTAGGTCTGTGTCAACCAGGATGCTCTATTTGCTATTGCTAGCTTCCCGTGGCTAAACTGAGTCACGTGAATCCATACCGGGAAGCAAAATCTGAATATGCCACTTTCTGGAACCTGGAGAGCCTCCCACCACTCTTCCTCAATAATGGGAGGGCTGGCCATGGGCATGAACTTGCCCCACGGTGTGGCCTCCCACACAGTGGGAGGAATATGGGATTCCATAGTCTACTGCCTGGAATATGGAAGGTGCTCAGGGTATTTACTAAGAGGGCAACATCCCATCGTAGCCAAAGTATGGGGTCAGGAGCCGCACCCCCAAAGTTCACTTCTGGCTATCCATTGGGCAAGCTCCTTAACCTCTCTTGGCCTTAACTTCATTTGTCAAATGGGTACAAAGAGCGTGCTCATCTCATGGGGTGCCAGTGAGTTTTAAGTCAGGTGTTACCTTAGGGGTTGCTTGCAATAATATTATGTTGTGCATTTTTCTCAGCTACGCAGAGGGTGTCGTGCAGGTCTGAGGACAGAGCCGTGGGGAAACAAGCTGCTGCAAGTGTTATGGATGAAGGAAGAAGTTCCAGGATGTCCAGCTTCTAACTTCTGCCCTAGTTTTGTATCCTAAGGGCTGCATTTTGGACATAGTTTCTTATCACTGAATACTCACCACCATTCGCCCAAGGGGGTGCCCTAGGCTTAGGGGCCACCTGCAATGACTCCCTGCCTAAAGCCCGGTTGTCAATGTCTGCTGTTGCTGGCCAATGAGCCTCAGTTGGCACCATGTTATCTTGCCATGTGCTGCCTTTAGAATCAGTAGAGAACTAGCCTTGCAAATCTTGCCATCTCCATGTGATGGCACAGCCCTCAAACTGGGACAGGCAGGACACAGAGAAAGCAGGCTGGAGAGAAAGTCCCCTCAGACTTGTTTCAACCCCAGGTGTGACCAGCTGCCAAGATCTGCAGAACTATGGGAAACGGAAGGTCAGAAGCACAGTCTGAGTTCATCTAAAGGAGGAACTTCCTTAAGGGGAGATATATCCCACATGGAGGGACTTGTCTGCAAAAGTAGTGAGCCTACTGTCACTGGAAGTGTCCAATTATTGGCCAACTCTTACCTATGGAGACCACCTATCCCTAACCTGTCCATGCTGCAAAGAACACCTCCTCCTGGAAGTCCTCCTGGATTCCAGCAGCCCTCCAAAGAGCCCTCATCTGGAGAGGCAGCAGACACACCTGAGTTTATTCTCTGGTTTTTGCCTTTATCTTAGGTGGTCTCAGACCAGCCGCCTAACCTCTCTGTTCCTCAGTTGTCTTATTAATCACAGGACTCTTTGGACTGGAAAACAGGCAAGGGGCAGTGCTGAAAGGGATGACCTCAGGGCTCATGATAAACCTTGTTCCCTCCCCGCCCTTTGCCTCAGCTGAGCCCTGGAGGGCACCTGGCCTAGTCGGTCAGCCTTGGCCCTCTGGCGAAGGAAAGATGGCTGCCCTGTGGGAAGTAGAGGTGGCCAGCGTTCCTGCGGTGGTCTGGAGAGTGGGCAGCGAGCACCGGAGCTCTCGGGCTCCCCGGGGAGACACTGCCGGCTTCCAGTGTATCAGCAGTCACACCCGCCACCCTCCCTGGGCAGCCTCCACTCTCACAACTTCATTATTGACAGGTTTGCTCTGTCCCTGAAGGGCTGTTTTTTTCCAGCCTGGGAAGGAGAGGAAATGTGGAATGGAGTTAGCCGGAGCAGGGCCTCACACGGGCCCCACTTTTCAGCCAGGGCTGGTGGAACTGACAAGGCCGAGCGGCGAGTCATGATGGCGGAGGGAGATACACTCGATAGCTTCATGCACATCAAGGACCCCACCCCCAAGGGGTCGTCTCGGGACGCACATCCCAGCACATGGTTTCCTGCATTAGAATATTCCAAAGCGCAGGGGCACTTGGAACAAGGTACCTTGTTCCAAGTCTTCCCCTTCACCGGATATCCGCCAGCAATCCTGTGTGTACTCAGGTGTTCAGATAGGTGAGAGGACTTATCCCCCCCCTAGACCCCAAAAGCTGGGGTCCTGAGGCCAGAAGGGGAGTTCTCACTGGAGACTCTCCTTGACCATCCAAAGTCAACTAGGACATTGAGAAGGAAGGATGGAATTAGAAAATCATTGAGTGACCCTCATTATAGTAATTGTTTCAGGCAGAAATCATCAATGGAGGCCAGTGGGTGAAAGTCTGAGGAAAAACAGAATATTGGCATAGCCTCAGAGGATCTCCCCACAAGCTGTTTCTCAATTGCAAAGGGAACATTCAAAACTTTATGGTGGAGAAACTTGGCAGACACCACTTTAACCAAGAAATCAAAGTTCACATCGCCAGTCATGGGATGAGGGGTCTGGCCAAGGTGTGCTCCTGATTTGATGTCCTGAGAAGAACATGACATCACGCACGCACATCACCCAAATCTAATGAGGAAACATCAGACAAACCCAACAGGAGGGACTGTCTACAGACAGCCATTCTGGAAACAAACAAAGTCCTAAAGTACAGTCTTGAGAAATGTTCTCAGGTGGAAAGAAACTCAAGCCAGGTCACCACAGAGTGTAACCCCTGACCTAGGACCCCTGGAGACTGAAGAGTGGGTGGCAGTGTCACACCCACGTTAGTCTCCTGGTTTTGATCATTATTCATGGTGATGAAAAAAGATCTTTGTTCTAAAGAGATATGCTGTGAAGTTCGAGCAGTGAAAAGGCATCATTATGGCAACTTACCCTTCTTGGGTCAGAAAAAAATGTACATGAAAGAAAGACAAAGAATCTAGGGGAAAATTATACAGGAATTCTTGCTACTTTTTGGTAACTCTGAAATTTTGTCAAAATTAAGTGTTGTGAAGAATGAGTGGGGCTTGGTTAAAACAGGAGGAGGCCCTTCCTGGTGGCGCAGCAGGTTAAAGCACAGCACTGAGAAGCTAAAGTCACTTCAGTGTGAGTTCGATCCCGGCCCTAGAGGTGACCCACATGGCACACAGACCTCTCCGGACCCGCCCGCTGTTGCCCTCAGCAGTGTACTTCCTCAGTCTGCCTATTCTGTTCCCCACTCTGTCTCTGGTGAAGCCTCTCACTCTCCCTGCACCTCTGGCCTGCACCCCAGCTCTGTATGCACAAATAAATAAATCTTAAAAAAAGAGAGAGAAGGATGATAAGAAGTCAAACAGGCACTCTAGAAGTAATTCCAGGCTCATTGGAGGTGTGGTGGCCATATTTCTGTTTCTCTGTACCTGGCAAACCCAACAAAATGCAACGAAACTGACCACAGAGGTCCTGCCTCAGAAGAAACTGCAGAATCCCGCCTTTGTGCACTTGAGACCCTCAGGCAGTTCTGGATGGAACTTCCGGCCACAGTCTGCAGGGTAACTGAATCTCCCACTTCCGGAAGACACAGGCCTGGGTGGACACTGTATACCACTAGGAGCAAATCAGTTTACCCTTTTGGATAAAACCTGCCTGTGGGCTGTTTCTCAAAGCAAGACCTTGTCTATATGGCACCTTCCAGGAGTCCTCAATATCATTTCTTTTTTTTTAAATTTATCTTTATGCCTGTGGAAGCTGAGGGTTTAGTTGGCTGACTGCAGCTTTGCTCAACCCTTTAGATTTGAGAAAATTGCTCATGGATTCATCTTATGAACACTCTTAAGAATTAAAAAAACACTTTATTTTTGATGGCATATGATAAAGAAGTTATTTTAAGTAAAACACAGCTTTGAGGCTGCTACGTTATTGGGAGCAAATTACAAGGCTCATGTTTAATATGATCCTTAATAGCATTCATGAATAAAGGCAAAATTTAGCTTCCCCCCATTTATCAAGCGACGCCTTCTCCTTCATTTATTGTAAATGAGTTATGAAAGCAAAAGCATGACTTTCTGCAAAGAAATTTCAAAATGACATATCACCGTTCCATTGTGGCTTTGGCTTCAGATACATCCTAAAATGTAAGCTAAAGCTTGACTATATAAGGCATACTAAGCAGAAAAAAGCAAAAACTGATTTTGCGGCCCATTCTTTGGAATTGTTTGTTTTCTCTTTTCTTCTTCTTTTTTCTTTTATAAAAAATCAACTGGTTTGTTTGTGTAATTTTCTTGCTTTGTTTCTAAATGACAAGACCCAAGAATTTTCAGGAAGCACTTAGAGTCACTTCTGCCCAAACAGGAGGGTGTGCAAGGAGGGTCTAGACTCCCTACAAGCAGAGTCAGGGATTTGCAGGGTTAGTGCCCTCCAGCTGGGCCAGGAGCCACCATACTCCACCCTGCTGGGGTTCAGGGGCGCTGGGTCAGGGAAGAGCATCCAGACAAATGTGCTGAATATCACCCCGTGGATGTTCAAACGAGCCTTTTAATATCAGTGTTCCTTAATGCTTCCTGCCTTTAACCAACTGTCCATTGTGGGTAGAAATTAAATATTTGACTAGGAATAAAAGTAATTCACATGCGTGATGGTCAAAACCACCGAAGTGGTTCCCAGGAGCTGCCGAGTGATGAATCGGCCGAGGGGTTGAAGCTCAAGCCTTCCTCTCTGCTCTCCATTAAGCCCAGTGCTCTCTGCACACCCACAGGTGGGGTCTCTCAACCCCCCTGGTTCTAAAGTGAACGGGGACCCGCGGCAGGGGCTAACAGCCTCTGGAAGCCAGGGCTGGGTTCAGATCTAGATCTGTCTCTTCCTAGCTTTGTGCTGCTGCTCACGACTCTTATTGGTCTGAGCCTCACTTTCCTATTTGATGAATTGGGGGGAACAATGCTGGGGGATAATGAGGATACCACCTAAGCTTCTGAAGGTCGGAGGGCTGCCGCCTGACATGGAGCAAGTTCTCATCGGGAGGCCGTCATTGCTCTCATGGTTCCACAGGGAAACAGCACCAGCCACAGGAAGGGCTCTGGGTGTGGGAGACCAGGCCTCAGCGGCCTCGGTCTCAGCTGTGCCCACTAGCTCTCCTCCCCTTCCTGTGCCAAGCATGCCCTTGAGGTCTGGTGAGGGAGAGGCGAGGGGAGCAGAGGGATGGTCTCAGTTCAGCCCACTGGGCCCATGCCTGCCGGGGGGGAAGTGAAGGTAGACCTTTGACTGCTGGTGCTGCCAGAAGGGAGGCGATGTGGTTGAGCAGGTGGGGCGTGGGGGCGAGGAGAGAGCAGGGCAGAGTAACAGGGAGGAAGCTGGAGACATTGCCAGTCAAGGAGGCACAGGGCAAGGGCATGAGTAGCCACAGCTGCTAGCTAGAAACCCTCCTGCTCCAGTTATCCAGGCATAAGTATCACGGGGCAACAGGAAGAACTGGTCTGGTGCTGGGCAGTGGGGTCTGGTAAGATGGGTGGGGTCTCTGTGAGGGCGGAAGGATGGCCCAGGGGCAGTGTGGGGGAGAGCAGGCGTGATCACCCTAAGGGCTGATCGAGACTCAGGACACAGGCAGTGAAGACCAGCGGAGAGAAGAGATTCTGGAAAGTCAGGTCAGGGCCAGGTTGTGGGAGATGGTGGAAGACAATGGGGGAGGTGGGTGGGAATCTTGGTTCTGGCTGGAGGAAGGCTTCTGAAGCTGGAGGATGAGTGGTCAGAGCTGGGCTTTAGGACAGGCCAGGGAGTTCTGGGGTCACTGGCTGCTGAGAAAGGCTGCAGCAGCTGAGCTGAGAGAGGAAGAAAGGGAGTTATGTTGCCCCCCTCTGCCTCAGTTTCCTTACATGAAGTGTGGGTCTAATAGCTTTAGCACTTCCCTCAAAAGTTGGTTGTGCTGACAGGGTGCAATGATAACTAGCGAGGCCTTTGAACTCTGTAAGAATTTATTAAATACAATGGGTGGGCCTGATAGGCTTTCCATACGTTAGCAGGAAGTGACCTGGTTCTGGCAGACGTCGGGGTGTGGGACAAGACAGAGATAAAGGGCGAGGGACCGATGGGAGTCCATATTCCAGCTACAGGATGGCTGCCAGCCCCCCACCCGCCCTCTCCCCGTCAGTGCTTTAGAATAAGGGGTGAACCACAGGCGTCTGAACTTTGAAACTGTGACTCACTGCACAGCAGTGTCCCCGTGGGGTTCTCAGCTTTCTGTGGCCTCTGCCAGCGTCACCACTTTGGGATGCCACCCATCCAGCGTGGAGGTGACACTCACGACTGGGACGCATCCCCCCGCCATTGAGTGGTAGTGGTTCTTTAAAGTGAGAGACTGAGGAGAGATGTAACAGTCACAGACCAGAGAGTGGAGAAGGCAGGCACTGGGGACAGCAGTGACCTGTGGCCTCTCCCTCAGTCAGCCACCAGCTAGTCTGAACAACCTTTGAGACTACCTACAAACCGTCCACCAGAGTCTGTCCCTCCTGAAGGCGGAACTGGCTGTGTGAGGGAATGAGCTTGTTAGCGTCCCCCTCAGAGTTAGCCCTGTCCCTCTAAATGTTATAGGGCACCCCAATTCTGTTATATGAGAGCAAATCTGTTAGAGGACAGGGGGAGAGGGACACCCCTAAAGCCCCAAAATCCTGCCTGCTCTAAGTGGGTTCTGCCATCTGCCGCAACAAGACAAAACATATAAAACTTTCATGAAAAGGGACTTTAATACAGTGAGTATACAATACGGAACACAAAGAATATAACTTCTAAATCAAACACCTGAAGTTACACATCCCATCGTGGGCAAAAGGGATTGGCCCAACGCAAGGCCTGACAGTCCACCACAAGACTAAAGCAACTTCTGGCCGGGACCCATGGAAAATGGTCAGAAATGGCCAGACAAGTCTGGGAGGAAAAGAGCAAAATCAAAATCAATATAAACACTGCCAGAGTCACCTCCCTACAGGTATCTCACCCACATCTGCCTTAACCAGTCCAGGGTCAGGAAACAAGCCCGGTTTCCTCATCACATGCTTGCTGCTCCATGTGGCTTCCTCAGGTCTCCTCCTTCTCCATCCTGCTTCATTCTCCTCTTCTCCCTTCTCTTCTCTCCTTTTTCTCTGCTCAGCTCCACCCTCCTTCTGGGTGGGGCAGGGACCCTGGAACTTCCCCTTTTCCTAGGGACCACCCTGTTATATAAACACCCCAGTTTCCCTCAATAGCCTCCTTTTGGTTTATGCTCGCTTGGCTCCACAAGTCTCTCCAACCTGTTTCTCCTAGGTCAGGAGGACTCACATCTAGCTGACTGGCTCTGGGGAGGACAGGAGGAGCTAACACCACCCTGCTGATGGCACTTGGGATTTCGGTGTCAGAGACCCCAGGAGGCAGGAGAAGCCTGAGAGATGGGATGGCCAACCGACCCCTGTCCAGGATGGAGGGCTTCCCAGGGGTATGGGACTTCCAGTGATAAGCTAGGACAGTCCAGGGTAAGGTGGGACATCGGGTTGGTCGCCTGGCTAGAGACAACTGAGTAGGTTCCATCGTTTGGCCAGTGAAGAAGACATGGAGGCCCCAAAGGTTAGGTGACCCACACTGACTTTGGGAAACAGAGGTCAATGTCAACCTTGGACCTGCCTTCCAGCCCAGTGTTCGTCCCACCACACCTTCATGATGTGGAAAAGGATGACATGGGGGAGGGGCAGGGAGTGGGCTCTGGCGATGCCAGCCCTCCTCCACCACTGGTGGTCACGAGGGACATCCAGCATGCTGCATACTCCTGTCACACCTAAGCTGGGCATCATGCAGTGAGGCACACAGATGGCACAGCAAGGATTCTTACTTGCGATATTGGATATTAAGTGAACTTCTTCACAGAGAAGATGGGTCACCACTACCCTCTTGCTTGAGGGTGAACATCCACCAGCACCCACCTGCCCTCTGCAGAGCAGGGATCCAGGCCTGAGTCTTCCTTACAAAGCACCCAGAGTGGAGGGTGGGAATTGACATTTCCTTCTGGCATGAGTCTGGACACCAGGGCTGGTATCTCTTGAGTGGCCTGAGAGATGTATTTCCGGACTGTGGTGGGATGTCCTGCCTGCCTGCTCCTGCCTGTCCATAACTTACCCATAGATTTTTACTGAATGTCTACTGTGCAGACATTCCACAGGCCTGAGAATAGGGCTGGGTGCAACTTGATGAAAAACCCCTCTCTTGTGGACCTCATCTTCTCATGGAGAGAGACAGAAAATAGAGCAAATGCATCCTATAGCATGTCGGAGGGTGCTGGGTTCTGTGAAGAACGTGGAGCCAGGAAGGAGGATGGGGAGTGCCAGAGTCAGGTGGAGCCACCTCTGGGACAGGGTAGACTTTCAGGCAGAGGTTAGGTCAGCTGAGATGGCACCAGGGAGCAAAGGTTTGAAGAGGGAGGAGTCACGTTAATATCTGAGAGTGACGCATTCCAGGTGGGGGGGACAGTGGATACTAAGGCCTGAGATAGGAACTCTTGCTAGAGGTGAAACCCCCCAAGAAAGGCAGTGAAGCTGTCAGGGTGGGGGTGGGGCTGAGTGGGCAGAGGATGGTATATAATGAGCTTTGAGGTGAGGGGAAATAGGTCTTTTTGGATCTTGTAGACCACTGACCTTACTCTATATGAAATGGAACTACTCAAGGATTCTGACAAAGACATGACATTTGAAAAGTCAGAATCAGGATGATCAATGAAATGAAAGAATAATTAAGGTCGGGGTGGGGGGCGGTCAATGGTGCCTTGGACCGGAAGGACAAGAGCAGAGGTGGCAAGAAGCGGGCAGTTTCTGGATCTGTTTTTTTTTTTTTTTTAAAGATTTATTTATTTATCTGTGCATACAGAACTGGGGTACAGGTCAGAGGCTCAGGGGCGGTGAGAGGCTTCACCAGAGACAGAGCGGGGAGCAGAACAGGCAGATCGACGAAGTACACTGCTGAGGGGAGCAGCAGGCAGGTCAGGAGAGGTCTGGCTCGCCATGTGGTCTCCTCACGGGCAGGCGGCAGGCGGGGATCGAACTCATGCGGAAGTGGCTTCAGATTCTCAGTGCTGTGCTTTAACCCGCTGCGCCACCAGGGAGGGCCTCTGGATCTGTTTTGAGGTGGGACTGGCAGGAACTGTAGCCGGGCTAGACGTGGGTGAGGGGCAGGGGGATATTAAGGCTATTTCCAGCAACGCACAGATGGAGCTGAGTTCCTACATGGTTAAGACTGGAAGGAGGGGGCCCTCCCTGGTGGCACAGCGGGTTAAAGCACAGCACTAAGAAGCTTAAGCCATTTCTGCATGAGTTCAATCTCCACCTACCCCGAAGGTGACCCACATGGCGTGGCAGACCTCTCCTGGCCCGCCAGCTGCTCCCCTCAGCAGTGTACTTCATTGATCTGCCTGTTCTGCTCCCTGCTCTATCTCTGGTGAATCCTCTCACCCTCCGTATCTCTGGCCTGTACCCCAGTTCTGTATGCATAAAAAAGAGGGACAACCTGCTCCCTTGAGTTTGTGGTGTTTACTAGACTCCCACAGGGGGTGTTGAGAAGCCTGGAGAACCCAGGATGCTGCAGCTTGGGGAGACTGCTACTCAGGGAGGGAGCAGGCCTGGGCTCCCCAGCCCAGACAGTGGGCCTATACCCTGAGGCTTGGCAGAAAGGTTTGTTTTATTTTTGATTTCAGTGGTATTTATAATTCTGTAAACTGTTTACATGATAACAAAGTCAAATCTGCAAAACCAGGTGTTCAATGACATCTGGCTTCTCCTCGTCCCATTGACCTCCCCAAATAACCATTTCTTGATTTTTATGGTCTAGCCATCACGCATTTTCTTTAATATAAGTTGATATGCATACATGTCTGTATCTGCCTTCTGAGAAACAGCATGCTATGTCTACTTTTTCCACCTAATATTATTTGAGGTCATTCATTTCTCTGCTCCCAAGCTGGGTCACAAAAGCTTTCTAGCAAGTACCTCCACTCTGGGTGAGTGGCACATGGTCCCTGGAACCCTGAGTGCAGCAGCTTACAAGATGGTGGTTTTTCCTGTGGTTTCTTTCTCTTTTGAACCTCTAGAAGCCCTGATTCTGGATTAACAGCAGGGTGGGGCCTTGTCAATTGCTTGGAGAATGTCGGGGTAGGAGCTGGAGACCCAGGTTATAGTCCAGCTCTCTGAAATCAAGCATTTGACCTCAGGGAACTTGGCTCTTGCAATGTGGAGCCTGGACAAGGTGGTCCACGGGCATAAGGCAGACCCCTGAGTCTACAAAGGGCATCAATGGAGGTTGATCATAACCCATTTCTGGCTTGGCCACAGAAGCAGCCGACCCCTTCTTAGGGGAAAGTACTGAGGACTGTTCTCAGACAACGGCTTTAATGCTCTCACTGGCCTCTGCGCAGGGCAAAGAGCTAGTGCTAACAGATGGAGCCAGGTGGGGGGTCAAGGAGACAGAGCTGCCAGCAGAAGATGGTGGGGGGCGGGGGGGGGTGGGGTGTGTGCAAAGCAAGGGCTTAGCAGAGAGCATTTGCTCAGCAGATACCAGTCTGGGGAGTTCAGGCACCAGACTGTGAGGGGAACTGTAGGTGACTAGGTACCTGGGCAGGACGGCAGAGAGTCGACTGCTCCCCCAGAGACAAAGAGGCCGAGTCCCCAGGACGCCGACCCTTCCAGAAGGCTCTTACACTCTTCCTACCTGAGGCTGGACTGATGAGGATTCTGAGGCCATCTGGAGCCTGGGGGTTCACTAGCCATGATGATACATACAGGTCTCGAATGTGCCTAATATATAAAAGCTGCTCATTTCTTTTTCTACTGAGAAAATTTCAGATCTGGAGTCACCTAGTCTATATTTTTCGTTCTCTCCCCACACCCTCAAATACAACCGACACATATAAAGGCAAGAGGCCAAGAAATTAAAGATGCCAAAGAGAAATCACTGGAAGAACCAGAAAGAGCAAAACTCTGAGCCATCCTGAAGTCACAGCCTGGGTGGGGCATTCCATGAAGCTGTGCCTCACACATTCCAGCTCAAAATCCTCTCCCCAGCTCCCTCCACAGCTCTGATTTCCGCTGGCTGCAGCTGGAGGCAGAGAGAGCCCCAAGCCCTGGGGACACTGTGGGATCTGCTGAGTGGCCCCAGAGCAGGCTGGGAGTAGGCGGGCGGCTTGCTTCAGAGCCCGGGGAGGCCCCAGCATCCATCCACCTCCTTCACCTCCCTAATCCCAGACACGAAATACTTCATCACCAAGTTCATTAACCACACTCCCAGGGGCCGTGCGGGAAGGAACGTGGGAGAGGAATCCACTCTCTGCCTTTCTGCACTGACCGGGCCTTGACTCAGTGTATCTTGGAAGAAAGACGGGACGCTCCCACCCAGGGACAGCTTGGTAATTGCAGGTTTTCATAACTCTGGGAAGGCATGGTTACTGCCCTGGAGAAGCTGGGGAAGGATTTCGTGGCAACCATCCCCAGGAAACAGGCCCTTCTAACCACCAGACCACCCTGGTGTGTCTTCCCATTCCCCTGTTCCCCGTGACTGCCAGGATAACCAGCAGCCCGGCCTGTTCCCCAGGCTGTCCACTCTCCCCTCACTAGAGCTGCGTACCCACCCTGTTTGACAGGGGCTGGCAGGTGGAAAGGCGACCCCCACTCCTCAGCAGCCCTGAGCACCCCCGGATGGGAGGATGCCCCAAGGCTCCTGCTGATCTGCTATGATGGAGGGAACAAAACGACTAGCATGCACGCTCCAGACTCCAGCCTACAAGTTGAGGAGGAGGCTCCCCGACTCCGACACGTCTAATACTACCTGCGCTACCTGGCTTGGCCACTAGGAGAACACAGCCTCTGCTCAAGAACCTTCCTTGCTGCTCAACCTCACAACAATGGGATTAAGCGCATTGTTGGGTATAGCATTGTCTTTTGTCTCCAACTAGAATGTGAGCTCTTCTGACGTCCAGCACAGACCTGAGAGTGCTGAGAAATGCTGACAGATGCCCCCTTCCTGACCAAGGCCCCCTTCTCTTGGCCCCTCACGTATCTGTGCAGCCCACACCTGCCTTTGCTGGGCATTGCTACCTTGGATTTGAGCCAGAGCTCATACGGTGTGTTTAGAACGCAACCCCTAATGGCCTGGCCCAGTGCTAACTCTCCTGAGGGGAAGAGAGCCAGTCCAACCTCCAAGTTAAACCCCATACCACCTACTTTCTATACAACTAAGGCCTTTCTCTACTTTCTGTAGAACTAAGGCCTTTCCTGGGGCCCACCCTGGAGAAGGGATGGGCTGGAGGTGATTTCAGGAGCAAAGAGCTTGCAGCTGGGCACTGAGCAGAGACGGAGGGTCCCTGCTGGCCCGAAGGAGGTGGGTGTGACTCCTTTCACGCAGCCACTCTCACAAGGAAAAAACCGGGCAGACTCAGAAAATGTTCTTCCTTCTTTGTAACACTCCCAGTTGCTCGGTGGAATAGGCCATGTCAGTCCCCACAGGGCCCTTCTAAACACCACACTTTGTAGAGACTGGTAAGCACCCCGCCTGGGCAGTGGGGGCGGATGGCGCCGAGACAGCCCTGTCCTATCTTTGCCTGGGTGACGCCTCCCACCTCAGATGCTCCCTGGGCTTTGGGCACAGCTCAGTTAATCCCAGAAAGCCTCTCTCCTGACCTGAGCCCAGCAGGCACCAGGACAGCAGAAGCTGGCAAGGAGCCTGGGTAGATCCATTGGAATCACTTAGGTCTAGGCGGGTTCTGGGGGTTTCACTGAAGGTGGGAGGTCACTGCCCCAATCAGGAGGGTAGCTGAGGCCACCCAGCTGGGCCTACAATCCTGTGCCCACTCCCCTTTCCACTTCCCTTTCTGACCTGGTCAGTCCCAGGAAGGTGTCTGATGCTACCTGCTCCAACTGCTTCCCCTACCCCCTGCCCTCCACACACACACACCCTGAAGGCCAGGGCAGCTACACCTTGGACGGGAACACAAGAAAGGTGGATTTCTAACCCCAGCAACGTGTGCAGTAGAGATGGGCTTCAGGCGACGAGGCTGCAGTGCCTCTCAAAATAGCACTCATTCATAGTTATTGTTACTTGATTTATTAGCGTGTAGGCTAAATATCTAGGGAGAGCACACCGTGGATCTACGGAGGGTGCAGAGATGAAGAAAGTTCCCCCAGCTCCTCTCCCCACCCAGCCTTGTCTCACTTTTGAGCGCCTGCTCTTGCCCCGCCTAAACGGGGGTCCGGGCTGGTTGCCGGGCAGCCCTGTCCCCTGGCAGTGTGGCTGGCGCAGGCTGGCGCTGCAGGGGAAGCGCCTGCTGTGATCTGTATGAAGCACAGGGAGGGGGGCAGAGGGCTGGGCAAGAACGGGACACCAGAACAGGACCCCTTCTCCTCTTGCACGTGCGGCTGTTAGCATTAGCAAGGAGAACAGATTTTGCATCAGACTTTTCCGGGGGGAGCCCAGGGCAGTGGTGACCATGGGGGGCCTCTCTGGAGGAGGCTCTCTAGCAACTTTGTATGAGGCTGGAGAAGTCGCCTAGCAGTGACCGTCAGCTGCAAGTCACTACTGAGCACTTAAAATATGGCCCCTGGACTGAAGACATGAAAACTGAACTTAATTAGCCCCATGTGGCCACTGTTCTGGACCGTCCTGCTGTATAGAAAGCGGACTCCTTGTCACTCCATCCCAGAGACTCCTTGCGGAGCCGGGCTCCAGAAACAGGCCCGCGCCGCCTTCAGACGGCTGGGACATGCACTGGGGCTGCTTGAAAGGAACAACGGGCCCTAGTTCACCCAGGGCTGCTCGCAGTATTTCAACACACCCCCTCCCAAACATTTCCAGTTCTGAGGCACATGTCTCCCCCCACCCTGATCCCTACAATATCTGCTCTTCTATCGGGCAGGACAACCCACACCCAGACAGGCAGACAACTCTAGACCACACCGTGCTCTGGGTTGGGTAAAAATGCAGCATCTAGTCCCCTGCCAATGTTCCAGAACTCTGTGGAAAATGATGTAGATGCTCAGCTGTCTGGGGCCAGTGCAGTTCTGAGAGGGCTTGAGCAAACCACACAGCCTCTGAGTCCCACCTACATCACGCTTACGTCGGAACACAAGCGTCTGTCTGGATGCCTCCCTCACCTGCTGGGGCATGCGCCCAGAAAGGCTGCGTGAAACAGCTTCGCTATTATATTTGAGGAATATTTGTACTCTCTCCCCTTCTACCCAGGAAGCCTTCCTTGTTAGCGTCAGACAGATTCAAGTATCTCAATACGTTTCCAGTTAAAGCCCAACTTCTATAGTCATTGAGATGATAGAGTTTAAGAGATACTCTGTGTGTGTGTGAGTGCTGAAAAATTCCCTTTTCCTGGAACTACCTGCTGGTCCCCTAGAGGGCAGGTAAGTTCTGAATCTCAAGCAACAGCATCCTCTGGCTAACACTGACCTGAGGAAGGTCACATTCTAACTCTAGCTCCACTGCAGAGAGGAGCCTGGACGGGGGAATGGAGGTACAGAAGAGAGGACACAGAATAACCCAACTGACTCAAAGCTACTGGTGGATCTTACCAGATTGCTTAAAGTAGGGGGAGGAAAGACAAAAACTCAGAAAGGAGCTGAGAAAAATGGCCATGATGGGCCCCACCTGTGAGGCCCCTCCACATGGTACCAGGGCACGTGTATGTAAGCAATATGGCAGAGGAGATGCTATGGCAGCTCTGGAATTTGGTTACAAAGCACATGGCCTTCTCCCACTCTCTGCCATGAGCACCTGAAGAGTGGGCCACATTGCAGGGAAGTGAGGTCTCCTCCTCCAGTCAGTGAGAAGCAAAGACCTGCCAACAATGTCAGGAAGCTTGAAGTGGATCTTCCAGTTCCATCTGAATTGAGACTTCACAAGATGGCGTCTCCCTGCTAACCCCCTGCCTGACAGACCCTGAGCCAGAAACACCCAATTGGCTGCTCCTGGGTTTCTGACCCCAGAAACAGAGTAAGACAATAAATACCTATTATTTGAATGTGATAAATTGGGGGTAATTTGCTACACAGCAAGAGATAAATAATATAGACTTTAAAGTTCTGAAATGGGGTGCTGCCATCACAAAAATCCAATGTGTGGAAATACAGTCTGAGGAGTCTACAGGTGGGGACAATAGGGAAGTGAGAAATAACTACTGGAAACTGGAGGAAAGGGCATTCCTGCTAAACAGCAGCAGATTGTTTTGCAAAGCTTGTTCCTGTGGTGGTGAAGAGATTTTCAAATAATGTTGAAGGGGTTGTTGGTTCTTCGGGCTATGTGTAGCATATGTGAGAGGAGAGAGAGAAGCTTCAGGAAGGGCGGTTATAAAAGTGGAGTCAGGACATGCTCATTTTGAAGATTCCCAGAATTTCCAGATGGCAAACTGTGCTAAAATTTAGAAATGACTTCTGAGGAAAAAGGAAAGCAGGACTCTCAGGAAACCATAGCCCAAAGATGAGGTGGAAGGCATGGTCAGAAGGTCTTTTGTTCAGGTCCCAGGAAGCTGGGGGTGCCTCTATGCCCCCCTGACAGAAAACCCTCAGGGTTTCAAAGGTGTGACTCTCGGGTCTCTCAATAAATTAAGTCAAACAAACAACAGAATTCTAAGAAGCTAGAGGACCTTACATTACCTAAGGTACAGTCTCCACCCCCCCCCCCATAAGATTCTGAGAGGATCTTATAGAAATTGGAAGGGTTTTTTTAAATTCAGTGGTGTAGACTCTAATAGGATTCACAGAAGACCTACACATTTTTTCAAAAGAAAGATTTTCAGCAGAAACATTGATTATTTGGTCAGGAAGGGACAGAGGTGATACAAATTGAAGAGTCACTTGGAACTCCAAAATTCTGCTGTCGGGAAACTAGCTGAGAAAAGAAATGATGAGTCCTTGGCAGAACCAAGGGCCCTGAATATTCCTTGCGTCCATGACTTGACTGTACCCTCATGGGTGAGCCTGAGCAGGAGCAGAACTGAGTTCTAGTCAGGGTGCTGCCAACTTTTGCTGGGCTTCAGAAATGTGGTGCACCAATGACTTCTGCACGTGTCCTGCTCCTTCCGCCCTTGCTTTGGACACTGGCGTCTATGGTAGTTACCCTGTGCCTGTCCTACAACCTTAAGTTGATTGTGGGACTCATGGTGGGGGGGGGAGGCTGTGTTAACTTTTTTTTTTAATTTAAACCATAGGCTGAGAGCTCAAGAATTGTACTTGAGGAGCTTTATGTAAGAACTGTGACCCAAAGCCTCATCTACACACAAACCAGATAGATAGATCTCGATGGCCCAGATAGATAGATCTCGAACTCTGAGCTGATGCTGGGATCAAATGGGGTATTGAAAGAGGTGAAGGGTAAGCAGTGAAAGCCAGGCTTCCAGATGGCCCCCAATAAGCCTGTTGTCCCGGGGTTCACACCTGTGTCGTCTCCTCTCACATTGGACAGGTTTGTCTATGTGACCAACAGATTATGGCTGAAGTGATGGGTTACTGATTTCGACCCCCAAGTTTAGATGATAAGAAATACCAAATCACCCATCTTAGTGTCAGATGATCTATTTGTCTTTCTCTCCCTTGGGTCATACTCTGGGGAAGGCAGCTGCTACATCATGAGCAACCTCATGAACAGGCACACTTTGAGACCCACAACCAGTCAGGATCTAGTACGGGAGTGTGGAAGCAGAGCTTCAGAGGACTACCGCGGGGCTGCCGGCTTGATGGCCACCTCAAGAGAGATTCTGAGCTAGAAACCACCCGGTTAAGCTGCTCCTGAATCTTGACCCTCGGAAACGATGTGAGACAATACAGGTTTGTTGTTCTCAGCATTAAGCCCTGTAATTTGTAATGCAGCAACAGATAACTAATACAAACCCCCAGCCCAGGCTCCATTTCCAGCCAATGATCATTGGAAATGAGGATTGGCAGAGGCACTGAAGTGGATTCAAACTCACGCGCGTACAGTCATACACACACATCCATAAGCACATGTGTGAACACTAAGACAGGCAATAAAATCCTCAAGTTTGTGGGGTCCTTGATGTTTACCTGCTTTCAGTCTCATCTCATTTGAACTACAAAACATTCTTAGGAGGTAGATGTCCTCTTTAAAGATGGGACAATTGCCTCAGGGGGGTGAAGTAATGTCTTTGGAGAGAGGCATCTAGCCTAACAGACCCAAACCAAGTCTAGACAATTTGACAGACTCCGGCCACCTACACATTTGGCTGGAACCTGGGCCCTGAGTGGCTCAAGTTGTGCTAGTTCCAGAAAATGAAGGCAGGAGCAAAAAAGGATGTTTGCCTAAAGTGGGATGGTTTTAGGCTTCTAGGGGCTAAACATTGTGCCTTTAAAACTTACAACGGGTCCACCTTCCCACTCTAGTCCACAAGTACCACTTTTGCAGAGCTACGTCATTCTTCTGACTGCCAGCCTTCACCGCAGGCCGCAGGGTGAATGCCATCACTGTGCTGGGAGACCCAGCAGGCCCGACTGACCGCCGATACCCAGTTCGCAAGACACAAAAGTAGGAAATCATTGCACATTAAGAGCTGCTTGAGAATGATGGGAGGTGAGGGTTCCCTCCCGTTCTAAGGAGGTGAATGAAGAGGTTGAGGTGGGCCGCCCCAATTCTGTGCAGAGTAAGTTATGGTAAATATACTCTGCTTTAAAGAGGAACTGTGCCCAGGCCTCCCTACAGTCCTGGGGGCAGCGAGACTGTGGGAGGGAGCCGGCCTCCCAGGCCCCTGCCTAGCGAGGCCCTAACTATCACCTTCCCTACTCTGCTCCCGGCCATATGTCTCCAGTCTTCCAGAATATCAAGGTGAAGCCACACTCCTTCCCTTGCCAGACTCCCCAGGGCCCGGCCACGGTCCAGGGGTACCTGGTTTCCCACTCAGGGTGACGCGGCTGTGCCATCTGCTCGCTGATGCCTGAGCCAGCCTGGAACAGGTGTCTGCTGTGGCCACTCGGCCACCAGACCAAACACACCACTCAGCCTAGCAAGCATTTTCTTCCTTAAACACATTTCTCATCTTTGTTTTGAGTCTACACATGCCTGTCCTGAATTGAATGTCGGTTTTGAGAAATAGCCTGAAATTGGTTCCTTTGCCCATCAAATCCTCCCTTGGAAAGACAGAGCTTGAAGACAACTCTGGGGTGGCGGGGAGGGAGGGTCGGTGGCAGGCTCCAGGCTCCACCGTCCCTGGCCTATCCCCGGACCCTGCAGCTGCTGCACCTGCCCCAGGAGGCCCTGGGACTTGGCAGAGAGCGCTCCTCCAGGGTGTGCTGGGTCTGCCAGATGGCAGCAAAGGGGTGGGGACTAAGGTGGGGATAGCTCAGGAAAAAGGGTGCGAGGAAGATTCAAAAGCACTTGGATAATGAAGGCCAGGGTAGGCAGAACTTGTGGAAACGGGTGCCGGGGGTGGCGTCTGAGGCCTCTTTGAAACACACAATAACTTGCTGCCAAAAAAGTCTCTGCAGTGCTGAGGTGTTGGTGACTGTACACTTTCATTCCCATGAATTGCTGGTGAAGGAGTGTCCCCCTACAGGCTAACTCTACAAGAGTGAGCTGTCCACTCTTGTGCCCAGGCTGTTTGTCCTTTGGTCTGGTCAGTCCCATTCATTCTGCACGTTGAAGGGCATCAACATGCCTGCAGGCACTTGGAGAGTGGCAGACAATGCCAGTGGGGCCGACCACTGGGCGCCCAGGGACACCTTGGCCTTACTTCCCCTCCCAACCCTCCGGTTAAGCATAGACATCACCTCCGGGGACCCAAGGGCCTGTCTTTGTGAGTTATTTTAATTCTGCTTGCTGATGTCTTGCCTAATTGAGCCCCTGCATCACTTCTGGAAACCAGAGCCTCCCAAAATACTCCAAACCATAACAGAGGCTACCTTGGCTTCCCCAAAACACACACATTGGAATAAATGGCTAAAATTAAATTACTGGGAAGACTTGGAAATAACTCTCGGAGCTCAGGGTAAAATGCTGACCCAGGCAGGAAGGCTCCTTGGTATTTTTAAAACCTGTGCTCCAGTCCCTGCTGGGGAGCTTTGGGGAGTGGAAGTCAGACTTGTGCCTGAGCTCGTCCCCTGGGAGGCGGGGAGAGGGCAGCAGCTGGAGGATGCTCTCGCAGTCAGACTGTCCCTCCACTCCAGGCCTCACACCACCCCTTCCAGCCTCTCGCAGGGCCGACCCCCAAACCAGGGGACCCTCGAGGCTACAGCAGGCACTTCCCAAATAAGTCCACACATGAATCATCCAGCCAGGGAGGGTCTTTGGGCAAGACCCACCTAGCGCAGCAGTCCAGCGGCTAAGGAAGGCGAGTCCCCGGGTCGTGGCTGGTCTCACACTTGTCCCCTCATTTGAGTGACGTATGCTCCCTCCCTGCAGTGCACTTGAGCGGCCTCTGTGCTGTCTATGCGTGAGTTAACCAAGGGTTAAACTGGGAGGTGCACGGGCCTGGAGAGAGACCAGAAGATGGAGGCCCCGTGTGTGGACAAGGGGACAGACTTTCAAGGGGACAGAGTTTTCCAGCAGGGAACAGGGTAGGCCCACAGCCCAGAGGCCAGAAGTTTGGGTTTGCCATTTGGCTCAAATAGTTCCCAGCTCTGTGGCTTTGGGCAAGTGACTTCACTTCTCTGTGCAACTTACTTTCCTCATCTGTAAAATGGAAACAGAGACTACCTCCTTCCTAGGGTCCTTAGGAAGACTGACTGGTTTGATGAAAGAGCCGATATTTTAAAGAGCTCAGTAGTGTCCAGACCGCACTGTGCCTTCAGGGTGGGCTGGCTAAATCTCTGAGTGACCTCCTGGACTAAGGGTGTGGGGGCTTGCCCTTGGGCCCAGCATGAAGGCCCTAAACCAGCGGGAAGCACAGCCCACCCTGCACCAGGGTGCTTGCAAGGAGCCCCCCACCTCAGGTGGCCAGAGAGCTGGGCGCACCGGCTGAGCCTTGCGCTTGGTGTCAGGGTGCAGTCCTGGCCTGATCTGGGCTCTGAAAGATGTACACAGGAGCAGCAGGCGTGGCCTGCCTTTCTGGATCTTTCTGAAGAGGGTGCATGGGCAGAAGCACCAATTATTTGCTCTGGCAGCTCTAAGCTGTCTCACGTCTGTCTTTCCCAACCCACAGTTAAAGAATGGAAGTGGATGGCATTTTCAGCCCTGTACTCTCTCCATGATACATTTTAGAGAAGGAATCGGGGATTCCTATCTTAGTGCTGACAAAACTACAGGCTCCGTGTCGGGGAATTCCCCTGGGCCTTATCACAACAGGGATTCTGGAAGTGCTGGTCCTGAATTCCTTCCTCCTCTGTACATCACCTGGGGGGAGGGGGACTCCTGCTTCCTGAGGGCACAGCTGCGGATGGCATGGGGCAACACGCCTCTTGTGCCTGCCATCCCATGCCACCTACTGGCATCCCTACAGCCGCACACCCGTGTCCGTGGAGCCAGGGTTTGGTGCACAGACTTGGTGCTGGAGGTCCTGGCACTGGGCACCTTCAGAGTGGCCTGTCCCCATGGGCTCCAGCGAGGGAGGACAGATTGGGGTCAGCATTTGTGAACTAACCCGCAAGGGCTTGTCATTTCAGAAAAAGGGACTGTGACAGCTGAGGAGGAGGAAATAAACCAGCTTGGGAGGCTGTTCCCCAGGTCTTCTCTCTCCTGTCCCAAGCGCAGGCCCAGGGGAGATGGCATTTACTTCTCTGTGGCCGGTTTCCTCGTCAGCAGCTTTTGCTCCCCTGCCCCAAGCCTCCTTGCAGTCAGAGGCCTTGCTCCCAGGCCTCCCTCCTCTGCTATCCAGAATTTGGAGGCTTCTGAATGAATCCTGCTACTGGGAAGAGGGAGACAGAGAAGGAGGCATCACGGGGCGTATGCTGCTAGGGTGCGTCACCAGCCAGCCTCCATGGCCACGGGGCAGCCAGCTCACTGTCTAAAGGTCGATCTGCCCACTCTGGTTGGCACAGAGGCGAGGGGCTTCTCAAGGCGCCCCGGCCTCCACGTCAATCGAACATGTGCCTGGACATCTGGCTTCAAGAAATGAGCTGCTCTTCTTTCCAAGAGAGCCTGCTTGGGGGTGGGCGTGGGGAAGGAGGAGAAGGAGCCTAAAAATAATTCCTATCTGACTCATTTTGCTTAGAATCTGACAGGGCTGCCTGCCAGGTGGGGGCATGCCTGTCCCATTTTCTTATCTATCTTTAGCAGGGAATTAATGAGGGCAATTTCCTTGCTGGGTTATAAAGACGCAGCGCAGGCAATGGGAGTTGATCTGTCTCGCTGTCCCCTGGGCAGCTGATGACAGCATGACAATGATGGTCACCGCAGGGTGGAGCGGTCTGGGCGGGCTGAGGGCGGTGTCCTCGCGGGCCGGGCAGACGAAGCTGTAGTGCCCTTGGTGAACCTCAGCCAGGTGTTGGCCAGTTCGCCAGCCCTGTCACTGCTGCGCACAAACCAGAAATTATGCAGCAATCCTATCGTTGAGGCATAGGCCTTTAGCATCAGCTTGGTTTTTGTAGAGCAAACACATGGATTCTTGTTAACCACGGTCTGCCTGTTCTACAAAGTTCCTACACACTGAATCATTGAACACTGGACCACTGCTTCTTGGAGAAACACAAGCCAAGGTGCCTGGAGCCTCTGGTCACAGCATTTTTGTCCAACTCACCCATATATAACCTCACTTTATGTGTGTTTTGGTTTCAAGGCACACTTATCCCATATATGTGTGTGTGTGTCGTTGAACTCACGGCCAGCATGGCTCTAACTAATACCCAAGTGAAGCTTATCTAACACATGCATATTTTCCACGAGGCGCATCACAGAACACAGACAGCTAGATAGCACTTCAGCACTCTGCGTGGGGGCATTTTAAACAGAAAATTCACCCATGAGAAAAACATGGCACTAAATATATCTCTATAAGGACACTTGTTTGTAACACGAGAGCTGAAACAAGAAGGCAGAGTTCCTTGCTCGACTTCAGCTGGGGACGTGGAGTGGGGACTTGAAGCTGTCACCACTGTGTATGTACCCAGGAATGACCACGGAACTACTGGGGGTATTGCTCTGGGGTTACAAGCACATTTTAGTGAGTAGGTCATTTGCAAATTGGCAAATATGCAACCCCTGAATAAGGAGGCGCCCTGGACTTGCAGGAGGGCTACCTTCACTTTTGGGTGAATGAGCTGACAGATACAGCTCCAGGGCTCTGTGCTGGGTTATTCCTCAATAACTCCCGGTGGGCAAGATCTGGGACTTTGAAGGATTGCAGCGTTGCATACCCAAAGCCATCAATTCTAGATGCCCTGTTCGTTTTCATGAGTGACTTAGGTGAGATTGCAGAGTTCAAAATCAAATCTGATGAGGAGGGCAACCCCCAGAGAAAGGGACTGAAGTGGGCACGGGGTGCCCCAGATGCTAGTCGTGAGCCCTGATGTGAAGAGGAGAGCAAGATAGATTTCAGAACGGAATGAGGGGTCTCCCAGCACCGGTGATCACCATCACAGCACAAACCTGAGTTATCAGAGCAGCGGGTTCAACAAGTGTTGACGGCAATTCTAAAATGATATTTTTAGCTTTAGAATGGGAAGGCGGTGGGCAGCCAGCATAATTTTGCTGATGGGGATTGGGGGCGAGGAGAGGTGAGGTAAAGGGGGCGAATGAAAGAAAGCGGGGTTTGCCTTCTGTGAGAGAACAGGCGCAGACTAGGAAAGGCAGACCCTGTGAGGCACCTGCACAGGTGAGGGCTGGGAGGTGCCGGGGCTGGTGCAGGGCTCCAGGTGTTCTTCCTCTGGCCCGCGGGGTGGAGCACAGCCTGGGAAGACGTGCTTCCTGCGAGGCTGAGCAGGGCCCCGACCACGTCTGCGGAGCCTGGAGGACAAGGTGCTAGAGGGTCTAGCTGTAGGTGCAGTCTACCGAAAATCAGAAGAACGCAGGTAACTCCCAAAGAGATTCCCAAGCAGGTGGTTTGGAAGAACTACCAGATCACACAGGCCAAATCTATGTCCTCTTTGAAAAGGGTTACTAGCCCGACACATCTGGAGCCCTGCAAGCATCGAGTCAAGAGCTGTCTCCAGGGGCTTTGCCCCCTCATGCTCTCCTGGGACCTAGCTTACTGATTAAACATTCTCCAAAGATTCAGATGCAATCCACATCCCCCCAGATTTACCCTTTCAAGTGACTTGGTGCAGGATTTTAGTACATTACCAAGTTGCATACCCAGCACCTTTAATTCCAGGTGTCCTGTTCATTTGCATCAGTGACTTAGGTGATGTCACAGGCTTTAAAATCAAATCTGATAGCTGTTGCTAACTTTGTGCACAGGGACAGAGCCTGGCATCTAGGCAGGGTGTGGGGACATGCCAACAGAGGGAGTGAGGATGAGAGTCTTAATTGGCCCTACGGTTAGAGGACACCATGTCACAGTCAAGGTCAATGTAGGACAGAGGCGTCAAGAGTTACTCTGCTCACCCTGCACACCAGTACCTGGCTCAGCTGTGTCACCTGGGGCCCCGTGGAGGGGGGAACACAAAGCTGTGGGGCCCACACTCACCCGGGGAACCATCTGACACTCTCTGGGGACGATCATGGCATTCCGCTTCCTTTCGATCTGCATCCACGTGGAGTAAATTAAGTGTCCTGAGACCTCACTTAATGAAACAAATTAATTTGGAGAACACTCTCCTCTCCCTGGCTGCACTGGCACCGTGGGATGGGCTCCTCCATGCGCCCCACTCTGATTGTTAGCCGGGCCTGTAGGAACCAGGAGTGCTGGCTTTTCCTTTCGATTTAGTTCAACAGGAGGCAGACACACCATGAGCTCCACCCATCTGACTTCTTGGGAACTTTGTGGAGGTGACTTTTTGGGGAGAGGAGGGAAACCCTGGTCCCCACACTTGTTCAGTTTGGACTCACATGCCTCTTAGCCTGACTTCTTTCCATCTCCCAAATTCTCATGTCTCATGACTCGTTCAATGCCCGCTGCCTCCAGGAAGCCTTCCCTAACTACCTCCCGCTGGCTCCTTTCTCTGAGCCTCCTTGCAGACAGTTGTGCACCATGTTCTGGGGATTCTGGAGCCAGAGAGTCTTGGGAAAACTATGCCCCAGACCCTTGACAGCAGGGCTGGCATTGCTATGGTGTGTGGGAGCACAGAATTTTGCCCCACCGTTCCTAGTTGGAGGGTTAAGCAGTGTTTCTCTGTGGTGTTCCAGACAGGGCCCCCCTTCAGAAATGAAGCACTCACCCCCCAACACAGTACTTAGAGTAACTGCCCTGGGTGCAGAGAGCTGGCTCAGGTTGCAGCCATCCCCATGGGGAATGAAGACCTGCACTTGACTCTGTCCTGGGACACAGCTGAAGAGATCCCAGAGCTTCTATAAAATCCGTACTCCCCACCGTCCCCACCTAGCCTGCACTGCAACCCAGCACAGCACCCTCCTTCGTACCCTCTGCCCCCCCCACTGCCCTTCCTGTCTGCAGTATGGATCCCAGGTGCATGCTTCAGCAGGTGCCCTGCCCACCCTGGAGCTGTGTTCCAGGGAGCACACACTATGACATGCCTTCACTGCCGGGCTTGTTCATCCCATGAAACGGCGGGAACAGGAGGGATTGCTGGCCTGCGCTAAAGGTGCGACCTCATTCAAGGTCAACGCAGGTCAGAGGCATGGCCAGGACTCAAGTAATCCAGCGCGTACACTCCTCTGCCCCACACTCTGAGGGCAGGGGGCCTGGGGACGGAGGCAGACCTTCATGAGCCCCCTTTCTAGCCTGCGGTCTCCCACTTGGGTGGGGGAGCAACACCCCTAGACATACTGAGCTCCGAGAAATGCATGAAACACCCACCCAGAGCTTCCAAAGATGAAATGCATGGTTTTGTCTCAAATCAGCAAACATTTTTGATTAGTTTTCCAAAAGTAAATATGTAGTTACCAGTGGCCCTAAGTTTTGAGTTCATTTTTAAGGACAAACGTTGTGAACTTTCCAGAGCTTAACTTGTGCCTGCAAAAATGAGAAGACAGTGACAAATCAATTTGAAGCCAGAGACCCTCCAAGCATCTCACAGAATGTACGGGCAGAGCTTTCAAGGTTGATGGAGAAGAAATGGTCCATTCCAGAGCAAATGCAGGGCCGGGCGCTCTCTCCAGCGAGCCGCACGCTGGTGGGGCCCCTGGCAGGGGCCACCTGCACACAAGTTTGCTCCACTCTCGCCTCACAGTGCACCCCAAGCACCACAGCCCGCGCTGGTCAGGAGCGCAGGCTGGCACTCAGGCGCCTTCCAGAAGCCAGCTCCTTTACGCCTCTCGGTTAGTAGGCCAGTTTTACAGGAGCAGAAACAGTCTTCAAAAAGTCAGCTGCTCAGATCACAGAGTTACCGAGTAGAGAAGATGGGATTCACATCTATGCCCCACTCCGTGGGATCGGCCTTTGACTGCAGTAACCCAGACAGAAAAGCAGTAAGGACACACCCAGAACAGGATGTGAGGCAGACTCCCTGCAGACAAGGTTGGGCCCCAGGGGTTTGCAGTACCACACTCAACCAGGAAAAAAGGAGGCACAGACCCCTGCAGGACACTCCCCGATGTGCCATTGCAGCCACACCCCGATTTGCTCCCACCAGTCACCTGCTCTTGGTCAAAGATCCACCTGAGGCTTGAGGTTGAAAGGGCTGAGATTTGGGGTCAGTAGATTGAGTTCCTCTCTGCCACTTCAGAGCAGAATAATCTTGGCTAACGCCTGGGGCCTCAGTTACTCCTGTTACATGGGGAAATGCACCTGCTCCCCCCACGACAGAAAGGAGAATTCAGAGGCTCAAAGCAGATGCTGGCTCTGCCCTTTGGTCACCCAGATCTGACTCTGGTCACCTCTCCACTGCCACCTGGTGTTCCTAGGGAATGTGGGCCCCAGGTGGTCCCTCAAGCCCCAAAAGCTTCATCTGCTGTATATAAGCGTGAGCTATCAGAATGCAGTATAAAGGGGTGGAACTTAGCGAAAGCTCGACCGCCTGCCCTCCACCAGGAAGCTCAGGTGGACCTGTGAACTCTGCAGCCAGAATCACCAAGGACTCGGGAGGTCCCTGGTGTTAGCTTCCTACGTTCCTACATAGTTTAAGGACATTGAGGTCCTTAAACCAGCTGGCTGCCTGCTCTTCTGAAAGTCCCCATTGCTCGGGACCGCTGGGATGGCAGGGCGAGAGGTAATGTAGACGTGATGAGAGGTGTCTCCAGGTAGTGCCTGCTAGCACGCCCGCCCTCTAAATGGCCAGGGGTGACCCTCTACCGGACGAGACAACCATTCCTCGAGTCTGTCTTGGGTCCAGCTGAACACTCTCCTTCCATTTCAGCAGACTTCCTCTGGCCAGGCCCCCTGTGAACATGGAGGCAGCTGGCCTCAGTGCTCCCTATAAATCTTTCATGAGTTTGCCGGCGTGAACGTCCTTCCTTGCAGCCTCCTCTCCCCTGGCCCTGTCCGCTAGCCTCTCCTCACAGGACATACTTTCCATCCCTTTAATCATCTTTATTGCCTGGCGTTGGATCCTGTCCACATCCTTTGCGAGGTGTGCTGACCTAGCCCAGGCGTTTGTTAACATGAGCGCGGCTCAGCGGAAGGGCAACTTCCCAGTGCATGCGTGTCACGCTCCTCTTCCTACATTCCCGAGTCACGCTGCTGCCTTCCGGAGGCCTGCCACTGCCCAGGGGACTCCTACGGGCCAGGTGACCTAGCCCAGCAGTGGCGGTGTGACGTGACGACCTGGCCACTGAGCTGCGGCCGCCACTGACAGGGCCGGGGGCCCCGTCAGAGGGTCACCTGTCCTTTGGAAGCCTGGACGCAACCCACCCTCCAGACTCTGGGAACCACGGGGCAGGGAGGGAGAGACACCAGATCTCTGCTGTCCCAGACACCTCCCCTGTGAACTCTAACTGCCCCCCACCCCTGCAAGTGGGGGAGGGAGGCTGTCTCCCCCACTTCTTTCCTCTGCCAGGAAACGAGAAGGCAGGGATTTGCTTCTATGTGGCTGCACCCCCAAAGGCAGCCCACAGCAGACAGCCACACGCGGTCAGCCAGGAACAGCGCCTGGCCCAGCCCTCCTTGCTCAGTTTCCCTTTGCTGCTACCTCATGATGTGTCCAGTGGTTCTGACTTCTAAGCCTCCCCCAGCTGCTTCTACCGTCACTGTCCCCTGGGAATGTTTCACACCCTCTAAATCCACCTGCCAATGTTGGTGCATCTCGGGGCTTAGTCGTCCACCCACCCGCCTCGTCCAGGACCCACGGGTGGAGAAGGGGATGCTGGTCGCCACAGCCCCGGTCTCCCGAGGGTGGCAGGCACTTCCAGCCTTCTGAGGAAGGGGTGAGGCCTGGACTGTTTATTGGCTCTCTGAGAACATTCTCTGTTCGTTAAAGGTAAAACCACAGCCATGACCTTTATCTGAGAAGAAATTCCCTATAGGGAAACACCTCATTTTAATTCCTCAGGCAAGAAGCCTTTTCTTCCTCTCTTCTCGAACACACTCTCCTCTTTGTTCTCCTGCCTTCCTCCCTCTTCCTTTCTTCCTCCTCTGCCTCTTTCTTTCTTACTCTCTGCCTCGCTTTTCAAAAATATGTTCACCCAGAAATAACTTAACGCACATTCAAGCAAAAAAATAGATCCTAATCGCCTCCCCAGCCCTACTTTGGCACAAGTGACCACATACTACAAATATTATTCTGCACCTGCAGTTTTCCATGTGAAATATTCCTTGAAGACCTTTCTGTGCAAGAAAGCCTGAAGGAAACAAGGGCAGGCCCCTCCCCGTGCCTGGGAAGGACTGATAGGCACTGGGAATTACGAGCTCCGGAGCCTCCTGGATGCCGGGTCTCAAGACGCATGCCAGCTGGTCCCTGTCGGGACAACGCTATTGCTGCCCTAAGGCAGTGCAAGGAGTGTTTCTCCCGAACTGCAAGTCCTGGAGCCTCCCTGGGCTCCTGCGGGGACCCATTCTGGGAGTCACCGAAAGACGCTGCCGCCCAACCGTTGGGGGCAGGAGACTGACAGCGGGAGAGAAATCCCCAAGGCTGGGGGCAGAGAATCTCCTACCTTCGGTCGTTTCTCCTCCTCCGGAACAGCTTCTTCGTGTGCGCAATCTCCACTTCGTGGGGCAGCGGGTGGTAGCCCTGCATGGTGTGGGGTGGGAGGGGGGTCGTTAGTCAAGGACAGCAAGGACTTCTGGGACAGAAGGACCATCACGGCCCCTAGGACAGAGAGAAGATGAGACTTTGGAAAGGCTAGACTGACCACCAAAGCCAGTCCGAGAAACGGAAATACCTAGTAAAGTTGATGGATTTCCCTCCAGCCACATTACGGAACCCATGGCAGAAGGGACAAAGGGTCCTTAGATTCACCATATCCAGTCACTCAAGCTACAGAAGAGAAGGCTCCGAGAGGTGCATGAGCCACTCAGGGTCTTAGCTGGGACCAGCCCCTGAATCCAAGAGCGGTGTGAGGACACCATGTTGCCTGGTGCAGGGGGCACATTGCAGCCTGGTCTCAGTGCTGCTGAGAAAAACAAGGAGACATAGGCCCTGCCGACCCTGACCGGTGCACAGGGACCCTGGTCTCCCCACCCGTCGGAATCCTCCAGGGCGGTATCACCCAAGATCCCCATTCCTCACACAGCTGGAGGGAATGGGGGAACAAGCAAATAGCTAAATGCCCTTTTAAACTTTGAACTTGGGAAGACCCTGAGAATGGCTGTTGTGCAGTCAGCACAACTATTCATGCGTCACGTCAGGGTGCAGACTCTGTCTACACGTCTGTGGGCTTGATCCTGCAAATACCAGGCCCATGGCAGGATTATTTGCAGAAGCTGGGCTGGGCCA
>NW_004567117.1:31071577-31079555 GCF_000260355.1 Condylura cristata | reverse complement strand
CACTGATGTTTCATCACAGGCATCTGGAGTGGGGCTGCCTAGGTCTTGGGGTCTGCGAGGAGGAGTGATCTGGCTTGGGCCTGCGACGCCTGGAAACAGGCCCTGGCACAGTCCCAGAGCGTGGCCCCCATGCAGCAATGCCCACAGGGTCCTGGGAATGCAAAGCATGAGGGTGCAGTGACAGGGCCCAGTGTGCTAGAGAATGGTCAGTGAGATGCCATTTGACCTAGTCCTTGTCCATCACACACAGCCAGCCCGAGGCCCAGGGAACTTGTATAGGGAGTGAGCTAGGCCGTTCTGTAGGGCCGGTGGACCAGATTGGGACTCTACAGCAGAGGGCTGCCTTTTCGGGGATCAGCACCCCCCGCCCTCCCCCGTCAAGGGGCCTCCCTGTCTGTGCTAGGATGTCTGTCCAGAGGAACTTCCTGGGAGGTCACTGGGAGAGGACAGGCTCAAGGACATAGGGACACTCCGTCTAGACTCCAACTGGGTCCAGGGAAGGAGTGACACACTTCAGAGTGTATTTAAATGGTAATCCCTCCTTCCCACCCCGTCTCTGCCTCCAACAATCCAAAAAGGCATGAATGAATTCCGGGCTCCGGGCAGCCACAATGGGCCTCTGTGGCCTTGGGATGTGCTTTGTTTAGTGGTTTTCTCAAAGGATATTATTTGTTTTCCTTAATACAAAACACAAACAAGGAAAAACACCAAGTCTTCCCCTCTCATTTCCCTTCTCCCACCCGACCCCACTCAGGCTGGCTCCTTCTCTCCCTCCTACCTCCCCCCAGGCCTCGGGTCACTGCAGGAACACGCTGGGTGTGCCCCCCGTAAACAATGGAAGGAAGCCGAGCTCCCTCTCACTCTCAAGTTGGCGGCTGGAAGGGGATCTGGGTTCTCGAGGCCAGAGCAGGGTAGAGGGAGTTGCCCATGACACTTGGTCCTCATGTGCCCGGGAGGTGTCAGCCCCCATGTCAGGACTCAGCACCCGCTCCCCTCTCCCGGTCTTAGGCCACAGCAGTAGGGAGCTGCAGTATGTGGGCCAGTGGGCACGCTGGCCCGCTCAGAGCCTCTAATGAAGCCACTCTGACCTCTGCGTCCACCCCTCAATCTTCCAAATTAAAACTTAAGTATGAACATATATCAAGGGTTACAGTAGTTAAAAGTATGAGCTCTGGAGTGAGACTGAACGTTTAGCTCCTGGCTCTGCCTCTTCGTGGCTGTGTGACTTTTGAGTTGATGACTGACCTCTCTGTGCTTCAGTTTCTACCTTTGTAAAGTTGAGATAAGAACAGCATCTATATCCTAGGGTCGTTGTGGAGGTGAAATGAGTTGATAAGCGTGTAGAGAGGGGAGAGTAAGGTATGGTAAATAGTAAAGCTCAGTAAGTATCTCTAGTGTTCACCTTCAGCACAACTTTGTCTTCACTACCTTGATCCTTAGATGCTGTGGGTTGTATGTGCCAACACAGCAAGGCTGCTCTGTTCCTTGACCCCTGTCCCATGGCCCATGGAGGCCCTGACATGGCAGACAGAGTCTGGCAGAGGTGGCTTGGCGGGAGGGTTTGGGAAGTGGCAGAGGGCATGGGGCCTTGTGGCCTGGGAGAAGGGCAGCCTGTGCCCTGAGGCTAGCAGGCTGTGATGTCAGCCCAGGTGAGCCCCTGCCCCGTATCTGAGCGCTCCAGACTTTGGCCTTGCATGCCTGGGCCAGCGGTCAGTAACCACCTTCTCCTCGAGCTCCGAGACCTGGCTGCAGCAGCCCCTTTCTGACCTCTGACCACGATTGCTAAGTAAATGGTCCTCAGAGACAAGTAGATTGTATACACCATGGCTCTCCAGGGAGGGAGGGAAGATAATACTCTTTCTGCGTGCAGGGCTGGCAGAATGCACAAGAAACACACACACGCACACACAGACACACACACACACTTGTGCATGTGCGTCTGGCTTGCGGGGAGGTCAGCTGCTGTGAGATGAGCTGGTAGGGCAGGAATCGTTGTTCTGACTGCAGAAGCTCATGATGTTAAATCTACCCCTTCCAGGCAGGCCGAGGCTGACCCCTCACAACTTGGGCTCGTGGGGATTTCTGTACGGCTGAAGGCAGCCCACAGGGCAGAGGGCCCTGGCTGGGAAGGCACCAGCCCTGCTCTCAGATGACTGAACAGCAGCAAATCCTGAGCCTGGGGAGCGAGGGTGCGGGGCAGGGGGGCGAAACGAGCCCACTGCGCAGGGCCAGCTCGGGCCAGCTGGCTCCAGCCGACCCGGCATAAGAGCGAGGCACTTGCCACCCGCCCCAGTGAAAGGAACACCTGTTAACGCAGAAACAGGACACGGCTTCCCAGCTCTCTGATGGCACCGCCAGGCCAATATCTCACTGAGGCAGGGACAGAGGGTGGCCACGAGTGTCAGGATGGGCACTAAATGGACGCGTGGACCTGCGTGGCAGAATCTATCCAAGTTTTAAACACTCCTCTTCTTGCAAGAATTTTACTCTTAAGAGTTTTCTTTTAGAGCTAGCTAGACATACGTGCAAACACATATGCAGAGATATTCATCGTAGTATCTTTTGGAATAACTAAAGCAAACAAAGAAACAGGAGACATACTAAGTGACTGTCAACAGTGACAATTTTGGTGCAATATAGAAAATGTCTTATGCAAATAGTAAGATAGGCTAGCAAACTCCCACGGGGCCACAGGCTCCCTGCAACCCACCCTTCCATGCATCCACCCACCCACCCTATAAATATTGCTCTAGGCATGGGAGATAAAGTCGTGAAAAAGAAATAGGCAAATGTTCCCATAGACCACACGTTCCTGTGACAGGAGAACAACCGGCAGATAATACGACAAATGATGTGAAATGCTACAGTGTAGAACAAGGCAAGGCAGATGGACAGAGCAGCAGGGGTGGGGTAGTGTGGTCATGGACTTCTGTTACTTGACTCTCCTCCCTCCCTCCCTCCACCCACCTGTTCCCCACCCACTTATCCACTCACCCTCTCAGCCATTCGCCCACCCACCACTCTCCCACCCCCATCCATCCATGGTTCTTCCTCCCCCAGCCCATGCTGAGGTCTGATGTGCCAGGCGTATCACATGCAGAGCACCAGCATGGCAGACCCAACCCTCAGAGCCCAGGAAAGTAGAGATGATGATGCAGATGCATGCTGTGTGCCAAGCAGAAGCTCTGCTGCCAACTCCTGCAGCCCAGAGGAAGGCCGGAGGCCCTCCAGCTGCCTCGGGAGGGTTGAGGGTTGAGAAGACTTTGCCCGGGGGTGGTACTTAAGTCAAGTCATGAGGGCTTAACAGGGGTCCACACAGGACATATGCCACCATCTATAGCCGCCAGGCAGTGCTGCTGGCATCAAGGGCACAGCACGTGGACATGTGCTTGGCGTTGTGGGGGGAGCTTGAGGCACCGGGGAGCCCGGTGCTAGGGCTGTTGTTTCTTGATGTCATCTCTGTAGTCCCCTCCACCCACTGTACTGGGTAGAATTGTGCACCCCAAAAAGATTCGTGGGAGTTCTAACCCTGGGTACCTGTGAATGTAAGCTTATGTGGAAATAGGACCTTGGCAGATTTGATCAAGATTAGATGCATTCACACTGGGCAGGCTGAGCCTCAGCCTAGTGACTCGTGTGCTTTTCAGAAGGGAATCTGGATGTGGACATGGAGATGCAGAGGCCTGTGAGGCTGGGTGTGGTGTCTGCAGGGCGCAGGCACAAGCCAAGAGCACCGAGGATGATGCGCCACCGGGAGAAGCCAGAAGCAGGGAAAGTCCTTCGCCAGAGTCTTCAGGATTCCGGCCATGTCAACACTTTTGTTTCGGACTTCTGAAACAACCAGTTAGGATTTCGAGACAACCAATGCTTGCTGCTTTATCCACCCACTCGAAGCTTTTGCTACAGCAGCTCCAGGAAGCAGATACACTTCTAGCCCTCCCTACCCTGACCCTACCCTGCTGCCCCCGCCACGTGTCCGGGGTGCCAGGCCTGTGAAAATGCCTCCCCCTCCCCCATGCTCTCAGCATCACCAGTTTGTTCCTCAAGGTGTGGCCCTTTGAGAGCCTGTTCAACTGGGGTCGAGGCTAGGGAGGTGAGTGTGGATCTTGAGTCCATCTGATTCTTTCTGGTGAGTGAGCATGACAAACCCCACAACCTTTGGGGCTGTAGCCCATGGATGGAAGTTTCTAGTCTAGAGTTTTCTTGCAGCCTCCCATCAAACCAATAGCTGTGTGCCGCTCAGGGCGCTCTCTGCACAGAGCTTCTGTCTGTGTGAGGAGACTTGCAAGCAAGCAAGCAGGTGGACACATCCCATCCACCTCTGTGGGACCTGCCTCCTGGCCTGGCTTCGCCTGGCTTCCAGCACACCTGGAAGAAACAGGGAGGCCGAAAGGGGCAAGGATGACACCCAAGATCAGGACCCGAGGCCAGACCAACTTCCTTTAGGTGAGTCCCAAGAGGTCGGGGACCCCTCTGTCATTCTAAGCTCCCCACGGTACCTCATAATGCAGGCCCAGGAAATGAATACAGGTAGCAGAACAGGTAAAATCATTTGTGTTTTACAAGGTTCTTTTTCTGGGCTCTCCATGGTGTCGCAACAGGTTAAGCACAGCATTATGAAGCTCTTTGCAAGCCACTGCAGCATGAGCTCGATCCCCGGTTAGGGAGCTGACCCATAGAGGTGTGGCAGACCTCTCCTCACCTGCCTGCTGCTCCCCTGTTGATCTGCCTGTTCTGCTCCCCACTCTGTCTCTGGTGAATCCTCTCAGTCCCCTGCACCTCTGGCCTGTACCCCAGTTCTGTATGCATAAATAAATAAATAAATCCTTTTTTAAAAAAAGGTTCTTTTTCTGATGGCATCTCTCTTGCTAAGTGGGATGGAATTTGTGTAAGTTTCCTGCTTTCTAGGGAACTCCGCCGCATTAGCAAGAGACAGTACTGGGCCAAGGAAGTTGCCCGAGGCTCACATTCCCAATCCTTTGTCACTGGTCTAGTGGGCCAGTAGTGTGGGGTGGACTTCCAGCGGCATCAGAGAGCTTTCTCCTGCCCTACTTCTGGGTCTCAAGAAGTGAGGGGGGTGTGGGCAAGAGCAAGCCTCGTCTGTGCTAAAGCCACATGGGCAGCCTGAATGCCCACGGCTGCCCAGGTCTGTGGGGGTCACTGGTCCCAGGCCCTATGTCTTTCCCGCAGAATGCTTGCCTGTGTGCTCTTGATGACCCTGTCATGGCCATGGTGGCTGGGGTTCGGCTTGACCTGCACCCCATGGCTTGGTGGGGTGGGTCCCTGGCAGCTGTGGTGCCCGAGTTCTTTTCCGTCTCTCCGGAGGAGGGTTAGAAGCGCCCCGCGAAGCTCAGTCCCATGGCCTGCAGCTTCATACAACCTCAGGTTCACCTTTGTCTCTCGGGGAAATTTTCCTTATATTCCTGCGACCTCTGACCTCTGACCACTATTCCTTGGATCTGACAGAAACCACATAGACCTAACTAGGTGGAGGCAGTGGGGCTGTAGCTGGAAAAGAAGGCTGAGGAGCCTAGGTGAGCCACCTAGCTCAGGTGATCTCAAGGCACACACACTGACGTCCTGACCAGGTAAGCCCTTGGCCCCAGCCCCGCTCTCTCTGCCTTGCCTTTCCCCACCATACCTGGATGTCACACCTGGATATCAACCTTGCTCTGGCCTCTTAGAAACCAGGATGCTGTTCTCCCTCTTCACAAGCTTGTATATGTCACTCCTAAGCATGTTTGTAAACACAAGCAAACAGGCAGATTCTGTCTCTTTAGAGAATTCCTGATGACCTGGATGTTGGTTCTGCTGTGCCCGCTTGGCAAGCCCAGGGAACTGGAGCACCGGGAGGCAGGACAGAGCCTGGCAGAGCCTGCCGGGACTCCCAGGGCCCCAGTCTTCAGCTCTATTTGGGAGACATCCAAGAGTAAAAGAGACAAAGGAACCGTAGCTCTTGGCTACTTAAGGGGCTGTAAAAATCCCAAGTGCAGCTCCTCTCACTATAACCTCATCTCAACCGCCCTCCGAGCCTTCCTCCCGCTGGGGGTCATGTTTTCTCAGAGCTTCTAAGAAGTATTCCTACGAGGTCCTGCTCCTCATGGGCAGGATGTGTGGGTCACGTCCAAGCTGCAATAAACAGGTAATGTTTCTAAAATTCCTGGAATCTCTAGGCTGCACAGATATTCAGTTGACCTATTTCAGAAAGAAAGGTGGAGAGGTGGGTAGGCGTGCCCTTGTTTAAATTCGTGAATTTCCAACTTTTCTTTGAATGAATTTGTTTTTGATTAATTTATTATTTTAAAAATAATGCCTTAGCTGGAGTCTCCACATGAAAACAGAGATAAAAGCAGACAGTGATGAGCCCTGCGGCTGCCTCTGAGCTGTGGCACCCCACGGGCATCCAGGACCCAAGACTCCACTCTGAAAAGCTTCGCTGCACCCCATCCTGGGGGCTGGCCCCAGAGGTATTTTTCTAGAAGAGGAACCTACACTAGGACTCTGCGGACGTTTGAGTAGCCTGAAGCCCTGCTCCCTGTTGAAGGTTTTGCCTGCGGAGTCTCCCAGGTGAGAGCCCACAGCTGATGAGCACCGGGGCTGGGCACAGCTCGGCTGCACGAGCAAACCTCCCTTAGATGCAAAACGCCCTCCTTTTCCCTTCGGGTTGGTTTTCTCACGGAAACCGCCCAGCGATTGATTCAGAAGGCGCTTCCCCTGAGGAACCTGGCTTTGTGGCCAAACCAGCGGGCAGTTCTCATTCCAGCCCTTTCCTCCTTCTGTGGAGACTGAGGATGAAACTATGTGCCCCTCCTTCAGCATGATGGCTTACACCTTTCTTTGATTTCGAGAGCCAATAAATGCCCCTTTTGATCTTTAAAATATTTGGAATTGCTTTTCTATCACTTTAGCCAAAAAAGTCGGAAGCAGGGCCCTCCCTGGTGGCGCCGGGGCTGGAGCACTGCAGTGCAAAGCTAAGCCGAGCCGTGGCCACTTCAGTGCAAGTTCCATCCCCGCCCTGGAACTGACCCCCATGGCGCCACAAACCTCTCCTGGCCCGCCCGCTGCTCCCCTCAGCAGTGTACTTTGTCGATCTGTTCTGCTCCCCACTGTCTCTGGTGAATCCTCTCACCCCCTGCACCTCGGACCTGTACCCCAGTTTTGGGTGCATAAATAAGTAAATAAAGCTTTAAAAAAAAAAAAGTCAGCAGCAATTCAGCCTGCTCTAAGTGTAGGCACAGCTGTGCTCAATGCCACTATGTCCAGGGACTCGTGGGAGGCAGAAGGACCCCCCGCAGCAACCCCTTCCCATCCCTGCCATGGCAGTCACGTCAACAAGAATCAAACACACAGGCTGTTCATGTGATGGTTCTTAAATAAACCAAAAAGATAGGTGAGAGCGTGATGCAAAGCATGGGGCTGGAGACTAACGGGAAAATGTGGAGGATGATTCTGGTACAGGTGCAAAGTGTTAAGGAAGCAGTGACAAAAGAGCTGCTATTTCTAAGCCCCTGTCAGTCTGCACTGTGCGTGAATGGGTGTTGACTGTTCTGGGATGGGTGTGCGCGTGGGTGTGCTCATACGTGTGTGAGTGTGGAGGGAGCGTGTGTGTGCATAGGGAGGGCAGGAGGAGCAGGAGGGTTCTCTTTGTGTCAAAGGCCGAATGAAACTCTGGCTCAGGTGGCCAGGTGACAAGGCCAGAACCCAGGGCCTGGGCTGTGGCCCCCCAGCTCACGTGGTGTCCCTCAAGCCTGGGTTCTCCCTAGTTGCATGTTGGATGAAAAGTTAGGGGGACTGACAGCCCTGCATGGGCCAGAGCTGGGTCACCCCCATTCTACCCACTGTGGACTAAACATTTGCAGATGGCCCCAGAGCCACAGGTTCATAGGCTGTGGCCCTCACCTGGGCAGCGGCTCTCACCTGGGCTGCGGCCCTCACCTGGGCAGCATCCTTCACCTGGGCAGCATCCCTCACTGGGCTG
>NW_004567117.1:31060891-31071057 GCF_000260355.1 Condylura cristata | reverse complement strand
GGCAGCATCCTTCACCTGGGCAGCATCCCTCACTGGGCTGTGGCCCTCACCTGGGCTGCGGCCCTCACCTGGGCAGCATCCTTCACCTGGGCAGCGGCCCTCACTGGGCAGCGGCCCTCACCTGGGCAGCATCTCCCTCGCTGATAAAGACAAAGGAGAGGAAGATAAAGGAGTGTGAACTTGCTGGCAGCACTGGCCCACCACCAATCACCATGAGGCCTAGTGCTTGACTCTCTTTCAGTTGGATGGGAAATAACGAAGACACAGAGCCCCCAGGCTGGGCTCGGCTAGACCACAAACCCTCCAAGGACCAGGGTGGCCAATCACTGGCCTGCACGTGGCTCAGTCTCCACCGCTAACCTCCACGGTGCCTGGTTTGCGAGAGTTTTTCTGCCAAGTAAGTCCAGCGGCAAGTCTGGCCAAGCAGTGGGCCCATTCCCTTCCCGTCGGCCCTCCTTCTCCACTCCAAAATGAAGAACTTACACCTATCTTCCCCTGTGAGGATTAGATGGGGTGCGGCCATTCAGGTGAGATAACAGGTGGGCGCACACCTGGCCAGCCCTCGAATACCTGTTTGCCGAACCTCAATGGGGAAGTGTTCGTGCTCAGCCCATTCCACAGGGAGTGGGGTGTTAGGTCCACAGAGCTAAGGCCAGACAGCTGAGAGGGAGCACTATCCCCTGGGAGCCGGGTATGGTCTGGAGGGCTTACGCCCACGCCAGACTTTCCACCCTATGAAGCATCGGTGGCCGGGAGACAGGGAGCAAAGGGGGCGGTGTCTGCTCAGGGACTGCAAACAAGGGCTTCTCCTACACTGGGGCACTTGAAGGTAGGCTGGCCCAGCTGTGCCCAGGAGCCAGGCACCAGTATGGGGGTCATATGCAATGACCCTGGGATGTGGTAATTGATTCCAAATAGAACTCAAGACCCCGTTCTCTGCCCTGGATTTGTGCTTTCCTGCTCTGCAGTCACCACGAGTGAAGGTGAGTACTGGGTCACAGCCCAGGCAAAGCCTGGGAGACATGGGGGGAGAGCCCGTAGCTTCACCTCCAACATGTCAACTTCCAACTACAGGTGCTCAAGGAGAATATTCTACTTGACAGATGACATTGAAAGTCGGGGAAGAGGTGAAGGGAGAGAGCATGCATGGGAGACAGATGGGACGTTTGGAAAAATTCCTGCCTGCTCTGCTTGTTGGCTGTTTGCAGCACATTCTACAGCTCCCTCCAGGGCCAAGTCAGGGCAAGAAGAGAAAGGAGAGGCAGGAGGCAGCGAGGGCATCCTTGAGCAGCGCCACTCAGTGAGCAGGCCAACAACGAGGGGAAGCCAGCCTGCAAAGTCTTTCCTTCCCCCACAGTCCTGCCTGCTAAGAAAGCTCTCTTCCACTGGGTGTGCAATTCCATTTTCCTGCAGAGCACTCGGGAAGCCTCCCACTGGGGGGACTACGGACGGCTGCAGGGAGACTGAGCAGTAACAGTGGCACTAAGTGGCTCCCACTTACTTGAGTTTCACATGTGTTAACTAATCTAAATCCCACAACACCCCTGAGGAGGAGGTACTATTAGTATTATTATTCATTCCCACAGGTGAGGCAAAGGAGGAGTGAATAGATTTTTAAAGATTAACTATCAGGCCCAAAGAAAGGTAACAAGTCTAGGGCCCTTCCTGGAGGCACAATCAGTTAAAACACAGTACTGTGAAGCCAGCCACGAGTTCAATTCCCAGTCAGGGAGCTGACCCACCTGGCACGGCAGACCTCTCCTGTCTCACCTGCTGCTCCCCTCAGCAGTGTATTTCAGTCAATCTGCCTATTCTGTTCCCTAGTCATTCCCTGGTGAGTACTCCCACTGCTCTGTATGCATAACCTCTGGCCTGTACCCCAATTCTGTATAAATAAAAAAATTTTTTTTAAAGGCAACAAGTCCAGTTGGGCAAAGCATGATCAAAACTCATAAAAGCAACAGAACAGCGACATAGGTCCCTAAAGCTAACACTGATCCAGAGATCCCTGGGGCTGCTTCCTCTGGCAATAGACCTCCAGCTTCCCTCACAATGGACTTGTCATGGCCATGGCGGAGGGGGTTACAAGCATTGGCTAGTTGAGCAAACGACTGACGGAGCGAATGATGAGCATACTTTCAACCAGCCATGAAAGGGTTAGTTCACTCATGGTTTTCCCTGGGTTCGCTGTGTAGATAATTGCAGCCTCTGAAATCCAGATCAGAGGAGAGCAGTCACTGGCTAAACTTCAGCCCTCTCCCTCCCTCCGAACCACCACTAAAAGCCATGCTGCCCACCTAAATAGTGACCCGTCAGTGCCGTGGACCTCCCCGATAAGCTTGTGGTCCAAAATTTTAAGACACCAGGAACATGATCTTATGGAGATTCCCCATCAGGAAGACACCCATGAAACCGGTGAATAGATGAGTTCTTAAAAAGCTGCTTGCATTAAAAAAAAAAAAATCCTGTGTGGAATTGTGCTTTAATTTGCAAGCCCTATTGTAAATATCTTTGATAACAGAAATATTTGCCTCCACCTTATTAATTTTTTAAGTGAATCCTTTAAAGACACAAGTTGTCCCTCTCTCCGACGATAGGACATCTACCGTTTCAGAAACTCAATTACATGTTCCATTCCCAGAAAGCAGGGCTGACCTTTGGTTGTGTGGAAGCGGGCCATTAAGGGTTCCCTGCCACATAAAAGAGTCTTTATGGGTTGTCTCAAATTGGGCAGCCATTGGTTTCTGCCTGTTTGCTAGGCACCAGCAGATCTGATGACCTACTTGGTATCGATTTCTCTCCACGACTCTGTAGCAGACAGGGATTTGACCTACTTTCAGGGGCACCGTGGTGGCTCGAGAAAGAATGGAGAGGAGAGCCAGAGAGCCCGGACACCAGACCTCACAGTCCAGCCTCCAGGCACTTTCTGGCCATCCTCCCACTGAGGTCCAGCACAGCTCTCATCCCTCAATCCATCTGCAGAGCTGGGCCCTGGCTACGGCCCCCGCCCCCCGACCCCTGACTCCGACTCCATCATCGTCAGGCCATTCCTAGCTCATCTGCTCAACTTCTTCAATCGTCAGGTGTTGATGTGGGGCCTTCCCACACTCCCAGCTCCCTGCCCACAGGGAGGACAGTGGCATGTCTGTGGTGATCTGGGGTGACTGACCCCCCCCCCCCCCGCCAGGTCTTCCACCCTGAAGTTGAGTGAAGAGAGCCAAGTTTTGGCCTAACCAGTACTGATTCTCAACATATCTATCAGGATATTGGACGCTGCCTTAAAAGGAACTAAAAAGTGAGAAGTGAGGCTTCAGAGGTTTTGAGGGAGAGAAAAGGTCAAGGGGATACAGAGGAGAGAAGTGGGACAGAAACAGGCAGCGGCTAGACTAGGCCAAAGGCTGAGAGTTTCTGAACACCAATGTGTATGGCCCAAGATTTGGAGGGTCTGAGGGCCATGCTTAAGGAAAAGGTATTTGCAGGACTTTTGCAAATTTAGCCAATTAAAAAAAATAGTCTAAAAAAATGAGTCTAAGAAGTAGTTTAAGAATCCCTAGCATCTGTGTGGGTGCATAACCCTCAGAGCATGTATATGGGGGACCCCTGCCGAGCAGGGGTCCACAAACATTTTCTGTAAATAGCCGGAGTAAGTCCTTTAAGCTCTGCAGGCCAGATGGTCCCTGTCATGGCTGCTCAGCTCCACAGTGTACAGGAACAGCAGCATGGAGGCATGGCTGCGCTCCAATAAAACTTTATTTATAAAAACTGATGGCGCACTGGCTTGCGCCCACAGGCCATGATTTGCCAACCGCTGCTCTAGAGGATCAGTGGGAGGTCAGGTGCATTTTACAGCACTTTCCTTCCCTCCCGGGGTCCTCCCCCACCTCCCCACTCCTGGTGGTTTCTTGCCTTGACAGGTGTCCGGCACCCTCATCTTCTCCCCTTCCTGCTATTAGAACCTGGTTCAGGGTGAGCAGGGACAATTTCATCTCCTGAGGAGGATAAATGGATTATATTTACACTTCCATCAACAATAGCCTTAGGTTCTGATGCTCAGCCCTAGCCGCTTGCTCATCACCCCTGGGGAGCTTTAACACATCCTGCTGCCCCCCTTCTCCCCCCTCACCAGCCTTCTACCCCCTGCAGACTCCAGAAGCATATGCAAGTGGGGATTTTGGAAACTCTCCAGGGCATTCTACAAGGTGGCCAGGAAGAGAACACTGCCTTAGATGGGAAGGGGGAAAAAAAAAAGGAGTATTTTGGGAAGAAGCAAACCAAGGAGATAGAGCGTCCCCGTCTGGGGTGGGGGCAAGGAGGAAACACGTCCAGAACCCATAAAACCTTGTCACGCAGCAGCCACCCTCAGACAAGGCTGGAGCCAGGCAGATCCCCCAGGCTCTGGCAGGATGCAAACCTTCTCATTTTTGCTCCCTCCTGACATGTAGCATGGTTCCCTACCGGCAACACATGCTCTCCTAACTCTGGCTAATCATCAGAGAAGCCCTTTGCTGCCAAAGATGCAGTCTCAGCCCATCAGTTCTTAAAAACAAAAAGGTGGGCAAGTTCTGCCTCCGCCAGGGCGGTTGCCTGTGGGGAGGTGAGGCCAGCCCAATGCAAAACAAGCTTAGCACATTCACACCGCAGGCTAAGACGTGCTCCCCACACTTGATTGCACACTGCAACTGCCTGGAGAGATTTAAAAAACCCAAAAGCCTGGGTGGCACCCACTGCCAATAAAATCAGAATGCCTGAGGATGGAGGCCTGGCTTGCTCGGGTCTCTTAAAATCCTTGGGCGAGCCCTTTGGGCCACCAATTTGGTCCAGCTACCTCCTCTGTGGTGCCCAGCGCAGCAGAAGCACTGGAGAACTGAAGGCAGCGGCACGTGGGGCCTCACCTGTGCGGTTACCTGCGTGTCATCGGGACGCGGCTGTTGCATGCATATTACAGCCCGAGCAGAACCGAAAGGCAGAGAGCAAGTGGCATGGGAGGCCGCCACCTTGAGCGCCAAGAAGGAAACTGGTTCTTAAGGGTGTCGAGCCGGAAATAAGGAGGGGTGTAAAACGTGTTCTTTTACAGAAGTAGAACATTAAATCACATTTCGTCACACAGTTATCAAGGTTTGGGAAGTTTGGAGGTTTTAGAAAAGGATACAGTGCTGCCTTGGAATAGGGGCAGCAGAGGTGGTTAAGAATGAACGGGGTGGGGGGGGGCTTCTGCCCTCCCTGGTGGCGCAGCGGGTTGGAGCACAGCACCGAGAAGCTAAAGCCACTTCAGCATGAGTTCGAACGCTGCCCCCGAGGTGACCACATGGCGCGGCAGACCTCTCCTGACGCGCCTGCTGCTCCCCTCAGCAGTGTGTTTCAGTCAATCTGCCTGTTCTGCTCCCTACTCTGTCTCTGGTGAATCCTCTCACCCCCTGCACCTCTGGCGGTGCCCCAGTTCTGTATGCACAAATAAATAAAATCTTTAATAAAAAAAAAAAAAGAATGAATGGGGAGTGGAGAATTTGAGGAACAACGGGCCCTGCAGAGGGCTCCAGCTTTGTCTCGTGCGTGGGCCAGAGAAGAGCAGCATTCGCTTTCTGAGCACGGAAGACTGGGGCAGGAGAGGGGAAGGGGCAAATGACACAGTTTGAAGAGGGCACAGTGGTGTGAGAAATAGCAGGAGGCAGGAAGACCACATGGTGGGTACAAGTGAGAGGCAAGCACCCGTGGGAAGGTGGAAAAACGGAGCCAGGAGAAAGAGTCTCCCAAGGAGACCACTGATTATCCTGGGGGGAGGTGGGTAAGCACGTCACCGGACTGTCTGAGATCTTGTTTGAGGCCCCTGGCTGCACAATTGACTGGGTGGGGAACCTAGAGTCTCAAGTATTGTTATCATAAACTCTTTGGTAATGATCCCCAAGAAGTCGTCTATGGGAAATCACAAAGGTCTCCAGTTAGCACGACTCCAAAGGGAAGAGAGGAAAAGCATAACTGCACACAAGCCCTGGGATTGTCCTGAGCCCCAGTGAAGACCCGCAGCAGCCTGGGAGCACAATTCCTTTGTTTCCAGGCCTCTGGAAGTCAAGCTGATTCCCAGTTGACTTGGAAATGCCGGGAGATTTTTCCCATGTTGCAGTAAATTGAAACAATACCTGCTGCATGGACTTTACCACAATTGTTTCCAGTGAAGTTATTTCGGGGGAGCTTCGGAAGATTGTCTATTCCAAGACATTTCCTTCACCCGATTTGCTTTATGAAAACAACGAGGCAAGAAAGCAGGGTCTCCACCAAGATGCCTGCCCTGCTCACAGGCACGTCACGCGGCTGGCGACTCTCAACGGGCCCCCTGGAGCTGCCAGTCACACTTACTTATTGACTCCTTCACGGGGTTTGCAAAGTGCATGGATCCCCAGCGATCATCTGGAGTGAGTTTCATGCTAGGCTTCTGCGAAGGTGGCAGGCGGGAGCTCGATTTTAGTTTCCACATTTTAGACAGGAGAAATGGAGAGGGAAAGGAACTGGGTCAAGGTCGTCCAGCGTGGTGGGAGAGCTGAGTCCGATGACCTGAGCCCTAGAAGGTGCCCGCCCGGTCCTGTGTGCCTGGTGGGGCTCACCGGGGCGGCTGTGTGCTCACCGTCTGTTCAAGGGCTTGCCCCGTCTCCCCTGCCAGGCAAGAGACCTCAGCCAGGTGCAGTGAGGTCTGGCTCTTCCGCATGCAGGGCCCCAGCGAGACCGTGGCTGTTCCACAGAGCGTGATGCACAGCAAGGGCTGGACTGGGGGTCAGGCATGGCAGAGCTGGTGCTCCATGAGATGGAGAGGCAGAGAGAGGATCAAGCGCTGAGCCAGGCTGCTACACTTGCTAGACCATTTAAGGGGATTCCAGCCAGACGCCGGCTGACTAGTCAGAGGCCACCCCAACAGTCAAAAGATAACAATGGCTAACCTAGGAGGTGGGGGAGTGACAGAGGCATGGAAGGAGGGGTCTATAAACATTTGTGAATAAAACTGACTGGTTTGGGTGAAGGGTCAGCATAGGGTTGGGGCAGGCCACCATCTGTGAGAAATACAATGGCAAAGATGACAAGGTGCCAGCGCTGCAGAAACACTTCATCCTCACAGGACAGTGGGAATAACTGCATGTCATGCAAGTCTGGGAGTGATTCATATCAGGAAGACAGAGGCAGTTGCATGGATTTAAGTTTGGATCAGGTCCCACTAATGCCTTTGCTTTTCTATGATGCAAACACCGTATAACATGGGAAGTGGGATGAATCCTAGAACCTGAGGGGATGAATCCTAGAACCTGAGGACGGAGCGTCTCGGCCAAGACTGTGCACTGGATTCATCGGAGGGGCCATTCAATGGCAAACGCCCAGGGATGCCCACCAGAGGCCCAGCTCTGTCTGTGGAGGGGTCCAGGCATGAGTATCTCGTTTAACTGTCTTCCAACAAATTCTAAAGTGCGGCGAGGACTGAGAGAGGGGGTCGCAATAGCTCGTTTCAGAGGCCTTGAAAGAAGTTCTGCAAAGTTTTGCAGAGGGAGCTGCAACTCCATATTCTGCTAGTGGCAGTACTGAAAGGATGTTCAAGGCCCCATGGGTCTTTGGGGTCCTCTGCCTGTGGCATAGAGAGGACCCCCGTCCTGTTTCCCAGCAAGGTTCCTCCCTGCCCCCTGTCTGCCAGTGGACAGACATCCGGTGCTGGCTGCCTAACCTGAGCGCCAGCCTGATCCACGTGGCCGGACACTGTTGCTGTTGCCCTTTGGGGTGTCCTGAAAGGACCTTGCTGAGGGGCGTGCTGTGTTTCCTTGACCACATCACACGCCAGCCTGCAGGAACAATGCCCCTTTTCTTGCCGCCAGGAAAGGCCACATAAAGGAACATCTTCTCTTTTCTTGCCAAGCAAATGTTTCTACTTTGACCTGGACGGTACACTTTGAAGCAAAATAACGATCCAGGGGCCATGGGGCTGCCCTGGAGGTCAGAGGTCAAGAACTCGAATGAACTGCTGTTCCAGACATCTTCAGCAAGTTAGGCGAAGACTTACATGAGTGCGTGGGAAGGGGTGCCCCTCGGGGGCCTGCTGCGATGCCAGGTCTCTGGAGAGTCCCCAAGTCTGCTTCTTGGGGCCAACTTGGCTGAGGGGCTTTGCAGTGAATTCCTTAAAGTGAATCACACCCCACTCACAAGCTTGGTCTTTGGCCAGAGCAGGTGAATGAGGCAATCCCCTGGGCTCTTGCTGAGGGCTCCGAAGAATTTAGGGACTGACAGCACAGTCCCTTTACACATCCACGCTGCACTCAGCTCTCAGCCCCGAAACTCACCCGGACGTGAGACCTCTTCTACACAGGGAGGAGCAAAGGCCCTGTGCTGAGTGCTCAGAATTATCGGGGCTTCAGTTCTGCAACTGCAAATTGAAAGGGGCTGTTCTCCATGACCTTCAGGTTTCCTTCAGGTAGAACTTTCTGTTACATCCCCTGGCCTTGGGACCGCTTCCTCCCGGCATGAAAGAATGGGTGCCTGACCTTCTTGGCTACTAAGTTATTACTCTTCAAGGGGGCGGAGAGTTCTCTTTAGCTGGAAACATTTTACATTTAAAGCTTGGCCTTCTAGAAAGTGAATTATTGACCAAGGTGTTGAACTCAAGCCCTGTGAGTGACATTGACTTAAAACAAGGAGCAGCCTGCTGTTTGCACACACTCTGCACAACTCAGCTCTTGCTCGTCGCAGATTGAGTCGTTCCTGCCTTTCCAGATGAGAGGCGCTCTTTGTAATCTGCACAGAGCAACCATCCTGGCTGGTGGCAGGCTCATCCTAGGGCTAGAACAGTCGGAAAAGCCTTCCTGAAGGGCTTAACACAGGGCTCACGGGCCAGCCCCGCAACACAGCACTCAGAAGAGACCAGTGCGAGGACGTGACCCAGCTGACGAAGGGGCGTCTCCTCATTTTGGCAGAGGACTGGCGTCCCCAAGGCCCCTGAGGCTGCTTTCTGGATGGCTCTCTGTGTCTCGGTGCCCCAGACCCAGCAGGCCGAGGACTAGGCCGCGGGAAGTGTCCGGCTCGGGCGTTAGGGCTGCCGCTAATTTACATGGCCTTATGGTTCTGGTTTGTGGTGTGGGGCAGAGAGAGGGAGCCGGAACGAGGGAAAAGCAGCTCCGGCTGTGATTTCCTTTCTTTTCTTCTTCTTCTTCTTCTTTTTTTTTTTTTCTAATTTCCTTTCTACAGGAAGTTTTATGTGCAGACACTTTAGTGATGAAATCTTTTCAAAGACACCTATTGACGCTGATCCCTAGTGAAATTCTAGAGTAAATTATTAAACAGATGTCCTGCGAGCTTTCCACAAGGGCCAGTCATTGGAGTTCGTCAGAATGAAACTGCAGAGTGTAAGGAAGAGCAGAGACCTCTCCATCCCGGGCCTCAGGTCTTCACAGAATGAGCAGCGTGCCTTTGGGTGCAACCATACCCCTGGGGTGTGTGTGTGGGGGCCTTTGCTTCCTGGTGAAGAACGATGTGTTTTGAGTGCTTTCCTCCTCCTTCAGCTGGGTGGTCTCGGGACGCCAGGGAGGCATCTCCACCCCTGCCGTACCCCCAAGAGCTGGCTGCTCCTCACCGGCACCAGGGGTGGCCGCCATATTGCCCTGGTCTCATTAACCTTCTGCTCTCAGTGACCCTGCTCCAGAGCCAGAACTTGCCTGACCGTCCCCTGCCGCCAGTCCCAGCCCCCAAATGCTCAGCTTTACTGCATACAAAGAAAGCAGCTTAGCCAGTGACTGGCCAGGAAGGGATCCCTTCCAGGTAATATCTGTCCCCAGAGTCCTTGCCCTACAGGCTCCTGCGAGGAGCCTGCACAGACGAGTCTCCTTCGCCCACAGTCGGTTCTTTGGGGGAAAGTGCCCTCATGTATCACTAGGGTGTAACGTGTTATGCCAGAAAACCTGCCTCGCCTGGCGTGAAGGATATACTTGCCTATTTCAACATTTCCAGAAATGAGCAGGAACTCCCAAGTAAGGAGATTCAAGCTACCAGAAGTTCTACACAAATGGTTTTCAGGAACTGCAGAATGCGTGGATTGTTGAAATGGGAACTGGCAAAAGGCAAGGACAGCTTGTACTTTCTATGAGGCCTTCTGGAGCCAGTCTACCAACAGGGTGGGCGGGGGTCACGTTCTTAGTAACGTCACAGGC
>NW_004567117.1:31049560-31060765 GCF_000260355.1 Condylura cristata | reverse complement strand
GGCGAGTTTTCAGGGGCAACTGCAAGAGGCTGCTTTGCCTCTCTCCTTGGCACACAGTTGGTTCACACGTTTGCTCTGGCATTTTAACAGCTACTGTGGTTCTGCGATTTACCGATGGCCAACTGTAAGTCCAGTCCTGTCCCAGGTGTGGCACTGAACCTAAGTCCACTCCTGATACCCGAGAGGCTTGATGGGGGAACCTTTCCTCCAGCAGGGCTCAAGGCAAAGCTAGGCAGGAGTGGATGGAACCTTAAATAGCTGGGCCACTGCGCCTCTCCACAAGTTCTGGTGCACCTTTGCCCTCGTGGTTCTTGGCTCTTGCATGGGGACTAGTCTCTGTCAGATCTAATTCCAGGTTCCTCAGACAGCTGGGTGGAGGTTCTTTCTCCGCTCAGTCTGCCCTTGGTCCGTGAGGCTGGAAGTATGCTCGAGTGTGTGTAAGCTGTACATGTGTGTGTCTCCCCACCTAGCAGTCTCTGAACATCGAGAGAGAACAGATCTGATTTGGTGGCATTCTGGCACATCCTTCTGTCCCTTCGAGCTTCAGGGACAGCATGTCCAAGGTCTCGGTCACATGCAATCCTCTCACCTGGTCTCAGAGGATGGACCACTCCATCTCTTATTCCTAGAGGCAAAGCTCTGCTCCCACTGCTGCCCCCTGCAAGCCTGCCAAGCTCAGGTTCACCTGCAACACTCCCTGATTCTCTGGTTACATCCAACCAAATTAGACTTCTGACCATCATGGTGGGTAGAATCACACACTTATTTCAACTTCCTCTCTCTGATAATAGAAAAAGTTATAAAAGCATAGCAAACGAGAAAGTAAATTTCAACAAATTGAAGGAATACAGAAAGTGAACAAAGGACCGGTGGGTAACTTAGATACAATCCGAAGGTCTACAGGTGGGGGGGGGGGGGCTTGGGAGAAATGTGCTGACCAAGTTTGCAAACCTCTGGGGCACTCAGAGCTTGAAGACCCCCAGGGGTCCCAAGCTAGGGTCCAGGTGCTGAGAAGAAGCAGCACAACTGGATGAAAGTCTAGATATCAGACTCCTCACCTCCCCTTTCCCACCCTACACAGTCAGGCAATTACCTGTGAGACCCTGCCCCCAGGCAAAAGATCTGAAGTTTATTTTCTGGAGAAACTGAAAAAGAGAAGTCTTTTTCAATACACAAAGGCACCCAGAAAATGGGAGAGAGAAAAGGATCAAAGACATAAGGTGCTCAAAAGCAACACACGTCCAGCGCCTAAACTTGAGTTTGCACAGAGTGCCAGATCCCCCTGGAGTAAGGTGATTCCAGGCCTGGGCCAGTTAAGTTCTAAGTGCTTCTCACACCAGCAAGTAAGGAAGTACTCAAAGAACAGGGACACTAGGGACACACAGAGCTGAGTTTGGAGGGGCCCCTCTGACTGAGTCTGGGACAATCTGAGCATTAGATCATAATTCTTAGAATAAAGTAAAAATCTATAAGCCAAGATGCATCAACAAATAGATACAAGACAAAGGAGAAAGGAAAGATCATCCTATGTAGAAAACCAAACTAAAAAATGTATATGGGGGTCCTCCCCGGTGGAGCAGCGGGTTAAAGCACAGCACAAAGAAGCTAAAGCCACTCCAGCACGAGTTTGATCCCCACCTGCCCCGGAGGTGACCCACAGGGCGCGGCAGACCTCTCCTGACCCGCCCGCTGCTCCCCTCCGCAGTGTGCTTCGTTAATCTGCCTGTTCTGCTCCCCACTCTGTCTCTGGTGAATCCTCTCACCGGCCCTGCACCTCTGGCCTGTACTCCAGTTCTGTATGCATCAATAAATAAATCTTTCAAAAAAATGTATATGAAATGAGAAAAGTAACCATTCTCCAAGCGACAGGTTTTAGACAAGAATGATTAATAAATGCTAAAAGTAACAGGTAAATTATTATCAGAAATAGCCTCAGATATCTCCCTGCAAGATACTTTTCAATAGCAAAAGTAACATTATGCGGGTGATTCTGAAAGCTGCCTCCTAGCAGGGAGCCACTGTGTGGCGTCACTCAGTATCTCCAGTCCCTGCTGCCAGCCACTGAGGACAAGGTGTCTCTTCCTTCTGCGGTGGTCCTTGCAAAAGCGATCTTCCATTTAGTCTTGAAGAACTATCAGACAAACCCAAACTGATGAACATTCTATAAAGCAACTCGCCTGCCCTCTTCAAAAAGACCAAGGTCACAAAGGCAAAGCTCTAGGAGATCAGAGACAATTGTGACCTTGTCTAAACCAGAAAACAAAGCAACTTTTCCTCGAAGGATAGTAATGTGAGACAACTAGAAACATGGAAACAAGGCTGGTAGATTTTGTGAGCGTTTTCTATCAGTGTTGACTTCCTGATTTTGATCCTGAAGCTGTGGTTCAGTAAGAGAACACCCCTGATTTTAGGAAAGCACATGGGGAGAATCAAGAATAAAGTGGCATCATGTCCACAACTCATTCTTCTTACTAAGAAACCTTGAGGAATGATATGGAGAGAATGATGAAACAAAAGTGGTAAAATGTGAACACTTGGAGAATCTGGGCCAAGGTTATACATAAATGCAGATGGTTCATAGGCACACAAAGCAGAGAGCACTCTAGTAGCAATAATGGGTGGTGTGGCAGCTTCATTAAAGAAATCTTTGTATTATTTTTTGCAACTTTTCTTCCAGTCTGTTGAATCTGTTATTTTTCAAAACAAGAAAAGGAACGCAGGAGCCAGTAATGAAGTAATAATCAGACTCAAAATCAAAAATTGCAAGTAACTATATTGAGAAGCTAGGGGGATAGAAAGCCAAATTCTCATTCAACATGGCAGGAAATCAGCAAAAATATTTAAAAACAATACTTACAAAGAGCAGTATAGGAACAGTGTATCAGTCATTAGAAATATTAGAATATAATACATGTTAAATCGATATAATAGGTAGGTACAACCTACCTATCGATATTAGAAATAGGGTTGTCTACGGCCATACCACCCTGAACGCGATCTCTTCTGATCTCGGAAGCTAAGCAGGGTCGGGCCTGGTTAGTACTTGGATGACAGAAATAGGGTGACACGCCAGAAGAACAGTAGGACAGGGCCCTCCCTGCCGCGTGAGTTCGATCCCCAGCAAAGCAGGGGACCCACATGGTACAGCAGATCTCTCCTGTCCCGCTGCTCCCCTCAGCAGTGTACTTTGTCGATCTGCCTGTTCTGCTCCCCACTCTATCTTTCGTGAATCCTCTCACTGCCCCGGCACCTCTGACCTGAATCCCAGTTCTGATGCATAAATAAATAAATTTTAAAAAACAAGTTGAACAAAAATTTAAAACTTGCAAGTCACATCTTGAGGAACAGAACAGAGCAAAGTGAATGGAAGAGCACGTTGCTGTTTTCTGTCTCAGGCCATTTAGTATGATTTAATTGGGTATTTTTAAGGTATCATTTTGTAATCTTTAATTTTTATTGTATTTTAAGTAGCATTTAATTTGTGTAAACAAGTCATGACCCACTTCTGGAAAAACTGGGTCTCCATCTTTGGGGTCCACTTCTCCAGTAACTCAGCAGCTCCTACCTGCCTTTCCCAAAAGCACCTGCACCAGCAGCATCAGATACGCCAATGAGCCTGTGGCACTGTTATTTTTTTTTTTTTTTATTAAGAAGTTTATTTTTACATCATTTTTCACATTTTTTTTTTTCATCTCAATTGTTGTGGCACTGTTATTTAATGAGAGCTCCAGAATGTGAAAGGCGGAAAGGGCTTTGGGGGTCTTTGCTATGCACCCTCACTTTGGAGACTCTGAGCCAGGGAGGCGGAGGGTGAATCAGCCTGGGTCCTTCTGAGGCACTAGCACCCACCTCCCGCTGCCGGGTGCCTCTGCACCTTGAGATGGGGGTTGGGGAACTGCCCGCGCCGGGCTAGACACTAGCTGACAGCCTTGGGCCTCTCCACAGCTGGGTCCCAGCAAGAACCCAGGGGCCCGGCCAGGTCCTCAAGCAGCTAGCAGAGCACAGCCGCCAGTTAACCTTCCCTGGCGTCTCCCTTGCCAGGCTGCTCCATCTCTGGGACCCGAACAGAGCAAAACAGTGCGACACGCACTACGAAAGGCTAAATTACATTTCCCACTGGTACTGAAAAACTCTGCAAGGTTTATAAACTCTGGGGAGTGAGAAAAGCCTCAGATATGCAAGAGGAGGCAGGCAACAGCCTTGCATTTCACCTCAGGGCTCCTGCTAGCTGAGCCTCAGAGGGTCTTTTGAGACCAAAGACATTGGGTGCTTCTTACTCACAAGCCAAGGTCTTTCCCTAGGAAGTGTTCTGGAGTGGGTGAGGGGTGCACAGAGCGGTCCAGAGGATCGCTCCATTATTATTTGGGGGTGAGGGGAGAGAAGGCAAGTCTCAGGCAGGACACAGCGCTGTCCCCCTGGGTGGGTCTCTGTCCTCTTCAGACCCCAGCTCAAAAGTCAGTCATTGACCTCCAGAGGGCAAGGCCCGAGTTATTTTCTGGGCACGACCTCAACATTTAGCCTTTCCAAAATCTATTTGCCTAGGCCTGCAACTCCACTGTTGCTATTATTCACAGTCTATTTAGTATCAACGTTTGGTCATTCCTTTTGTAAGCTCGAGTTAGTGTTTGTTGCTTTATCGGGTCGGCTTCCTCCCGCCACCAAGTGTGCACTGGGGTCACTGATGCCGACAGAGGCTCTGAGCTCAGGGCCAAACTCCCTGTGCCTCAGCCGCCGCCCTGCACAGAAGCCTGGGACTGAGGAGCAGAGCCAGAAGGACACGCAGGGCTTCCCTTCGCCTCTGAAAGGAATGGCCCCTGCCCCCAAGCGTGGCCCTGCGCCTGCAGACGTGCAGGGTCGCAGCACCCCTGAGATGTCTAGCTTTGATGGGTGGAAGGTGGAGGGTAATACACTCCCAGGAACCCTAACCTGCAGGAGCTCACTGGGGCTGTTGGGACAATGGGTCACCTGGGGCAGTGGCCAGTGGCAGGAGCCAGAGTGGGAGCCAGGACCCGCTTCCTGCGTCATCAAACCTTTGCATGTCCATCTCCTTGCTAGTCATGAGGACAAACTTTCTTGTCCTTCACTTGAGAAAAATAATGGTCAACAGCCACAAAGAAATAACCAAAATTCTTGCTTTCATTTCACAAAATGATCAGGAAATGATTAAGGTAGACAAGAAAGCTGTGCTATATAAACAGTGCACTTGCTAAGGAAGTAGATCTGGTCGTTCCTGGCTACAGAAATTGTAATCATGTGGCATGACAGAAATGCTAGCTACCATATTGCTATACAAGTGGATCAAGTCAATGTTCGCCTTAAACTTACACAATGTTGTATGCCAAAAATATTGTGATTTTTTTTTTTTTTTTTGAAAGGGGGGAAGAGAGAAGAAAAGGTTTATAAAACACTTGCCTGCAGGCAGGTCCTTAGGCATCAGGACCACTGGAGGGGAGGCTTGATAAAACAGAGATCGCTGGGCTCCACCCCAGCTCCAGGTCCAGGGGCAGTTTAGGGAAACTCAAGAATTTGCATTTCTACTAAGTTTCCAGGTGAAATTGATGCTGTTGGTTTGGAGTTGTTAAAGAACCTCATTCTTAGGGTTGCAGAGGTAAATAAGATGTCATTATTCATAGATTCCTGAAATCAACTTTTGATTTGGAGCCCCCAGGATTTGAAGTGTAGTGGAGGAGAGGAGACACGCATGCGTCTCAGTGATGTCGAGGGGCAGCTCCTATAGAGGTAAATATCCTGGAGGAGCCCTGGTGCATCAACAAGGAAGTGCTCAGGGAGGGCTACACAGAGGAGGTGACTTTCAAGCAGATTGTAACAGGCAGGGGCCAGGGCCTCAGGTGAGAGTAGTCACAAGGCTAGAGCATCGCTGGGGAGTCACTAGAGGGAAGATGGGGGAGGCCGGCAGGCTCTGGGGCATTTAAGGAAAGCCTGTGGTCTTCCCATTCATCTGGGAATCAATGAGGAATTTTTACACAGGGCAATAGGAAGTTTGGTAAAACGGTAATTTACCTCTCTGGGCTTCGGTCTCCTTGTCTGTATAATTATGATTCAATGGGGAGTCACCTAGTTGGTGGGGTCAGCCTGCTGGTAGCCCCTTGCAAAGCCCAGGATACAATAGCCACTTACACGTGCTTGGTCTATCTGTCCATCTCCTGCCTTCAGAACTCTGGCCCAGCCTGGGAAGTGGAGGCAGACAGTGAAGGCGTCACACTCCTTGCTAATCTCTCCTGGGCCCGCCCCCCCCTTCCCCTGGCTGTGCAGAGCCTGGCGGCCTGGGATTGTGCAGCAGCTCACAATGGAAGGAAGAGGGTGTAGGAGCGAGGTCCCCGGGCTGACCCTGGTATTGTTCTTGAGCCAGAAGAAAGCTTCCTCCTGCCTGGCTCCTGCACCGATAGAAACAACGACATCCAGCCAGTGAGACGCAGCGTGTCCTGGGGGGGGCGGCTGCCGTCGGGGCTGCCTGAGAGCTGGGGCCCATTCACAACTGCCTGCTGGAGAGCACGTAGCCCTGTCCGTCGTCCCTGCCCCCTCTGCCTGCAGCCGGCTGCTCCCAGGGAGGAGCTGGGGTAAATGAAAATAACCGACTTCTCCACCCCCCCAGCTCACGGCTGCCAGGAAGGAGAACGCGACCAGAAATGGCACACTGGCTAATAAAGGAATAATGGATGCTTCACACCCTTAGCAACACCTTCCTCTTCCCCAGTCTCAGCTGCTCCTTCCACTGGCCAAGGACAAAGGAGAAAAGGTGTTGGAGCAGGGTGCAGCCCTGTTTTACCAGGATGGGCCAGTTGTGGTCAATGAAGTTCCTGCAGCTCTGCAAAATACTGTAGGGGGGGTGGGTGGGGAGGTTCCAGGCATAGTGGTCCCCACCACAGTGGGCTTTGGGGCGTCTCCTGGCAGGGACTGTTCTGCCAGTCAGTGGCGACCGTGTGTGTGTGGGTGGGGGGGGGGGAGGCAGGGACAGTTGGTGGAGGTGGACTTGCCTCTGCACAGAGAGTGGACAGACGGTGGCCGAGGCCAGAGAAGCACCTGCTCCTTGCAGTGGGTGCTGGTGCCTCCGCTGGTCTTCAGCCACCAGGTCCTGGCTATTCCCAAGCGCAGCTGGGTGGGACACCTCCTATTTTCTGTGAGATCTCCTTGGTCCAGCCAAGACCCTGGCGGAAGCTTAAGCCTGTTACTCCTTCCACCCAAGTGCTCCCCCAGCTGCTTGGCACAATGAGCTCTCTGGCACCCCGTAAAAGATTTAGGGGTATGGTTTCCCCCAAGTAGAGAGGGAACCAGATGACCTCTCTACTGAGGGCAAGTCCCATTTTTTTTTTAAGATTTATTTATTTATACAGAACTGGGGTACAAGCCAGAGGTACAAGGGCAGTGAGAGGATTCACCAGAGACAGAGTGGGGAGCAGAACAGATTGACAAAGTACACTGCTGAGGGGAGCAGCGGGCGGGCCAGGGGAGGTCTGCCGCGCCATGTGGAACCTCTCCGGGGCTGGGATCGAAGTCGCACTGAAGTGGCTGTGCCCAGCTTGCTGTGCTGTGTCCTAACCCACTGCCCCAGCAGAGAGGGCCTGCAAGTCCCATTTTTGAGGGGGCTCCTGCCTATTCATAGTGAAGTACCAAAACTTCCTTTCAGGGACCTCCCTGGTGGCACAACGGGTTGAAGCACAGCACTGTGAAGCTATCTGTAGCCCCTGCAGCACGAGTTCAATCCCCAGCCAGGGAGGTGGCCCACACGGTGCAGCAGACCTCTCCTATCTTGCCAGCTGCTCCCCTCAGCAATGGATTTCAGTAGACCTGCCTGTTCTGCTCCCTATTCTGTCTCTGGTGAATCCTCTCACTCCCCACACTTCTGGCCTGTACCCCAGTTCTTATATGCATAAATAAATAAATCTTAGAAAAAACTTCCTTCCCTGAGGGAAGGTACATACAGTCCTGGGAGTGCCCTGGGCTGCTGGCAAGAGGGCAGAGGACTAGTCCGGCCCTAGCCCTTGGTGTCCTGAATTCTCCTTCCATCACATTTAATTGCTCAAGAACATTCAGGTGTCCCCTATTTGGTCAAGTCTCAAGGCCTCAAGGACCTCCATCAGCGGTACTGTCCACTCATGGAAATGTGCCTTCGGAACTCCTGGACACCGGGGAGGCCGCCTCTCCCGAGGCCCTGCTCGTCACTTCTGCAAACCTGTCCTTTCTTGAGAGCCACTCCCTGGCCACCCCCAAGACCCTGCTCCTCCACGAACATACGGAGAGGCATGACACCACGAAGACCCTCAGAACCGGCCAGGAGTCACGTCCACTAGACGCGCACGGGCTCTGAGGCCTGGGTGGGCCACGTGCCCAGGGTGGTTTCATGGAGGAGGACGCACTGCAGGAGGGCCAGGAAGGGCAGGGGGAGCTGCCCAGAGCAGCGGGTGAGCAGAAAGCCGCGAGCAAGAGATGGTTCCCAACCAGCTGGTGAGGCCATGCTCCTGGCGAGGTCTGAGGCAATGCTCCTTCCACAGCTTTATCTCAGAAGGGCCAGAGAAACGAAACGGAATCTTCACACAGCCCCCACGCAAAGGCTGTCCCAAGTGCGCATGGTGTCCATGGAGCTCAGCAGTTCTGTGCTCTCCTCCCCTGGTAGCAGGGCCACTGCCACTGGAGTGTGGCTTCTGGTTGGCGAAGAGCCACGGCTCTGTGGCCAGCTTGGCATTGGGACCCCCAGCGGTGCCCGGCCACGCGAGCACACAGGTACATGAAGCCATTTTACACTTGAAGAAATGGGAGCGCGGAGACGGCCTTTGGAAGCTTGCCACGCGCCCAGAGCCCGGCTGAAGGGCTCTCGGAGCCGGGGGGGCCGAGCCTCGGGGTTCAGCTGCCGGGGCTTTCCTCCTGTTTCTCCCCAGATCAGTGTTTGCAAGCTGCTCCCGTGAAGGGCCAGGTAGTAAGTGTTTTCGGCTCAGTGGGTGGTGGTGGGCCCCCGTCAGCGCTGCCTGGTGCATGGCTGTGTGCAGGCGGCAGGCACGGGGCGGCGATGCTGGATTCACAGAAACAGGGGGGAGGCGGGTCTGAGTCGGGGGGCTGCGCTGAAGACCCCAGCCCCCCTGGATAACTGAGGCAGCCACAGAGCCCAAGCACGGGCAGCCTTCGGCCAGGCTCCTTCAATTCTGTCCCCTGGGCCACACGGAGCAGTGTGGGAGCCACAGGGAGCCACTTCAGACGTGGCCAGTTGCCTGTCCCCTAGAAACTTCCCTACTTGTCCCCAGCAAGTCTTCTCCCTGCCCCCCATAATAATTTCTTGTAAAGAGACTCATAAACAACAATAAAAATAAAAATAGGCTGGTCACAGCGCACGTTGCCTGCCCCCCCCACCCCCCGGGCCCCCGCTACCTGGCGGCCCAGACAGGAAGCCAGGACCTGAGACTCCAGGTCTCCTTCATTGTCCGGTGCCTATTTTTGTCCTGAGGGAGGAAGCATGGCAGGAGGCGGGAGCGGGCGGCGGGGAGGCCTGAGCCGTGGAGGGTGCTCCTTGGAGGCTCTCCGCACTGACAGCTGATGCAGGCCCTGCGTCACCTGGGACTGGGGAAGCCACTGGAAGCTTTTCTGATTAAAAACGGTAAAAACCGTACCTCTTCCCCTTTCAGACCTGTCAGTCGGGGCTTCCCTTTCGCTCTCTTTTCCCCGCTCTTTCCATTTTTAGTGCCTTTCGCGGTAGGAAAAAAAGATACCTATGTTCTTGTTCTTGCTTATGAAGGAAATGACATCCACCCCGAACTTGCTGTACGTGACCACAGTCGCCTAGAATTGGAAATGGCTCTCCAGCACGTCTTCCTCCCCATCGTCAACCCTTCCTAGGGTGCCAGAGGAGTCAGGCTGTCTGAATTCGAATCCCACCCACCTCTTATAAGTCATGCGCTTGGGGGCCAAGCGCCTGATCTCAGCTCTCCCGTCTGTAGACTGACAGTAACAGCAGTCCCTTACTTGCAGGGCAGAGGCGCGAAGGTGGAGGTGGCAGACGCCCGGGAGTCGTGAGCCCCTGAGGAGGAGGCCCAGGCTCTGGATGGGTGCTGGGAGAATCCCTCTGGGGCAGGAGCAAGTCAGGGCTCATCTACTCACTCACCCAACAGTTAGTGAGCACCCGGAGGGCGCCTATGTGGACTGACATTAACTGGGGAAGGGCAGGCCACGGAATAAATTAATTTATGTGTGATGATGTCCACAAGGTCCTACAGAGACAGGACCACCTGGTCTGCGAAAGGAGCTGGAGCTGGGCAAGGACATACTGTCTTGGGGACGACGTGAGGACTAGCAAGATGAGAAGGGGGCCCTCCCTGGTGGCGCAGCGGGTTAAAGCACAGCACTGAGAAGCTAAAGCCGCTTCCGCATGAGTTCGATCCCCGCCTGCCCCGGAGGTGACCACATGGCGCGGCAGACCTCTCCCGACCCGCCCGCTGCTCCCCTCAGCAGTGTACTTCGTCCATCTGCCTGTTCTGCTCCCCACACTGTCTCTGGTGAAGCTTCTCACCGCCCCTGAGCCTCTGGCCTGTCCCCCAGTTCTGTATGCGCAAATAAATAAATCTTTAAAAAAAAGATGAGAAAGGGGAGCACCATCACGGGTCCCGGAGCAAGTGTTAGCGCCGTTTCTGTGGGCGCAACAGTCGCGCTGGGCACAGCTCCTAAGGGAGGTGCCAGGAGACCTGCTGGCTAGGTGCCTGCGTCTGAACTCAGCCCACCAGGCTAAGCCCGGGGGTCCACTGAGTGGTGGACTCAGTGGGTGAAGTTGAACCAACAGGTGACAAGCAGCAGCACTCGGGGACAAGGGCAGGCTTGGGGGCCGAGGTGGGGCTTGGTGCTCATGTGGCTTTGCTCCTCCTTGTCTCGGGATATTTGAATAATCCTTATGTGTGTGTTAGCCTATCCTGGAAGTTTCCAGAAGACTTGGCCACAGAGCTGGCATAGCTCTAGGGAACGACAGTCACTCCTTCCCATCTGGAGGGCTGGAGCTGACCCAGCTGGGGGCAGCCCTGCCCACCAACCCTGTCTGCAAACAGCAGCGCCACCACCTGCCGGAAGAACAGAGCTGCACCTGCTTCTCTCATTTTTATTGATCCAAGCGCCAGCCGCCAGGGAGACCTGTCATTCCCGGGCAGCGATTATCACTCTGGAGGCTTGTTTGTCTTTCAGGCTCTTGCAGGATGGGGGGGGGGGGGGGGGGGG
>NW_004567117.1:31039715-31049460 GCF_000260355.1 Condylura cristata | reverse complement strand
GGGAGTTTCACTCTCTTCTTATTTGGGGCCCAGCATGAGAATGGGGTGCTGATCCCTAATCTCACTGTCCCCTCATTTAACTGGCTTGTCCTCTCTGGAGCCTGTGTAAACAGTGTGCTGTACACACTCTCACCAGGTAGAAACCCCACTTTACCTTCCTGGGTTCTTCTGGATCTCTCAGCAGAGAGCGTGCACAGGTTTGGAGGTCCAAAATGGGGCCAGGAGAGCAGAGAGCGTCCTGGGAAAAACCCCACTTGACTGAGCCGTGCTGTGCCCCACACTGGCCTCACAAGAGGGTGAGGTTGCTGGGTTCCCAATGTACTTCGGCTGCAGTCAGAGCACAGGCCTTACCAGGTCAGAGTGAGTTCACAATTCAGTGAGCTCAGAATTTAGTTTCAAAATTTCCTAACAGGAAGGCAAAACGGGAAGTAAGTTGGGTTATGCAGTTCCTATTGTCAGAGAGCAGACAAATGTTTGTCTGACAGGGAACTCAAGGAACTGACAGAAAGCCTTGGGCAAGACACAGGCTAACTGAACAGCAGTGCCCTTCAAGGGGGTGTGCAGAAGACACAGAGACACCGAGGCCGTGTCTCTGCAGGCCTGCGGTGGCGTGGTCTGGACTCTGAGGAGATTCCAAGAAGTTACCCAAGGGAGAACTCACCACACTCATGGGGATTGGAGCCCTGGCGTAGCATCTAGTCCGAGGCCAGAGGGCAACAGAGATGTGGGAGGGGGGTTCAGATTCGATTCCATTGAGTCGCATTGACCTCGGTCCAGACGACAAACTTCACCGATTATCATTTTCACTTCTAGACACCTCGGTCACTCAGGCACAACCTGGCAGAAGCTAATGTTGGTGGGTGTCTCCCTGTAGGCCCAGGCTTACCGTTGTCTAGAGTGGGGAATGCCAACTGCACCCTCACTCCCTGGGAAAGCACCACTTTTGTCTCTGTAGCGGATACAGGCTTATAGGTTGTGCCCTCCTGGGAGCCATGGGTCTATGGACCAGGAGTGGGGGCAAGGCCCCTGGAGGAATGCCAGGTCAAACAGGTGTTTCTCTACACCTGTGTGGCTGCCTGCACTACCAGGTCATCCTCTCCTTTGTTCTGGGGAGGAAGGACCTGAGCTTCAGCTCGGTCATTTGGGGGGACCAATAAGGTTTGCACCCTGAGCACCAATAAGGAGCCAGACACCTCTGACTGCCAGGAACAAGCCACTTCCCCTTAGCGATGGCGTCCTGTGGTGCTCCCAGAGTGGTGCACTGATGCCCCCTAGTGGTCACAGATCACAGTGCCGCTGCCTGTCCCAGTCAGGCCAGGGAGAAGCCACATTTGACAGAGCCACAATGTTTGGGTGGTAGGGGAAGCTTAGGAGAGGTGAACACAGAAACGTCCACATTGCTGCCGATGGCAGCCAGCTGACTACCTTCCACCACCTTCCAACAGACACAGTTCACAATAGAGATACTAAAAATGCAGGTACGGGGCCCTCCCTGGTGGCGCAACTGCTTAAAGCTCAGCACTGTGAAGTTACCATGAAGTTAAAGCTGCAGCACAAGTTCCATCCCCAGCCAGAGAGGGGACCCACACGGCGCGGCAGCCCTCTCCTGACCCGCCCGCCGCTCCCCTCAACGGTGCATTTCAGTCTGCCTGCCTGTTCTGCTCCCCACTCTGTCTCTGGCGAATCCTCTCACCCCCCCTCCCACACCTCTGGCCTGTACCCCAGTTCTGTAAGCATAACTAAATAATTTTTTTATAAATGCAGGTACGGTCCTAGGATTCCATTCTAAGCCCAGCTGTGTGGGTCTCAGCTGCTGTCCTACCACAGGCTTCACGGCCTGGACCCATGACTGACATTTCCCCCAGCCTCTCTGCCCTCACGTCCCTGGGCTCAGAGCCTCCTTCTCCCCTCCCCCCACTGGAGCTCCTGAGAGCAGGCAGCTGGCCCCAGGAGTCAGCTTGTGGATGCTAACAGCAGGCTGCTGGTCATCACCTGTCCCAGCTCACCTGCTCTCCTCCCCAGCCACCACAGGGGAACCATGAGCACCACCAGCACCAGTTCCTGCCTTGCTACCCAGGTTCAGGGGCGGGTCCAGGAACCCGCACCTCTAGAGCACCAGTGACCGGGGTTCCTGAGGGTGAGCACTGTGGGGATGCGCCCAATGGGGAACACTGCCAGGTGATGTCCTCAGCTTTGTTGGGGAACCTGGCCAGGTACCCTGAGTACCTGCTCTCTGGCTGGGGCTCTCCCACCGAGGGCCCCCCACTGTGGTGTGGCCCAGTGAGGTGCTCGAGCTCCCTGGAGAGCCCCAGTTGGCACTCAGTCCAGGGGCCCTTGGGTCCTCTGCTCTGCACTCCGTCATTCTTTCAAGCCCCGAGCGCAGTAATGCAGCAGCATGGGCCGTATGCAGGGAGAGCACCAGACTCCCCCTGCAGGACCCGACCTGGGCCAGGCACCACGTTTGCTCTGACTCTTACAGTTTCAACTCTGTAGTGCAGCCATTTTGCACAAGCTCATTTTCTCTTCAACACTGCGTCCTTGGAGAAAGGCATCTGATGCAATTCTCTCTCTGAAGACTTGTGCAGAGCATTTGCTATGAAGATTCGTTAGTGAGGGTGTAGAGGAGAGAGTCAACACTCCCCACCCCTGCCAGCACTCCCCACCCCTGCCAGCCCCTCTGTGGTTCGATGGGGTCACCAGGTCAGTTCTCATGGACTATGAGGACAAGTGACGCTTCTGGACCAAAGCATTTAAGAACCACAGAATGAGACTCCAGCTCTCTTCACCCTGCAAAAGCCATGGCTTGAGCTGGTAAAGCCTCAAAAAGGAGTCCCACTGGGCTGGACCCCTGGCAGAATTTCAGAGAGAAGTCAGAGTCCGTGAGTGAAGCCATGGGGCCTTGGGGGTTTCATGAATCTCATGCTATGGCCTAGCGTATCCTATTACATTAGGGGATGGAAAAAGCCTGTTTTGTAAAAAAAAAAAAAAAAGACACATCCCATCAGAAGTCACATTGGTAAGGGCATAACCATCTTCATGGCAAAGTTCTGCTGGAAACGGTGGGAGAGACTCAGGCTGGGAGCAGACCCCAGTCGAGACAGATGCCTGCGTCTCACAGGGCAGCTCTTCCAGGGGAGCTCAGTCCTGTGTACCTGGGCAGGGTCATGATGACAAAGGCCCCTGTGGCCTCGCGGACCTCTGGTTCTGCTACCTGGGAACTGCTTCAGGATTGAGCAGCTTGTGATCTTGTCCTAATGGATCCCGGGGATACGCAAACACCCCAGGAGAGATGGCTATGTGTGAGGCTGGCCAGCTCAGACCTCAGGTTTTCCACTCTACCCGATCATTTTGATAAAATGGCAGTTCCCTGTGATACTTTGCAAAATGCAGATTGCTGGGTCTGCCTCAGTGGGCTTGGTCACCGCCTCCAGGATGACCCCCGGCTCCCCCACCTCCCGAGAGCCGCCCTCCTATGTTCCCCCATATTGTGCCAGAGCTGGTGATGCACCAATATGTGGCACGTGGCAGAGTGACAGCACCTCATGACTGAGGTGGGGACTTAGCATTTTCTTGATTTTTCTCTTGCTCTAGAACAAGCCAGCTTGTCCCTCTCGTCCTTTTATGACACTCAGCTCACAGAGAGGCTCACAAAGGAAGGCACTACAGCCTCCCCCAACAGCCAGGATGGAACTGGGGTTCCTGCCATCAACCAGGTGAGGAGGGGTATGCCAGCCCCTCTTGAGCCTTCAGATAGCTGCAGCTCGAGCCTTCAGATGGCTGGCCTGAGGCTTCAGGACAGACCGTGAGCTGAAACCCTGGCTGGGCGGCTCCCCAAATGTCTGACCCTCAGGAATTGTGTTTGATAATAAATGTCTGTTCACTCAAGCTGCTAACATGTGAACAACTGGTTATGTAGCAACAGACAACTGACCCAGTGGGCCTTGGGTGAGACCCAGAAAGCCAGATTAAAAACTTCCCAGGCACATCAAGTTAAAGAGCTTCTGTACAGCAAAAGAGACATTACAAAAAACAAGCAGACATCCACTGACTGGGAAAAAAATTTCCTCACACAAAACTAGCGATAAAGGATTGATCACAAAGATATACAAAGAACTGATGAAACCCAACAAAAGTAAACAACCCCATCAAAAAATGGGTAGAAGAGCTAAAAAGACACTTCTCCAAACAGTAACTGCAGAAGGTCAACAAGCATATGAAAAAATGTTCATCACTTGTAATCAGGGAGATGCAAATTAAAACCACATGAGATACCACCTCACCCCAGTGAGAATGGCACATCTTCAAACAACTAGCAACAACAAATGTTGGTGAGGATGTGGAGGAGGTGGCACTGCTGGTGGGAATGCAAACTAGTACAACCACTATGGAAAACTGTTCGGAGGTTCCTCAAACGGCTAAACATGGAGCTTCCATATGATCGAGCAATCCCACTCCTAGGTATCTACCCAAAAGACACAAAAACACTGATTCAAAAAGATACCTGCACCCCCATGCTTATTGCTGCTTTATTTACAATTGGAAAGACATGGAACAGCCCAAATGCCCAAAAGTGGCTGACTGAGTTAAAAAGATGTGGTACATATACACAATGGAATATTACTCAGCAACCAAAAAATAAATAAATAAACTCATACCTTTTGCAGCAACATGGATGGAACTGAAAAAGATCAGTGAAATAAGCCAGAAAGAAAAGGGAAAATACCGGATGATTTCACTCATAGCAGGAGTAGAACAGACCAGGTGAGAAAATAATAGTAATAATGAACAGCTACATACCAGAGACATTTTATGAGGGTAGAGTGGGGAATGGGGTCAAAAACAGAGGGGGGGAGGGAAATGCACTGGACTATGGTGATGGCACATGGGTGATCTGGTGATAGGAAGCCCATGGGGATTACAACTGAGATGGAAAAAGGCACAAAATGATGTAAAAATAAGCTATTATATTAAAAAAAAATGAAACTTCCCAGGCAGTTCTGATGGGGCAAAGTTCAGCACCACAGGATTAGGGCCTTGGTACTTTTCTGAGGCTAAAACTGGCTTAAAGTGGTGTGTGTGTGTGTGTGTGTGTGCGTGTGTGTGGCAATACCGAAGCGTTTCCATTGTATGTTCTAACTGAAAGTGAGGAGGTGGAGACCTCCACTACCAAAGCCTTGCGGAGCGTCTACCACCCACATAAGGCCCCAGAGAAGCAACAACAAGAATGTTGGCTGATTTATTGTTGCTGGAAGAAAGAGAGAAAACTCTAGAATGCAAAACTTGAGATTTCAAAGTCTTTGGTAGCTCTACCATTTCCTCCAGTGAAACGATTCTGATAAGACTGATTTAGAGACCCCAGCAGGGCCGTTTGGGTGAGCCCTGGCAGTGGGGGTCCCTGGAGCCAGCTTCCTCCGCCTCCCCACTCCTCACCCCCAGCAGCACACCCAACACCACAGAAAACCCCGAGTGCTTCACAGTTTACACATTGTGATCTGGTCGAACAGACCTGTGCCAGCCAGCCAGACAGATGTCTGGAATGGGCTTCACCTGCCCACTGGTCCGTTCTTTCTGCACAGCAGAGAGGCTACTCAGGACAAGTGGGCAGATCACTGTGCCCACACATGGTGGCTACGGGCACACAGCCAAGAACCTCTGTTTGTCATCCACTTGCTCCCCAGCAAGTGCCCCCTTCACTGAGAGCCACCCACCTGGCACACAGGGTGGGATGGGGTGCAGAAAGCACTTCCTCGCCTACCTTCCTCATAAAGGGGGATCCCCCACCGCCTGGCCCAGCATCAGAGCAGACACTGCCCTCTCCCTCCCATGAACTCATGCACTGACTCTTCTCAGCAACACTATGAAGCAGACACTGACATTATGCTCCCTCGGCAGGGGAGGAATTACATGGGATTTGTCTGGGGTCTAGACACCAAGCCATGCGCCCCTATGTTCTTCTGCCTTCCCCCATGGAGCCCAGTCCTCCCTTCCTTTTTGAGGAGGATGAAAGGCCCTCTTTCCTGCTCAGCTGAGTGAACCCCCTTGCCCAGAGCCTGGCCCCATTCAGGGAGAGGAGCCCAATCAATGGCAAGTCAGCAGGTGCAGCAGTCACCTGGAGCTGGCGGGACACTCCGCTTTCAAGGGCCTAAAAATAGCCCTGGCCACATGAGAAGCCCCAGCAGCCCTTCCTGCTCCCGAGGAAGGCACCACAGGATGCCTCCCCTGCAGGTCAAGGGAGAAGCTTCCAGGCTGGCTGGGCTGTCATGCATGGGGCATTTCCCCTGCTGGGGACAGCTCCAGGGCTGTTACCAGAGCCCCCAGCACAGCTGAGAACCAGCTGCTGCACGCTCATCACGGGAGTACACTCTGCTCCTGGCAGGTGCCCCCCTGCCCAGCTGGCACGGTGGTACCTCTGGGCCATCTTGCTGGGGGGAAGGGAGTGCTCTGGCCCTGCTCAGGCCAGAGACAGGGGCCTGGAGAGGGGAGACAGAGTGCAAACAAAGACTGTTCCTGCACCTACCTGCCAGGTTGGGAGGACCTTCTCGATGTCATTCAGGTTGATGCTGTCCCCATCTTCCAGCTTTCCCTTTCCACACCTGGACCAGAAAAGACAGAGGCATTGAAAAGTTGACTCATTCATGCATCCTAGCCTGGCTGGCAGGTGGAAAGGGCAGGCTGGTCAGGAGACACCTGACTTGTCTCTCTCCAGACCGGTCTGCCCTGCTCAAGAGAGGCCTGCCCGCCGCCCTGGCCCGGCTACCCAGCCCTCCCTCCGGGACAGAGCACTCTGCGCAGACAGAATGCTGAGGCTAGCCTGGGGGTCATCTCCAGGGTGGCGGGAGAGGATGCGGCTCCCCCCAGACCCTCCGGCAAAGATACTACGCTCCTGTGAATGAACATCCCAAAGCTTGCAGCCGTTCTGCAAAAGCCCATCGCCCTGTCCTTTGCACCAAAGGAACGAGCAGAGAAGCCAAGCTGTTTTCTAGAGGTCACACATGGGCTCCAAGCGGGGCTTCCTCCCTCCATGGCTGGAGTTTTGAGTCAGTCCGGCACAGATACAGTCTGGCTCAGATACGGATGCTCCGTGGTCACGTTCTCTGTGGGCAGATAGGCCAGCAGGTGGTGGTGGCAAAGACACTGGCAAAGGCCCACGTCTGATGCAGCTTTACAGACGCAGAATGCTGGGACCGAAACCCCAGCTGCACCCCTGACTCAGAGACCCCCGCTGCAAGTTACTTAATCTCTTTGTACCTCATTTGTAAAAGGGGGTAATGAATAGTGCCTGACTCTGGGCCTCCCTGGTGGCGTAGGGGTTCAGTCTCTGCACCACCACCCCTACGGCCTGAGTTCCATCCCCGGCCAGGGAGCTGACCCACCTACGACACAGCAGATCTCTCTGCTCCCTGCAGCAGTGTGTTTCAGTCCTTCTGCCTGTTCTGCTCCCCACTCTGACTGGCAAACTCTCTCACCCCCACGCCTCTGGCCTACACCCCAGCTCTTCTATGCATAAATAAATACAGAACTTTAAAAATACCAGTGCCTGACATCATTAGGTGGAAGATTAAAACAGTTAATGTTTCAAAATTTTCAGAAGTGTCTGGTACATAATAAAACACTATGCAGCCCATATCTTGTACACATTGCATGGTAAAAATGGTGATGACGGGTGATTTGGTGATGGGAAATCCACAGGGACTACAACAGAGATGGAAAAATGCACAAAATGGGGCCCTCCCTGGTGGCGCGGCAGGTTAAAGCACAGCACCGAGAAGCTAAAGCCGCTTCCGCATGAGTTCGATACCCGCCTGCCCCGGAGGTGACCACATGGCGTGGCAGACCTCTCCTGACCCGCCCGCTGCTCCCCTCAGCAGTGTACTTCCTCAGTCGGCCTGTTCTGTTCCCCACTCTGTCTCTGGTGAAGCCTCTCACTGCCCCTGCGCCTCTGGCCTGTACCCCAGTTCTGTATGCACAAATAAATCAATCTTTAAAAAAATGCACAAAATGATGTTAAATAAACTACTATAAAAATGGTGATAATTCAATAAAACTATAACAAAATAAAATAAGGGAGGTAGATCACAGTGGCGACTAGTCCGGTCCTCCTGCTGCTACCACTGGGGTCGCTGAGCTGGGCAAGGGGAAGGCAGCAGCCGGATGCTGAGGGACCAGCCCAGCTTCATGCCGTTCCTCGTCTTTTCTGTCTCCTCATTTCCTCATTCGTCCACGTGAAGATACTAATAGCACCCATCTCCCTGGATTGTGGTGAGTTTTTGTTCTGTTGAGTTTTTCGTGGACAAAGAAACAACGTTTTTAGCTTGCCATCGCCCTCCTCCTCCTCCACCTTCTTCCCAGCTACTTTGCCGGACTCCTGGGCATCAAACCCCTTAGCCTGCCGGCGGCGCCCGCCTGCGCGCTGGTCAGCTCCACCGCCTGGCACGAGGCTGCTTCTGTCACGCACGCTGCCCCGCTTCTCAGCCAGCTTTTCACTCAGCTCAGAGGCGCTGGTGTCCATGGGTTAGACCTTGGGGCAGTTCTGAACAGAACAGGAGAGCCCTGATGGCGGCCTCCTGGGGGCTGGAGTCCTCCAGCCTTCCTCATCAGCCTTCCTTCTCGCAGCATCCATAGCTGCCTCTGCCACTTCTCCCCAGGCAGCTTCTTCACCTCTCTGAGCACTTGGGAAACTCAACTCTGAGCACTTGGGACATCGACGGGACCCTGGGGCTTCCTCCATAGGCTCCTCGTGCAACTCTGACATCTCCCCTTTGGCTTCACCTTTAGCCATCCTGGCTGTCCAGTCTGCTAGTCTGGGCAGTGTTGGTAGTGATGAGGGTTTTTTATTGTTATTTTCTTTAAAAGATTTATTTATTTATACATACAAACTGGGGTATAGACCAGAGGTGCACGGGCGGTGAGAGGATTCACCAGAGACAGAGTGGGGAGCAGAACAGGCAGATGGACTGAAACACACTGCTGAGGGGAGCAGCAGGCGGGACAGGAGAGGTCTGCGGTGCCATGTGGTCACCTCCGGGGCGGGGATTGAACTTGTGCTGCAGTGGCTGCAGATAACTTCCCAGTGCTGTGCTTTTACCCACTGCGCCAGCAGGGAGGGCCCATGGCGAGTTTTAAATGATGCCTGGCGAGTCCTTAGAGCGGGGATCAGCCCATGGCGAGTGCCAGGACTAGTTCCTGCTACTGGCATTGCCACGGCAGCCTCGTGAAGCCTGCCCTGCTCCACGAAGTCATCTCTCAAAGGCAGACACTCGGCTCGCTGGTCACTCTCTAACAAGTGTCTGTGTGCCGGGTCCTGTCAGCCTCCCTTAGAGGGAACTAGCTGAGCATGGATCCTGCCCTTAGAGCTCAGAACTCAGGAAACAAGCTGGCAGGGGTGTCACCACGCAGGAAGCCTGAGCTCCAGCAGGGCGCAGCATGGGGCCAGAGGCCAGTGGCAAGAGACGCTAGGGCCCGAGGAGCCCTGAAGCCCCAATCAGAGGACTGTGCAGCTGCAAAAACGAGCAAAGGCGGCCCTCCCTGGTGGTGCAACGGGTTAAGGCACAGCACTGAGAAGCTAAAGTCACTTCCGCATGAGTTCGATCCCCACCTGCCCCGGAGGTGACCACATGGTGTGGCAGACCTCTCCTGACCCGCTGCTGCTCCCCTCAGCAGTGTACTTTGTCAATCTGCCTGTTCTGCTCCCCACTCTGTCTCTGGTGAAGCCTCTCACCACCCCTGAGCCTCTGGCCTGTACCCC
>NW_004567117.1:31003649-31039040 GCF_000260355.1 Condylura cristata | reverse complement strand
CCCACCCCCGTTTTTGATCCCATCCCCCACTCCACCCCCACAAAATGTCTCTGGTATATGGCTGTTCATTATTCTTACTATTTTCTTGCCTGGTCCATCATACACCTACTATGAGCGAAACCATCTAACTCCTGTCTCTTAATGTGCTGTGCTGCAGATGAGGAGGTGGAGAAAGGTCTGGAAACTTCCAATCACATTTTAACTAGCAATCTGCCTGGTAGAGACAGGCCAGCTTGTGAAGCCACCAGCTGCTACCATTTTCTGTGTCATGGCAGGAGGGGAAGAAGGGACCAAGGACACCTGCCATCCCCACTGCAGGTCTCACCTCTGGATTCCCCCAGTGCCTTAAGCCCAGCCAAGCGCCAGCACTAGCCCAACACTGCATAGGCCTGTCCCCTCAGCACCCCAGGGGTGGGCAGTGGGTCATGTGCAGGCAGAGCTGTTGTCTCCCTAGGGCCCCCTGTCTGGGACCCAGAACTCCCTGGAGGATGGAGTTTGGAGGCCAAGGGTTGCTCAAGACCAGCTGAGTCACTGCTTCCAACAGTTTCCAAGGCAACAGCCTTCTCTGCTTTCTGTCCCTCCATGGAAACGCGGGCTGCAGGAAGCCTTGGCAACCGAGCGGTACCCTGCTTCTGGGGGTGCTGCAGTGGCTCAGGGCACGTGGCGTCCATCCTCACTCCTGCAGGAAGCTAAGGGCGACAGAGTTCCTGGCTTAGCCACTAGGTGGCCACAGGATGCTGCCCCAGTCTCCCTGGAAGAAACCGGATATGGCCAGAGGGTCCTTTGGTGATGGTGGGGTGGTGATGGAAGGAGGCTGGTCCCTCTGGCTTCGGGAGAGAGGGATAGTGACACCCTGCACCGCCACTCACTGCTGCTGCCTACCACTGTTGAGATGTTGTTTTGTGTGAACTGGTGCAGCTGCCTTTGAAGAGCTTGACCCCAATATGCCTTTCCCACCAGGCACCCTGAGCCCGGGAGGCAGCACCATCATTTCTGTCCTCTGAGCCTCAGTTTCCTCACTGGCTTCACCATCGATGTGCTCCCAGGGGACATGGGAGAGATGGGAACTTCCCAGGAGAGAGCCAAGATAGCTTTCCCAAATAGCTCATCTCCAAAATGTTCTCTTCTCTAAGATCCCTGTATCTACTTTATTTAACTCTGGGCCTGGACACTGATTTGACATCAAGTACCTCTACATGTCTACACCACAAAGCGAACTGTTTTTCCCCCTACAGTGTCAATCATGAATAGATTCATGTCTCAGAAGAGTGAACAGTCCTGGGAAGAGACCATACTTGCGACTGTGTGTATGGGTTCTGCACCACACCCAGCACCAATGACCTACTGCTGATTGGTCAGAAACACAGGTGACAATATGGACTTGCCATTGGCACATGAAATGTGTATTTGGGGGGGTGGGGTGGGCTGTCTTGTAGGACTGAGCCCTTAACCTGTAGAATGTGATGGGTAGAACGGAACTTAGGTGACCAGCTGGCCAGATAACTGCTTGTTGGTATTGGAAACACACACGCACACATCATTTTTAGTATTAGAATTGGACTATGTGACCCAGCAATTTCACTCCTAAGTATATCCCCCAAAGAACTGAAAACAGGGACTCAAACAAATACTTAAACACAAATATTCATTGCAGCATTATTCACAATAGGGAAAAGTAAGACAAATCAACAAACTATCCATCAGCAGATGACTGAATAAGCAAATTGTGATATATCTGTATGATGGAATGTTATTCACCTGTGAAAAGGAACAAACTAGTGATACAGGTTACAATATAGATGAACTGTGCAAATGTGCTGATAATATCCAGTATAGGTAAACTCACAGCAGCAGAAAGCAAACTGGTGCATGCCAGAGATAAGGGAGGATAGGGAATGCTTAATGGGTATGGCTTTACTATTGGGGTGAAAGTGTTTTGGAACTTGGTAGAGGGGGGTTATGGATCACTATGAATATACTAAACACTACTGACGTGAACACTTCACAGTGTGAATTTTTTCTTACTGAAGATTATTTTTTTTTAAGATTTATCGATTTATGCATATAGAACTGAGGTATAGGCCAGCAGGCAGATCGATAAAGTACACTGCTGAGGGGAGCAACAGGTGTGTCAGGAGAGGTCTGCCATGCTAGGTGGGTCACCTCCAGGGCTGGGATCCATCCGGCACCAAAGCGGCTGCCACTGGCTTGCAGTGCTACACTTTAACCCACTGTGCCACCAGCCAGGGCCCTGAAGGTTGTTTTTAATAAAGAAAGAAACCGTCTGTCCCATATCTAGCCTGAATCACACGCCTGTTCTGAGGTAGTGTAGACCCTGACCCTGTCTTTAGAACAGGAAGGCAGTGCTAACATAGAGACAACCTGGTGTAATTCAACCACCACACCAGAGTTCTCAAAGTGAGGACGCGAGATCAGCAGTATCATCAGTGTCCCTTGGGAACTCATTAAAAAATTCATATTCTGGGCCCTCCCTGGTGGCACAGCAGGTTAAAGCACAGCACTGAGAAGCTAAAGCCACTTCCGCATGAGTTCAATTCCCTCCTGCCCTGGAGGTGACCACATGGCGTGGCAGACCTCTCCTGACCCGCCCGCTGCTCCCCTCAGCAGTGTACTTCGCCAGTCAGCCTGTTCTGCTCCCCACTCTGTCTCTGGTGAAGCCTCTCACTGCCCCTGCTCCTCTGGCCTGTACCCCAGTTCTGTATGCACAAATAAATAAATCTTTTAAAAAATGCATATTCTCAGGCACCCCCCCCCCAAACTCCTGAATTAGAGGCTCTGGGGATGGGGCCAGCAATCTGCATTTTACAACCTCATCCCACTTGGTTCTGATCTAGTGTGAGTTCTAGCCATGTAGGCACCCGACAGCAACACTACTGTAGGTGGCCAGGAAGGCGAGCAGGTGGGGTGAGCGGGAGGTGGCCGGCAGTGGAGAGTGGGGGGGGTTTCCAAAGAGAGGCCAGTGACCCTGCAATTTGAGGAGCAGACCGTCTCAGGACATTAGCCCTTGGTGTGTCCCCTGGGCAGCAGGGAGCAGCTTACCCAGGGAAAGGTCCCTTTCTGCCCTGTATGACTATGCTGGGCCCGGTGCCACCCTACTGCTTTGCAGAAGCCCTCCTGCCGAGTCTTACCCTTCACGGTCGATGTGTGGTAGCGGCTGCTTGGGCATGTGTCTGAGCTTCCGGTGGAACTGGGTGAAGTCCAGCTTTTCAGGCTGCAGGTCCCAGGTGGCACCACTAGGGGGCGAGGGAGGGCGAGAGACGTGAAGCAAGGGTAAGACAAGCCTAGTTTGGTTGGGGACCCGATAACCCAGACACAGCGGAGTATAGAAGCATCCTCAGAAAGAAGAGAGCAGGAAGAGGAGGGCACCCCACGAAAGGCAGAGATTGGGCAGGGGCTGAGGTGTCAGCTCTGTGCCCCCAGGCCCCAGGGCAGGGGTCTGCCTGCAAAGTCCTCACCTCTCCTCACCCCTGTTGGACATAATGCAGCCTACAAGACACAAGTGTGGGCCTGATATTTGCTCCAAAGTGGCCACCCCAAACCACTACAGAGTTTATTTTCACATCAACATTTGAGAAAGGCTGGAGAGAGAAGAGACTAAAAATCTGCCGCGAGACCCTCTGACCGCAGCTCAAAATGGCAACAGGTGGCTTTGAGACACACCAGGGAAGCAGCAGGCCAGCCCGCCAGGGGCTTCGGGAGTCCAAGCTCTCGCAGCTCTTCCTTTCCTCCAGGCCTCTCTGCAGCCAGCCGGACTCCCCCATAATCTCGGGTCTGGATACGCTCCCTGCTGCCCGCCACGGGCCACTCTCCTCCCCTCTTCCGCCCACCCACCGCGCTCTCTGCTCCTCTCCCCTCCCGGACAGTTGGACCGTCCGTTTCTCGCTTTCCCCCTCAGCCCTTTTCCTCTGCCTCCTCGTTTCTCCCTCTGAGGCTCCCTCCTCCTTTTCCTTCCTCGGGTCTCCTCTGCTTCCTCTGCAGTCTCATCCCTGCTCTTCCTCCCTTACCTTGTTTCTCTCCTGCTGGACCAGCCACCTCTCAACATTTACCGTCCCCCACAGATTCACAAGGGCACGTGGGGAAACCAGCCGGGGGCTCCAGCCGGAGTCACAGGGCAAGAGAACGAGGCGCTCACCTGAAGGAATCGAAGGTGTTGGCAGCCCAGATGTCCGTGCCCAGCACGTCCAGAGAGCTGTCTTTGCTGCCATTCTGGAAGAGTAGAACAAAGCGGTAGCATTACTTTCCGGGCCAGGACACTGGGGGGGTGAGGGGCGGAGCCGGAAGCCAGCTCATCTTCTGACCCCAGCTGCCTGTCTGCCTTTTTGGGGCTCCGTGTGTATAGACTCACCGTCAGCTTTCTCCAAGTGTCCCCACAACTCTCGCCCACCCCCCTCCAGCAATGCACAGGACATACAGTGCGACTCATATTTTAAAGGCCAGGAGAGGCAGAGGCACCCCTGTGGCCCCCGCAAGCCTCCTTCCCGACCCTCGGTTCCTGCATCAGCTGCCGGCAGGCGGAAGCCTCCCGCTGATGCTCACCTGGCCATGTCATCCTCACACAGCCCAGCTCCTGCCTCCACCTCTGCCCTGCCCCCCAGACAACGCATCTGATTTTCAGAGCTCAGGAACACCAGTGCAGACAGGCCGGAGCAGACTGAGGAGCTGGGACCAGCTTGGCAGAGTCCTGGGGAGCCTCCAGGAAAGCACGATGCAGAGGACACCCTGGAGCTGTGAACTGGGCGGCTGTGGAGGAGGCGCCAGCACCAGAGAGCGGGGGTCTTGGGGTCCCTGCACAGGACATGCTGAGGGCGGTGGGTACCACTCGCCTCCCTGCCGAATGTACTAGAAAGGTAACCGCCATGACGTGGCTGTCCTCACAGGTGACAGGCAAGCTTCTGGGGAGGTGCAGGGGAAAGTCTGGTCACGGGGTGGCCCACTCATTCCACTCAATTTGAACAGTTCCTGCCGCGCATAGGAGTTGGGACTTTTCCTCAGATGCTACGATGGATTGTGGCAGGCACACGAGTGCTGCTCGCGGCAATTGAAAGCAGCCTGGCACTCAGCAACAAAACACCTCTCTCTCTTGAGTGTCCCCTCAGAGAGGAAAGAACCTCATCTGCAGCACTTTTCACAGATGCCCTGGTCGGGATAAGTGGGGGTTCAAGCAGAGCCCAGTGGGGCCAGGCCTTGCTAGGCAGTGACTGCCCCTGGCAGTGGAGCTGGAAACCAGGGCCCTGAAGGCTTTGCACCCCATCGCCAGTACACACCAGCCCTGCGCTGAAAGCATCCGAGCGACCCCAGAGCCACCCCAGAGCCACCTGCCATGTCACCTGTCATATCACTTCAGATCCCATCAAGCCTGCGGAGCTGTTAATGTGCCCAGATCTCCCCTCACGGGCTCTGGATACGGCCCCTCAGACTTTGGCACACCCAGGACGCGTGCACGCACACACACACACTGTCACATGCTTCACAACCCTCTTCACCTATGTCCAGAGATGTCAGAGAAGCCAGAGGGGCAGAAGCTGCAGACAATGGATTCCTAGACAGACCGCAACCTGATTTCTGGAACTTCACCCCAGGAGCCAGGCACACCTCACTCTCCAAAGCACCCAGCTCCTCACTTAAACTGAGGAACCACAGGGCAGTGAGGACAAGCTGAGAACAGAGAAGAGGTGACTACGGCTGGCTTGTTCCTGGCTCCCCTCCTTCACCCCCTAAGCCTTCAGATGGCAGCTGCAGAGACGCCACTTTTGGGACCCCTACTGCAGTCACAGTGAGTCTGTGACCCTTCACCCCTGGTCACCCGAGGCTCCTGAAGATGTAGGCATCCCAGTCTGCATGGTGTCCCCAGTGACCATATTGTGAAGGTTCTGGGGCCCTGTCCTGGTCTAGCAGGAAAGAGAGCAAAGCCATCTGCATAGGCTGCAGCCGGAGCAGGCCTGCTGCATTCCGGGAAGTGGCCAGGCAGGAACCTGGCACCCTCAGAGAAACCGACTGTTCAGTTTCCTCTAATGACCGAGCAGCCAGCTCAGGAAGATTCAGCTATGGGTACCTGGCCTTTAAAGTCAGGGAAATGATCAGACCCCTGCATTTGCCCTGTTCTGCTCAAAGATGGCACCGATGTCTCTTTATAGGTCAAGATAATTTAGGAAATTGAAAGATCAAAACCTATAGGGGAAAGCCCCTGTTCAGAATAACTGCATTTTCATGCCAAGGACTCTCCAGACCCTTTCTTCCATGTACAGACTACTGGGCCACCAGGTGGACATTAGCTCCATGGGTGGCCATCCGAGCACTTCTCATGTGCAATCTGTCCCACTGTCCCCATTCGAATTCCCACTTTGATTATCCTGGCCCAGCTGCGATGGGACTTTAAATTCCGCCAGTGGTGTGTGGGGCTGCTGTGCCCTTTCTGAATTCTGAGGAAACAAGCCAATATTCTTCCCGCCCCTCCTCCCTGGAGTCTTCCCCAGCTCCAGGGCCTTCCCCCTGCAGCAGACATGCACTTTTCTCCACTTGGGCCCCCAAAACCCACAGAGCACCCTGAGACCGGTTCCATTCCTGACTGTCCCACTGCAGACTCAGGGGTGTTCTAGAAACACTAACCCATTGGCTCTCAAATGTCAGTGTACATCAGAATCTCCTGGGAGGTGAGCATTGATGGCTCAAATTTAGCTGGACTAGTCCACGGAACATGCTTTTGGACACACTGGGGATTAAAGAATTTCATGGAGGGAAGCAAAGCGCAAAAGAGTCCCTAGTTAAATGTTTGGAACACGTTGGCACATACATTATTTCATTGCAGGACTTCTCAGTGGCTTCACTGGTTTCAAATGAAGACCTGCTCTTCAAGTAGGTGCTGGGGGAGCATGTACTGTTTCCCAACCTCTTTGGCCACAAAACCCACCCCACTCTTCCTTTTTATTCCACAGAGTGTTTTGCCTAACTAGGGTTCCCCAGAACCCTCTTTAGGAATCAGCTAGTGTTCTCTGCATGAACTCTCTTCCCAATTTAACTTTTCTCCCCTTAATGGCAGGGGCCCTGGCCTTACCCATCACCTCTGTTTGTCCCATTCCAGCCCCGGGAGCCAGTCTTATTCACTAAATATTCTGCATCAAAGAGTCAGTGGCCAGGCACTGAGAGTTTCTGGTTTCTTCACGAACAGTCTCCAGTTTACAAATCCATGGTGATCACAGTGCCCCACCTCTTCCCTGGCTCTATGCCCCATCCAGCCCCTCACCCCCCAGGTTGCTGCAATGCCAAGGTTCTGAGAAACTTCACCTAAAACAATCACTCTTTCCAGTGGACTTTTTTTTTTAGTGCTTAAAATACTGCTGAATCCTTCACAACAGCCCCTTTTACTGGCAATTAGGCAGCTCATGCCAGGGTAAGCCTCTGCTCTCAGAACAGAACACTGAGGGATAATAAGCACTTTCAACCATGTGCAAAAGGAAGTGGAAGTGGCAGCCTACCAGCAGGGAGGCCCCTCCCCCACCAGGAAGCCCCGCTGGGCACACAGCTACACGCAGCTTGGGATGACAGCTCAGAGGTGACAGCATTCTGCATGGCATCACTATGTACCCAATGCCAGCAAGCACTTCACATCTGTTACAGTTCTTGAAACAGATGTTATTGTCACCACCCCCATCTCACTGACAGGCAAACTGAGGCTCAGAGAACTTGCCCACAAGCTTAGATCTGGATCCTAGGCGAGGAATGCATACAACTGGCTCCTTAGGGTTTCCACTCATCACCACTGCATTGAACAGTTAACCAATCTGACCCCCCTGCAGATTTATAAAATAGTAACTTATCCACGCCCTGCCAACATTTGGATTTGGCAAATAGCTTTTCTTTGGCCAGAAACCTTCCAAACCTTTCCTTCTCATTTCACAGAGCATTTTACAAACTTGGTGTCCTGGAATCCTCTTTGGGAAACAGCCCTGTAATGAATGTTAATTCCTTTCTTCAGTTTGTCTGTTTCTGCCCACGTTTGGGAAGACAGAACCGCTGGGGGTGGGGGTGGGTAAATCACCTATCGTGAAGTTAAGAGGGAACATGGAGGTGTGAATAGGGCACAGAAGCGCTGCATGAATGAAGGAAGCCAGGTGGGAGTGAATGATTGTTCAGTAGGAAAGCACACTAAGTCAGAGCAGCAAGGAAAACAGCCTTCTTCCACGCTGTCTTTTTTCTTTATTAATCCACAGTGGCAGTGACTTTTGCTTGTGTGTGTGCTTGGGTGTGTGGGTATGTGTGTGACAACAATTCCAGACTACAAGGGCTTGAAAATTAGCCAAAGTCTAACTAATTGGGCCTGGGGGCAGCAGGAAGAATCTTCCCATTAGCAGGAGAGTAAAGTTCCAAACATAGGCGCTCCTGGCACATTAGGTGTGTTGTGCCCACGGACAGAGACGGAGGGAGCCTGTCCCCCACAGCTGAAGCACTGCACCTAAGGGAGCCACTGTCACCTGGATGTGCAGAACCCTGCACATGGCACCAGAGAGGAGGCAGTGCCGGCCGTGTTCTGCCAAGGCTCACACTCCCACTCCATTGCCTGCTCAGTGAGGAATGTCCTGTTCATGAGGGCCACGAGCAAGATGACCCCCATGCGGATACTCTCATCTCAAGGACATGAGATTTACAACAGGGAAGGTCTATCTCTTTAAACAGTGAACAAGGCCTCTCTTTCCTCTCTAAGGACATTCCCCCTCCCCTTGACTCAAGCTTCTGTCTATCTTCCAAAGAATATCAACGCCATGGGCCACAAGAGGCCTACCGTCCCTGCATTCTACAGGATTAAGGTGCCCTGGAACCCTCTTTGGGAGGGCTGTTACCACCCAACTGAGGGGTCCTAGAAATGGAAACAACAATGGAAGAGGCACACAGTCAAGTACTATGTGATATGATGCATCCATCCATGTAGGGATGAGAGGCTTATGACTCTGAGAACCCAGGTGAGACTTCCTACCAGCTGCAACATGGTTGGGACTGAACAGGGAAAGCAGTGTTCGAGGCCTGCAAGCTGCTTCCTGGGGGTCTCAAGAGAGCCACTCAGCCTTGGACCTGTGTGTTTCCTTCTGAACCAAGAGCAGTGGACTAGATTAACAATTCCAAGCTAGGGGTGAGATGAGGTGACTCATTGACACTGGGAAAATTTTTATTTTACAGGAAATGTTTGGAGACCAGAAGGCTCCAAAGGCCTCTCCTGACTCAAATAGGTGCTTCCTATAGGCTGAGTCTCCTCTCAGAGCCAAAGTAAACCAACCTTTGGTTTTGCTCAAGAAGAAAAAAAAAGGAGTGGAGGAGGAAGGAGAGGAGAAGGGCAGGATTTAAGGAGACATTGACTTGTGTTGGTGAGAGATGAGAAGGGTGGAGGGAAGGAGAAGCGGAGGGAGAGTGGGGGGGGGAGAGAGAGAGAGAGAGAGAGAGAGAGAGAGAGAGAGAGAGAGAACTTATTCAGCACCAAGGACAGCACCCAATGCTGGAGGGAAAGACCCCCAATATTTGAATACTCCTGTAATAAAGCCCTTTTGAGGCAGGAAGCAGAAAGCCTCCTTGGTGGCACTAGAGCTGAGTTCGGGTGCAGGAAAAGGTCACTTTGTTCACTGTATCTCCCCTCTTTCTACCCACCATTGTCTTTAAGACCAAAAAATGGGCCAGGGGAAAATAATGACTGAAGACTATGGCCAAGTGTATTTCTGCTAGCCAGCCCTCTCTGCTCACTCTTTCTCAATTAAATTTGTGACTAAGGATTTTAATGGCTCTATTATTTGCACATGCCCTGGACTGGGTCCCACCAGTGACCCACTTCCAACTGGCTGCCTATTCAGTACTGCTGAAAAATGGGAACCCCTCCCCCTCAACTGTCCCCAGTTCCTACCCTACCCCCTGCCCCTGTGTAGAGCTAGGATTGTGTCCTCAAATATTCCTCACTAGGAGAACTTCTTAGAACTCCACAGGTTCAGCAGTGTCTCCCTTCTGGCCAGTGCCAGACTCAGAACCTTGAAAGATCAGGGCAGGAAAGGGATTGAGAGATTATCTGGTCCAGGGGTGATCTGGAAGCTCAGGGAGGTGCTCCCAGAATAATGGGCTAGATGGGGTATGGAAGAAAAGCACATGGGTCCCTTTCAAAGTTGAACAAATGTAGAGACCCCCTTTTAGGTCTCTACATGACATTTCAATGAAAGATCTTGATGAAACGAACAGTTCTCACACAGAGTAGGTAACGTTGGGAGCTTGGCTTTTTTCCATTCGGCACAGTTCTTTGGAGATTCATCCAGGTAGCCGCGGCATCAGAAGTTGATGCTTCTTTACTGCCAAGCGCCACATTTGTTTAACCATTCACCTATTGAAGGACAGCTGGGTTGTTTCCAGTTTAGGACTGTTATGAATAATGCTGCTATAAACAGTCGAGTAGAGTTTTTCGTGCGAACATACGTTTTCATTTCTTTGGGATAAACACCCAGGAGGGCAATTGCTGGATCATATGGTACTTGCAGGTTTAATTTTTTGAAGAAACTGTCAAACTGTTTCCTGAATGGCTGCACCATTTTCTCACCCCGCCAGCTATGGGGGCCAGATCTAGTGTCTCTGTGTCTTCACCACCTGCAGCAGTGTTGTGACTGTGTTTGCCATTTTGCTGTCCTGAGAGGTGTGGAGAGATGGAGACCCTCTGTGGCTGTCCCTGTACTGTGCTGCTCTGTGTGCTTCCCAGTGGCCACTGGCACTGATCATCTTTTGGCTCTTAGTTACCAGCGGTGCATCCCCATGAGTAAAAATGCCTCATCATGTATTTTGCCCGCTTTCTAATCAGATGGTTTTACTGTTATTTGGCTACTTCTGGATTCTAATATATTTTCTGGATTCTAATCCTCTGCCAGATACAGGTTTTGCAAATATTCCCTCCCTGTCTCTCTTCAACTTTCTTTGTCTCCACATCCTTTTAATGAATGGGATTTTCCCCAGAGCAAAAGATTTTCATTTTGATGAAGTCCAATGTTGCATCTAATGTCTTTTTTTATTCATTAAAATCTTCTGCTTCTTGATATAACAAATCATTTTTTGATAGTACCCAGGATACTTTTTTGTGGTGTTGAGACTGTGAATCTTATTTACATCTTTTATTTTAACTTATTTTTGGGGATACTGCCCTCATTGGGGGGATGTAGGGGGCACAGTCTCGCCACTGCCAGGTGAAGCAGAAGTCTAGCGAGGTGTCCGTTATTATGGCTGGAGCTCATCCAGGCCCCCACACACTCCCCACTGACCCTGCTGTGGAGTGACCTCATTACCGCTGGGCAACATGGAAGTTCCAAGTCTGACAGAGCCCAAAAGGGACATAGGGTATCCCACTACTGCTGAGAGGGGCTGGAAGTCTGGGGATCCCCCATGATTCTCGATAACAGCATGGGGTACAGCTTCTTTCCAGCCAGCAGGGATGAAAGTCAAAGCTTTCTACTTGGCTCCTCTGATACCACCCAGGCTGAGGTTTGGGGTGCTTCCAAGGTGGGAGCCTAGCTTCCACTGGGTCTTTGCTGGGGTGGGTATGACCACAGTTTTTCTGTGCTGTTTGCTGGAGGAGAGAAGTTATTGTCTAAAAAGTATATATCATGCTAGGTTGCTCTCTTCCTAACCTTTACTTATTTATAGAGAGCAGGCTCTTATTGAACTTAAAAAATAATGGTGCCTATTCATTTCCCAGTGACCTCCTTCTTCAGCTCCAATTCTGGGTGATAAGTGGGAAAAAATTAAACTTAGGGAAATAACCACTGTGTCTCTGCCCAAGTCCCAAGGTCCCCAAGGGGCCTGTTGCCTCACCACCTTTCACAACCTTCCATGTTTGCTTTACTTAGAATACCCAGGACTCTTAGCTGTACTTAGCAAAAGAAATATAGAAAGGACATCTATTCCATTTCCCCAGTAGTATAAATCTAGGTCTGTACTTCAAGCAAGACATCTTGGTGGCTCAACTCTAGAGCATCTCCTCCTTTTTCAGAGGGGAAACTGAGTCTACAGCAAGCTGACAGACCTCACCTGTGACTGAATAGTAAGTGGTAGAGTCCAGGTACCTCCCTCCTTCTCTAGCCCTAGGTCATGACAGTGGTAATCCAGTGCCTCCTCCCTCAGGCCTTGCATCTGGCATCTCCTGTAAGACACAGCTCCCTTGCACACACAGCACACGCTTATTCACATCCTGCTCGGGTGTAGATTTTCCACTCAAGGAAGTTTTACTTCTCTAAGAAGAACAGGTTCCTGCAGGCAGAGACCAAGCTCTCAAGCTCATCCTGTTTCCAGCAGGTTCTCAGTGAAGGATTGCTGCTGACCTCTCTAAATAAAGTCAATGTATCAATTTTTGGTAAGAGTTGCATCTTGGTTCCTCCAGGTGAGTTGCAGCCAGACACCACCTTGAGGATGGAGATCAATCGCATCTTCTGGAAAACAGAGGCACCCGTGCAGGGAACAGCAGAGGCAGCACCGTTCAACAGGACGGTGCTCAGGTCTCAGAGGCACAGCCAGGGGAATGAGAGTCCATACTTAAAGTGTCCTATTATGTCATGGCCTTGCACTGTACTCCTCACTCAGCCTCTGTCAACAGAGGCCATTCCCAACTCCCAGTTCCTAGCCCAGTGCCTGGCACACAGGTGGCTCTCCAAGAACTCACTGATTAGATCAATGGAGAGAACAAATGTGTATGCAAAGGAATGGCCCAACCTTGACAAAGGGATGAAGCTATAAGAAGCAGGTTATTTAACATTTAAAAGAAGACTTTAACATTAAAAGAAGACTTTCTCTGGTAGAGTGTTGGGGGGAGACCAGGAGCCATGAGCAAAGGAGGAAGGCTAAGTCTATCTGCTGGAGGTAGTGAGAAGGTGGTCTGGGATGAATCAAGGAAAACACTAGGATGTCCTTTGAAGGAGTGAGCTCCCTATTACTGGAAACATCAGCAGCTCCAGAGTTCCTGTACTCTGTGTGTGTGTGTGTGTGTGTGTGTATGTGTGTGTGAGGTGGATCAGGTGAGCTTTGAACTGCTTGTCATCCTGACCACCCATGCCTGGAGGGTTGTCTAAAGACCTGCTGAGCTCTGAACTTGATGTGGGAAAGAAGAGGTCAGCTTCTACCAGAGTGGGGCACCCCAGAGGTCTGGATTTCCCTATTCCGAGCACACAGAAGGCTGCTACGTTTTTAGTGTGCTAATGGTTGGGGGTGGGAGCACGTGACCAGTTCTGAGCAACAAGCAGAGAGAGTAAGCGTGTGTGTTCCCTCCAGGTTGCAGCATCAAATTGCTGAAGGGAGACCTTCCAGGGCTCTTTCCCCTCCATCATGACAACTGATTCAAATGGCAACTGCTCCCTCAAGCTGGGTCCTGAATGTGCTGTTGAAAGTTACTGTTTGTTGCTGCATCATAATGGTGGCTATACTGACTAGTACCAGGGGACAGACTTTAGCTGTATGGAACACTAGAGAAAAATATAAGCTCTACAGATACACAACAAGATGGATGCTCCTGCATCTCAAAAGAGAGCAGACACCTCCATACACACTACCCATATCCCCTACCACCCAGCAACCCCAAACACCACCCTCTACTCTGTATGTGCTTTCCTGTTGCCCCAACATACCAACATCATACCTAACTTTAAGCTCTGCTAACTCCTTTAATCTTCTGTTCTCTTCTTTTCTGTCTGGTCAAATATCCAACCCTCTCTTGCAGATCAAGTCTCATGTTCTGCAAAATGTGTCCCTGTTCACAAAGACCAAGAGAACCACACTTTGGAAGGTCAACAGGACATGTGGTCAGGATATCCCTTGGAGGGACTTCACATGTATGTCTTTAGCCTGTGTCATGTTAGCTGATCTCTATTCCACCAACAGGTATCGAGTTGGAAGGGTCCTGCTCATTGGTGTAGCCAAACTCACAGCAGATGCTCAGTAGGTCCTGACTGAATGGCGCAGTGCCATCAACATGTTCATGGTACTTCTAATACATCATGGAAACTGCCAAGAAACCTAGGCCCTTTCACCAAGTTACCATTTGTACTAATGAGTTTTTATACTGGCACTAAACCAAATACTATAATTAGTGGAGAAGCACCAGAGACTGGCCAAAAACTCTTTCTACCCTTTTTTTTGAACCAAAGGCAAGGGGTGTATTTGAGGTTTTCCTGTGCCATCTGCCATCCCTCGTCAGAGTCAGTGCTGGCATGGAGCATGTTCCCCGCCTGCAAATTGGCCCAGGTAGGTGGGGAGCAGTGAAGAAATCAGGAAAAAGTGGACCTCCTGCTGCTTTGAGCAACTGTTTGGCTCCAGTTGGTCATTTCATGGAAACACAGAATATAAACAATAAAAGAAATTTTCCAGGCAGGCTCAGGGAAGTCCACACTTCCTAATGCTCGATTCTGCAGAAGAGGTACTTGGTATGCAGGGTATGCAGGCCACATCTGGGTCAGCATCTGGTTTTCCTGACTCTTGGGAAAGCCCTTTTCATTCTTCCAGCACTTTGATTTGCTACCAGGCATCATGGTAGAACAGGGTGGGTGGGGAGCCCTTTTCTTATCATTCCAGAGGCTGTGGGATCACAGGCTGTTGGCCAGGCTCGAAGACATCATTTCTGACACCCCCCCACCTTCCCCAGGGCTTTGCATGAGCCTGCCCAATAAGGAGGTACACTCATCATGTACCCAGCAAACATTTCATCATCCTGTTCTCCTGCCAGCAAGCTCTGAGGATAGCAAGTCCTGCAGCAGAAAGTCCTTCTCAAGGGCTGATAAGAGGCTTGCTGCTGTGGTGCACATTCATTTCCTTTTCTTGGTGCTTCCCTGCAGACAGAGAAGAGCTACTCGTCCTGACCCCATTCAACCTTCTGTCTGTCCTGGGCTGTGTCCCTGAGCTGCAACCCGTGCTGGCATCTTGAGATGTCTTCTCAGTGCGCTGGGCTGTGCTTTCCCACTCAGCCGCCTGCCTCTAAATCGTCCACATGCACTACAAGGAAAAGCTGAAAACTGCATTCCACCCCCCTAACCACCTGACAAGTGATGGATAAGCTCGCGTAGAAAGTCATAGGGCCGAATCCCAGGGGAGTCCTTGCAAGGATACCTAGCATAGCGAGGCATGAGATAGGGCCAAGCTGGGGGGTTTGAGGAACACAGGTGAGAGGAGAACACTGGTGTCTTTATCTGCAGATGGCATGAGGAAGCTAGGGCCCTCAGTGACCTCCGAGTCACCGCCCTTTATATGAAGAAGCTGAGAACAAAGAATTGCTACAAAGTTTGGGGCAGTGAGGACCTGCCTCCTCATCTCCTGGCTCCCGGGCTCTATCATGGCCCCTCCTAAATCCTCTCACCCTCTGCATCTCTGGTCTGTACCCCAGCTCTGTACGAATAAATAAATAAATCTTAAAAAAAAAAAAAAAAAAAAAAAAAGACATCTGGCCAAGCGAGATGACTCTCCAGAGCAGCTGCTCCCACCCCCACCAAGGTGTAGGAAAGCTCTGCAGCCTAAGAAAGATCTGGAGCTGAGGCCCCTGGCCATCTTGCTTCCAGACAGAATAGATAAGAACTGGTTTAATCAATAAGTAAGTGAGCCAGGGCAATGTGTTAATGTGGTCACTTTGAACTGGGAGCAAGTTGTTGCCAGAGCCCAGAAAGGTTCCTTTCATCCCTCGGTGCAGGCACAGTGGGAGGATGGGCTGGGGTTGAGGATAAATGCTTTTCAGTCTAACCCCACTGTCCTGACAGGCCGAGCTGATCTCAGCTAGAGCACTGGACAGCAGAGGGCAGACAGGCCCATGGGGCCCTACTGGCCACGCAGGCGCTCCCTCGGGTCCCCCAGCGCAGCAGCAGCAGGGAGACCAGTCGCCAGCCTGGTCCAAACACAACAGGTTGGCCATGGAGAAATGGACGCGTCTCCGACACCTCTTCCCACAGGCTGCCCGTCAGGCTCTTTGCCAACCAGAGACCCCCCCACTGATTGTGGGGCTCATCAACACTGATCCATGAACTTCCAGCTCATTCATCTTATTGTCGCTTAAGGGTGGTCGCATCTAAGGTGGTGACAGCGAGCTGTCTCCGAGTGTGGGTGTGTCATGGGCTTGTTCCACAGAGTCTGGGTGGCGTGGTCACACTCTGTGATGCTCCTATAAGCCCAACTCTCCTACAGGCGCATTTCTCAGCAGGTATCCCAGTTGCTAAATGACACGTAACTGCCTCCCCTGGGAAGAGGTACTCCAGATATCCCATATTTATCACAGCCCTTCTCGTCTCAGTGGGTGTTTGGTTACTTGAATGTGTTTGTTATAAATCACGTTACATTGAAAAGACATCTACGAATATCTGTTCTGAGGAGGGAGGCGGCACTGTGGGCTGGGTAGTCAGAGGCCGACTGCACCCGCCCCTCTCCTCTCTCCTATTTTCTCCACACCGCTGCTTCTTGTCTGCATCATGGGCCAGCCAGACAAGACAAATGCCAACCCCGCGAGGGAGCACAAAGTGGTTCCCTACCTGCTGTGGCGGGGCTCGCCCTTGGGAGAAGGAACAGCTGCTGTCCAGCTGCACGCTGCAGTTCGCTGTCCACTGCAGGGGAGAGAGGAGAGGTCAGTGACGACAGGACACACAGGATTATCCTCACTCTGCCTGGCACCCAGGCCTGGCTCTGCCCTTGTGCAGTGGGGCCAGTGCAAAATCTTGCTCAGCCATGTTCAAGGGCACGCCCTTTCCCATCACTGGGCCAGGTTGGCATCTCCCAGGGACCCTTTGGGGAATGCTTGGGGAAGGCAAACTTGGCCTGCTAAAGCGATGAAAACTCAGCTACATTCCAAAGTCAACCAGAAGTCACTCAGGGCCTCTGATGAGTTTTGGTTGCTTGACCCGACTTCAGCCATGTTAGCTCTCTACAATGTCAAGCTGGAGTCAGAGGTGGGTGGGGCGTGAGTGTGTCTACTCCCCCACCCCCACATGGGTATAAGAGGGCCCACTTGGGAAGAGCTAGGCTGGAATCCTGTCCCACCACTCACCACCTAAGAACTCAGAGTCTGGGAGGTCGCTGGGCTCTGCCTGCACCCAATGGCTCAGACTCTCTGAGGCATCAGTGGTTTGACCAGACAAGACCAGTGTCCCCACTTCCCCTCTCCCAGTAATGCACCTGAGCTCTGAGAGCCACTGAAAGCTGGGTGCTCTCCCAGGCTTCACTTCATTATCTATAAAGTGGGGACAGGAAGGCTGGTGACCGTGCGAGGTTGAGGTGAGGACCCTTGGAAACAGCACAGAGACACAAGGCAGCATTGCAGAGTGCCCTCCCTGCTCAGCGCTGCACATTCTCTGGTGTATGAAGCATCTGCGGGCCTCTCCGGCTCACGTCCATCATTGAGCTTGACCTGCACTATCTGTCATTCCTCAAAGTTGTGAGGACAGCTGCTTCCTGTTTGACACACCTGGTCAGAACTGAGTGAGTGTGAATGCACAAGACTGACACACCCTCCTGACAGTGGGTCAAGGGCGTGACCTTCATGTGGGAAGGAGACTTTATGACAAGGCTGATGACAGAGGCTGGCTGGTACAAGTGTATTCCAGCTGCAACAAATGAGAGTCACAGACCGGAGACACAGATGTCATCTGAACTCATCTAGCAGCCAAATTGTTAAAAGAAATGAAAAAGTAAAATAAAACATAGAATATATTTGATCTCAATATATCTAAAATGTTACTTCAATAGACAATTAATATAAAAATGGTTCATGAGGGCCCTCCCTGGTGGCGCAGCAGGTTAAAGCACAGCACTAAGAAGCTAAAGCCACCTCAGCACAAGTTCAATCACCGCCTGCCCCGGAGCTGACCCACATGGCACGCAGACCTCTCCTGACCCGCCCGCTGCTCCCCTCAGCAGTGTATTTCAGTTAATCTGCCTGTTCTGCTCCCCACTCTGTCTCTGGTGAATCCTCTCACCCCCCCTTCACCTCTGGCCTGTACCCCACATGAGATATTTCATGTTCCTTTTTTTATTTTATTATTATTTTTTAACATCTATTTATTTATTTGTGCATACAGAACTGGGATACCTCCGGGGCAGGCGGGGATCAAACTCATGCAGAAGTGGCTTTCGCTTCTTAGTGAGGTGCTTTAACCCATTGCACCACCAGGGAGGGCCCCATATTTCTTTTTTTTTTTTTTAAAGATTTATTTATTCATACAGAACTGGGGTACAGGCCAGAGATGCAGAGGGTGAGAAGATTCACCAGGGACAGAGTGGGGAGCAGAATAGGCAGATCGATGAAGTACACTGCTGAGGGGAGCAGCGGGCGGGCCAGGAGAGGTCTGCCACGCCATGTGGTCACCTCCGGGGCAGGCGGGGATCGAACTCATGCTGAAGTGGCTTTAGCTTCTCAGTGCTGTGCTTTAACCCGCTGCGCCACCAGGGAGGGCCCCCCATATTCCTTTTTTTAAGTGAAGGTTTTGAAATGCATTTAGAGCAGAGGTCACGCTAGACCGGCCACAGTTCAAGTGCTCAGAGTCCCATGTGGTCGGAGGCTTCCGTGGTGGAGCAGTGTCTTCTGGGAGGCGGCACCCACTGGTGGCTTTGCTGGGTGAGTGTGCCCTCTGGCACTCACCCACCCCTGTCCTGCCCTGCAGAGGGCCTGGCCACCTCTGCACATTCCCAGGCTCTGTGTTAGCTATCCACTGAGCTCGCCCGAGGGAGCCAAGATGAAGGGAAACACCCAGGGCGTGTCCTCCCTCTCCATACCCCTCGGGTGGCATTGCCAGTCACGATGCGTCTCCTTCCTGAGGCCACCCCTCACTTCTGCCCACGGTCCGGACCCCGAAGTCTAGCCTTGGCGTCTCCCTCAGTGCCGAGGCCTCGCGGAGCTAACAGCCTCCTGCAAGGGCTGACCTCTGGGTTATGTAGTTTCTCAACTTTTTTTACTATCTTGGGTAACTAGTTCTTTCTGGGAAGCTGCTGGATCACAGCATCTCCCCCAAGATACTTATTCACATGGGGAGCCGGGAGGACAAATCCATGAGGCACCACCTTAACCCAGCAATGGAAGGCAACATTGTCTACCCACACCATGGCAGCATCATGGACTCCCCAACATCACGAGTTAGCCAAGCACATCACCCTGAGGTGTCTGTACCAAAAATGCACAGCTGCTGTCTAATCAGGAGAAAACATCTGGCCATCCAAACTGACCAACTTTCTACAAATAAGTGACCAGCGTTCTTCAAAAAGGTCAGAGGCGGGAAGAGAAGACAAGGAAAATGTCACAGTTTGGAGGAGGCTACGGAGACATAACAATTAGAGGCAAATTTGCATCTTGAAACAGAGAAGGGCATCCGTGGAAAACTGGTGGAAGTCGAATAAAGTCTCACTGCACAACTACCAATTTCTTAGGGCTGCCAATTGTATTCTGGTTACATAAGATTCACATTAGGAGAAGCTGGGTGACAGGTTGATGAGAACACTACTATTTTTGCACTTTTACTGTCATTCTAAAATAATTTTTCAAAGTAATATATCTACGTATACATACATATTTTGAATTACATATGTACATCTACAACACATGCAGACACACACTGTACGTAAAGTAACATGCACACACACAGACCCCACAATTGCTTTATGTTCTAGTCTGGCTCCCCCTTTCCTGGTTGGGGCCCGGCTAGAAGGGTTGGGGTCAGCCCCTATGTGGCCACCGGCTGGGAGATGCCTAAGTCCTGTACTGCTCATCCCAACCTAGGTAACCTTGGAGAGAAAGCCTCTCCCTTCTCCACACCCCATCTTCTCCCCCACCCCGTTTCTGGGCATCCCAAACACGCAACCTGAGCTGCATAGTGCTGATGTGACATCCCACAGGAGGCTGGCTCTTAGGTGGGTGCCCCTCCTCCTGGGGTCAGCTTGTTCCCTGGCAGGGGACCCAGGGCAGGTAGTCACAGAGAGGAGGCCAGGGGACAGCGCCAGCCACCCTCACGCTCCTGGTTAAGCTTGGCAGGAACAGTTCCAAGCTCCCATGAGACCACTCTGCTTTGTCAAAGGCCATTTCTTACTGTATATGCCACTAACCTGGAGAGATGTCCAGTAACTGTACTGCAAAGGAGGTGGGGGGCGTTCTGATAGACAAGGAACTGTGTGCTCTTGGCGGGGGGTGGCCACGGAAGGAGGGGTGAGGTGCAGGGAGGAAGCCCAGCAAGCCAAGATTCCTGGAGAAGAATCTGGAGCCTGGGCATAGAAAGGGGCAGGTGGTGGCAAACGTGCCTCTCCTGCTGCGGCCAGAGACTTCTCCTGGGGAAAGCAAAGGCTCCAGTTAGGGGAGGCCCCGTGGCCCAGGGGAGAAGCAGGCGGAGGCTAGCTAGAAGGACCCAACATTCAGGTTTCTGTTGTACTGGAGGTGGAGAGGGAAGCCAAGTGGCTCTGAGAAGGTGGTGAGGTAGTGAGGGTCTGCATCAGCGGGGGGGTGGCCAGTGGGGGGAGGGGTGGGGCCAAGAGGGCAGAAGGTGAGGATGGAACCCCACCCTGACTGCTGGCCAGGGCTGGCTGGGGAAGCTGTTGGAGGAGGGGGAGGGTCTAAGGTCCACAGCTTCCCAGAACCTTCCACCACCACAAGGAATTATGTGGGCAGCCTTGCTCCCCCTAGGGAAGTGTTCCTGTTCCCCCTAGTGCAAGCGTTCACCCTCCTGCCCCTCAGCCAGGGGCAGCGCCAGGGACAGGCTACTCCTTGCTGCTGCCTGATGAGCCCCAAGGGGCCAGTGTTTCTTCCCTGGCCCTGACAGTCCCTGGGAGTCTCCCGTCCCCCCAGAGCTCCTCTCCCTTCCCCCCAAAGCTCCTCCCTGCCTCTGCTGAATTCTGCTCTCAGCGCTGTCTCCTTTCTTCTTAGGCTGCAGCTACCACCCCACCCCCACCACTGCCTGTTCAGTCTAGAAAAATCTCCAGACACCGACCTTCCCCAACCTGTCCTGTGCTCAAGAGGATTTCATAGGAAGAGAGGGCCCTCCCTTCCCGAGTGGGTCCCCAGATAGGGGTCCCACAGGAGACTCTTCTTCAAGATAAATGGGTTCACAGCTGGGGAGTAGAGGAGAGTCCTCCTGAAATGGACGTGGAACAGAAAGAGGAAGCAAAGTGGAAAGCTTTATGTAGGGGAACACACGCTGACCCCACCTGAGCCTACCGTGGCTGAGGGTCCGCACAGAGCTGTTACCATCTATTTTTTAATTTCAAAATCTGAGATAAGAATGACACAGGGTTAAAATTTAATAAACAAGAGGCTACAGATGTTTATTCTCTGCTCTTATTAGTCATTTAAAATAAATGAGTTCCAATCTGTTATCTGTCATCTCCATCCCAGGATCCACCGTATTTTTTGGGAGCTGTCTGTGAAGTACTGGGGTGGGGGTGGGAAGAGGGCGTGAGCGGGGGAGGGGAAAGGAAAAGGATAGCTTGAGGGAGCCCCACTTTTCAAGGGTACCTGCATACACCCACCCCGCCCCCATAGGGTCTGGCCCTTTCAGATACTGGAGCTGAGCCCTTGGCTAGAGCCACTGCCAGCGAGTCAGAAGACTAGACACAGATGGGCCCAGGAAGGCTAGTGCTCTGAGTTGGGGGGGTGGGGGGGGAGGGGAGACATCCTACAGGCACAACCAGCTGGCCAGGAAGGCAAAGTACCCAACATGTCTACCTCACCTGGCCCTGGAAAACATTCCAAATTGATTCAAATCCAAGATACAAGTTTATACTACACCCATATCTAGAACTGCGTGACAAACGAAATCATGAACAGAATTAAAGACAAGCAAGAGGCTACGTGTATAACAAAAGGTTTGTAGTGTTACAGGACAAGGAGAGAGGGGCACCACTGAACCCCAAACCTGCCTGCTCTAAGTGGGTTCTGCCATCTGCTGCATCAAGACAAAACATATAAAACTTTAATGAAAAGGGACTTTACTACAGTGAGTATACAATACAGAAAACAACGAATATAATGTCTAAATCAGACACCTGAAGTGACCCATCCCCTCGTGGGCAAAAGTCAACCCAAAACGGACTGGCGCAGAGCAAGGCCCGAATGTCCGTCACAAGCCTAAAGCACCTTCTGGCCGGGACCCATAGAAAAGGGTCAGAAATGGCCAGACAAATCTGGGAGGAAAAGAGCAACATCAAAATCAATATAAACACTGCCAGAGTCACCTCCCTACAGGTCTCTCACCCACATCTGCCTTAACCAGTCCAGGGCCAGGAAACAAGCACGGTTTCCTCATCACATGTGCTCCATGTGGCTTCCTCAGGTCTCCTTCTGGCTCTCCATCCAGCTTCCTTCTTTCTCTCTTCTGATTCCTTCTCTCTCTTTTTTCTCTGCTCAGCTCCACCCTCCTTCTGGGTGGGGCAGGGAACCTGTAACTTCTCTTTTTCCTAGGGACCACCCTGTTACAGTGGGACTACAGAAAGGTCATTGCTCCCTCTAGGGACACTGCTCTAGACGTGTAGCCATAACACTTCCCTGCCTCCCCCCCCCCAGCACTTCTATTATCTGCACCTGAAAGTGAGGCAAGGCCTGGTTAAGCAACTCACCCGGTGACATGGCCCACAAAAGATGGAATGCTAATGGGTGTAAGGAGGTATTAATGCAATTGTTCAAATTATTTTTTTAGTGTTTTGTTTTGTGTGTGTGGAGAGGGTGGCTAGGTACTAATTCAAAGAGCCAATAAAAATGTCTGATACCAAGTGTTTTTAGTAAGGTGTAAAACTGCTCCCTGTTCCCTGCCCAGCAGGCAGGTCTGGGAGGCTGGAACAGATAAGGAAATGCTGGAGCTGCCTTGGGGACAGGTGATGAGATGGGCCACCAGGCCAGAGCCCAGCCCAGATCCAGGAATGCAGAAACAGTGTCAGGACACACCCTGTGCCAAAGGTCGGCGCCCAAGACCAGGCATCCCAGCAGACAACCGGTGCAACTGGCACCTCAAGTTAGAAAGTCCATGGAACAGCATGAAAGAGCCTCAGCTCCTTCAAGCTCAACCTCCCTGGTCTTGCCCTCTGCCTCTTCAGTCTTTCAATAAATTTACCTTTTTTGGTCTCCACTTGGTCCCTGTTGTATCAGGAGGCAGATTTCCCTTTTCCTAAAAGACTCAACAATATGCCACCAGTCCCATATTCCAGTGTGTTCATCCACCCATCGAGCGTCCCCAGCCTTGGGCTGTTGTGAATGATGCTGCTATTCACCACAGGTGTGGTGTGCAAGGGCCCAATTAATCTTGGCTTTCACTTCTTTGGGGTCCACAACCACAAGCAGAACTGCTGGGTCATGTCTCATTCGGGGAAAGTACTTAGAATTTTTTGTTGCTGATACAAAGGATCTCATTGGGAGAAGTGGTGAAACATTAGCTCTGTAGATTAAATAATAGTACTATATCAATGTATATGTCCCATGCCGTGATTCTGTAGGAGAAAGACTTTGCCCCAGGAAACACACGCGGAAGTATTTAGGGGTAAAGTAGAATCAAATCTGCAAATCACACTTAAAAAGATCAGAAAAAAACTGCCTAGAGTCAATCAGTCTGTCTATCCATCCATCCCTCTACAGACCTAAAGCGAAGAGTAAAGAGATGGGGCGGGGTCCGGGTGGGAGAGGGACAGAAAGTGCTGCAGTAAAATAGTGACATTTGGAGAATCTGGGTGAAGAATATGCAGAAGCTCTTTGTCCTATTCTTACAATGTTAGGTACCGCTGCAATCATTTCCAAGTGACACTCATGGGAAAAGTCATGCTATCCAATATTTCTTAATCACAGGGGTGTCAAAGTCACCCCATGAGCAATTTGAGGTTGTGGGAGCCACCACTCTTACCCAAGACCCTGCTTCCTTGTGAGGGGCCTGAGAAGAGGCATGGCTTCCTTGGAGCCCAAGCACTGGGTGGCCAGCAGCACAGTCCTGTCGGCCTGAGACCAGAACTTCTCAAAGGTGCACGTCCAACCACCTGTTACCCTGGCGTGTGGCCCACTGACCAGAGAGAAGGGCCAGGAGGGGTGGTGGGACTGAGACCTCTGGCAGGCAGCTCTTGCTCCATCCACAGGGCCTCTTGGGAAAGCCGGGAAGGAGGCTGCCAAGGGTGGGGGTTTGAGGAGGAAAAGGGGCTTCTTTTTTTCTCCTATCTTAAATAATTTCCCATTGTAGAGACAGCATGCCACAGTGACGAAGGGCTTTGGTTCTTAAAGCAGTCAATCTTGAATTCATACTCCTGCTCTATCACTTATCTTATGACTCTGGGCAAGTCACTTCATTCCTAAGACTCGGTTTGTCCCACCTGGAATAGTAACAGAATTGACCTGTAGCAGGGATGTTAAGTATATGGCACCTGGAGCCAGACCACCTGGTTCGAACCTCAGTTTGGACACATCTTTCCTGGGTGACCCTGATTCAATTCTCTGGGTCTCAGTTTCCTTCCCTGCAAGCTGGCAACATCTTCATGGAATTGTTATGAAGAGTAGATGAATTAACATGGAAATGTGGCAGTCTCCTTTCTTGACTTGGGGCTCCATCTTTGACCCTCTTCTCCAAATCCTTGGGTTTAAAATATGTCATCTATTTTAAAATGGAAATATCAGGTCATCACCACCACTGGAGGTCCCTCTGCACACTTAAATGTTTGTGTATTACAACAGCTGTCACTACCTTACACCACTCACATCCGAAACTTGAAATCTCGTGGCCTCCCTGGTGGCCTAGGCGTTAAATATCAGTGCTACCACCGCGCGACCTGAGTTCGATCCCTGGCCAGGGAGGTGACCCCCGTGGCACAGCAGACATCTCTTGTCCCACCCTTTGCTCCCCTCAGCAGTACATTTCAGTTTGCCTGTCCTGTCCCCCACTCCCTCTCTGGCCTGTACCCCATTTCTTCTAAGCAAAAATAAATAACATTTTTAAAAATAAAACAAAACCTGAAACCGTGGTCTTTGCACCCTGAAGCTGTTCTTCCAGGGTGTTCCATATGTAATTTCTGCAAACTCTGGTCTCTTTGCTTAAATTCAAATCCTCAGGCCCTCTCATTAGAAAATTGTGTTCTCTATACCTTTAAAGCATAAGCAAACCCGACTGCTTCTCCACACCTCCACCGTGACCACCTGCTCCCAGTCACCACCATCTCCACCCAGACCTTCATCACCGAAAATTCGTAGCACATCCAGTGTGAGATTCTCTGCCCCATCCCACCCTGCCCCTCCTCTGCCACGCTCCAGCCAGCCTCGTCTCACCAGCCTGGTCCCTCTATGTCCCTCTGCCTTGGAGTCTCCTTCTGGTAGGATCCTGCTACCCTTCTCCAGATCTCGGCTCACAAGTCCTCTCCTAAGAGAGCCGTCCTTCACAAGGTAGTATTCCCAGCCCACCTTCCTCCATGCATCATCTTGAAACACCTAGTTCCTTCTTAGTCTCTTCCCCCACAAAGTAAATGCTGGGGAGACAGGAATTATGGTCCATTCTGTCCACGACTTTGTCCCCAGAGCCTAGAACAGGGCCTCAATCAATGTTAGCTCTCATGGTATTGTGCTATTTCACCACTAGTAACTGGCAGGAGATGAACTGATCAAGAAATTCTGCTTTATGTTGAAACCACCAATACCTAGAATGGCGTGTTAAATAAACAAGTAAGCTAAAAATTAGATGTACGCTAGAAGCATAATTTGGGGGGGGGAGGGAAGTCAACATTTTTGTCATAAAACTGTGGTGGCACATCTCTGTTTTTAGAAGGCTTCTTTATCCATTTACTGATTTAAAATCACATAAAATTTGAATTTATTTTTTAAAAGGCTGGTTAATTGATTAAAAAAAAAAAAAGGACTCAACTTCATCAGAAGTCAAGTTGGGAGACAATTTGCCCCAATGCCCTCTAGTGGTGGGTGCATCGGAACAGCGGTGATGAAGAGCAGGTTGGCAATAGCTATGAAGATAGGTTCTGCTTCCCAGAATCTTCCTCACAAAACACTTTGTGGAAAAGGAGGCAGATTCAACAGGGGGAAAATCTGGAAGTAACCTGTTCAGCAACAGATGGACAGACCACAGTTAGATGAGTTCCTGAACAACATGGTCACTACTAGAAAATAAGATTTTTTAATAGTCCATTTCTACAAGCTATAGTATTTGTATCTTGGAAAGGTGAGGCAGAGGCGAGAAAGCTAACCCACTAATCTGATGGAAGGTAGGGAAGGCAGTCAAGGGAATCCTATCCCTGCTGTCTGATTTCTTATGGGCCGTGAATATAGTATGTGCAATTAAAAATAAATGATTTTTTTAAATAAGAAGACCAGAGTGAGTCGCCCATGCTCAAGCACCCCACAACCCCCCTTAACTCACTTCTTCTGTTAAGCTTTTCATGGGTAGTCCACCATTGAGCGCTTCCTCCTACAGCAGAGATGGCAGGGGAAAGGGATTCAAAGGGCAGGAAGAAATTAAAGATTGGGAGCAGGAACAGGGCAGGCGGATGAAAGGAAAAGCATGGAAGAGAAAGAGAAGGAGAAACTGTGAGAGAGACATCGAGTCAACTTGAATGCAGAGCTTCCTCAACGTACAATGGAGTTACACCCCAATAAAGCCACGATCAGCTGAAAGCATCTTACTTAAGGTGGAAGAGCCAAGTCTGGCCGCCATAGCTCCTGAGACTCCGCTGTCTGCATGGAGTCACTTCACACTGTCGTGAAGTCCAGCCTTTGCAGGTTAGGGACCTGGGCACCCTTGCCCACCCCGCAATGTTCTCATGGTTGCATTTCTCTTTGTGAAGGCACCTTACATCACGGACAAAAGCCAGGACTCCCAAGCAGCATTAAGTGCTATGGGACGTTACCTTCACTCTCACTGGCTCTTAATTTGACCCTCATCGGCTCTTACTAAGAATTGGTGAAAGAATGGCCTTCAGCAAATGCATCTGCTCCCTTCAGTACCCCAAAAGCCCATCCATCCAAGGCAGTGGTGCAGCAGGCCGTTGCCATGGAGAGGTGGGGATGGGCCTCGGTGCTGGCTTTCTCTGCCAACCTCAGCAGGACATCAGTCACATGGAGACTGATGTGGAGGCCAAGGCCAGGCCTTCCCATTCAGCTGAACTCCGGGTGGGTCTGTGTGATTCCAGTGTGCAGCCAGAGCAGAGAACAGGAGAGAGAAGTGCAGCCAGGCTCTCCCCACCTACAGCTCCCCGCCCCCCCCCCACACCCCCTGTTCTCTCCTACTACAGGCCAGTTGTCAATGAGACTTTGGAGTCTTCATTCTCACTCCATAGGGAAAACATCTTAACCATCCAACAGCTGTTAGTCACAGCCTGTACCCAGAAGAAATCTGGTGGGAGGGGGCAGGGCCAGCCACAGAGGAGTGGTCAGCCACTGCCCACCTTCTCGCCAGCAGAATAGGGCTACAGCCCTCCTCCTTCGAAGGGCAAAATGCACAACTCCAGGGTGTGTCTGTGGAGACTTGGAACCCACAGGAGGCAAGGCACCCCTGAGATGTGGGGAAAGGGTATTTCACCTGCCCAAAGTTTTTGTAAACTTAAGACTGTACCCTCTCTTGTTACTCAGCTAAAGAAAAAGTTTGTTATCCATTCATCCGTCCAGCCACTAGTCTGTCCCTCGATCCAGTCACCCTTCCTTCCTTCTAATGGCTGCTTCAAATAAGAGGAAAACTCAACTGAGTGTCGCATGCTCAATCTCCCCACCGCTCTCCTTAACTCTCTTCCGTTAAGCTTAAGCTTTACATGGGTGGTCCTACCCTTCAGGGGGAAGGAGAACCCCACCAACCTCGAAGCATTTTTCTCCTTCAGTGTCAACGGTCATCTCTCAGCCCCTAAGAAATGACCTCACCATCTAAAAAGCAACATTCTTCTCCACTCCCTCAAGTTTTCTCAAGGTTTCCAAGATTCTTTCCTCTCCCAGAAACATCAAAACACCATGGCAGACAGGCAGACAGGACATTCTCCGAGGGTTTGTTTTTTGCTTTTGGCCTCCATCCAAAACAGTCATCAGATTAAATAAAAACAAGCAAAAGTGCTTCAGCAGAAAGCTTTCCCATAAAGCTGTGTCAATAGAGAGCTCATTTTCAAAAAAGTGTGTTATCTGATCCTGGCCTGGCTTAGCCCTGGCCGCAGCAGCCCCTCCTCTGACTTGTGCCCGGCAGGCTTTGGGCGTATCCGTGGGGGTTGGTGGGGAGCAAGACAGTGATGTCCCCCTCTGGCCTGCCGCTGCAGCTGAGCCCTGGGGTTCTGCCAAGCACTGCGTTCATCCGCGTAACTTCAGGGAGGAAGCTAAGGCGCATGTCCAGACCTCACAGCGGCCAGGTTTCCACACCCTGCCTCCCGGCACGGCACGCAGCCATCTGAAATCCCCAGAGACCATCCTCTCTGGCCGGCCCGCATCTGGGCGTCGGAGTCTGGGGAGGGTGCTGGCCTCAGGAGGGTCGGAGGTGTTGTGAGCGCACGCGTGGCTGCCTGCTCTGCCTCCTTGGTAAGCCCCGGTGCAGAGCTGGAGGAAAACCATAGGCTCGCTCTGGCTTCCCAACTGGCTGGCGGGTCTGGGCCTTCTGCCCAGCCAGACAGGGAGCCAGCCAGGCTTTTGGCTTTTCTCAGCGCAGGGCACCAACGCAGGGCACCAAGGGGCTCCTCACGACTCTCTCTTGGGGTGGGACGGTGAGTATGAGAGCGCGACACCTGGGCCCGACACCTACAGGGAGAGCACATGCTCCCCCGTGTGCTTGCAACCCCCTGGCTCTCTGCAGCCTCCAGCCTCTCATCACCTGTGACCTTCCAACATCCCCAGGGCAGTAGAGCAACCCCCCACTGGCTGCATAAGAAACCAAACCTCAGAGAACTTGAGGGGTTTGCTCAAGGTCACACAGGCAGCTGGAGGCAAATCTGGACCCAACTTTTGAACAAATGCCTGTGGGAACTGACGGTGCTCACGAGGACGTGGGGCAATGGCCGCTCCCTTCACGGCTCGCTCTCTCGGGAGACCTTGGACTTCTAAACCTGGCCCTACAGTCTTTCACCTTAGTCCACTTTCCACCAAGGCTGGGGCTGCCAAAGACCCACCCAGGAAGTGTCCAGTTCAACCCAGATTCCGACCAGAGCCTCTGTGTGCCTGGCAGGGTGTGGGCACTAGGAATCCCCCAGGGGACGGCCTGATATGTGTTCTTTGGCTTGCAGCAACTGAGGGTACTTGAAATCAGAGGAAACATTCACAAGTTAGTTTTTTGACTGTGTGCATTTGTGGGAAGCTATAATCACCAATCGTCTTCTTGAATATACGCTTGTTAAGGACAGGGAACAGGGCTTAGCATATAGTAGATGCACAATAAACGTGTGTTCAATGACTAGCGGGTCTGGCTAGTTCCCAGTCACCCATGGGGAGAAGACACAGGCAAGGGCTTCCTGCCTGGAGCCACACTCTGCTGGGCAGGGAGGCTGACCCCTTGGGAATCTGGGGCCAGGTGATCAGAGGCTGCTTAGAAATTGGGTCCCCATCACCCTCTCTGAGTTTGCCACCACACCTGCCCACACCACAGCCCCCTCCCTGGGCCATGCTTACGTGCGAGATGTGGGACTGTGTCTTCTCACTCTCGCCATCCCCCTCTGTCTTGTCCGCCAGCAGCCCCTGCACTTGGTACTCAAGCACGTAGCTGTCGATGAAGCGCTCCAGCTCCTCAATCTCCTGGGAGCGGCTGCTCCCAGCCTCGGAGGAGGCGGATACTGCTGAGGAGTTCTCCATCCCTCCAGCTCAGGGCCCTGGACGGGCTGTGGGAGAGAGGACAGACAGCTGTGTGAGACACTGCTGGAAGTGGAGGGGCCCCCACTTGAGAAGAGCTCCCCATTCTTGGAGGCCTTCACCATGGCATCTTGGGCTCCCAGCCGCCCTGTGACTCCAGTGGGCTGACAGCGCCTTCAGTGTGACAAATATGCTATAATTCCCAGATGGAATTGGCCAACACAGTAGCTTGTATGGTCAGGTCAGTCCTTACCTGGACCTTACCTCCTGGGAAAAAACAGGAGATAAGCCCGCTTGAGGAAACAGTCTTCCTTAACTTGAAGTTAATGAAATCCACCAGAAAGCACAATAAAACAGACATCAGGCTTTCATGTTGCTGACCCACGTGTTAGAATGTGCCAGGGGGTTCCCAGACCACCCCTCCACAGGGCCTGTGTCCTCCAAGAAAATGCCTCCTTCCAAAGAGACTATTCCTCTTCGGACAGCAGCCTCTCCCCTTAACCGGTCAGTGGATACCTGTAGACCGTAAGCTGCAAATATGACTTTGCACCCTTGTCGGGGTACAGCTGCAGGAACACGTGCCCCCCAGTCGGCAGGGAGAGAGCACTGCTATCGCTCTCTGCTCAGACCGGGTGGGCCCAGCCACTGCCGGGGCCCCATGCTCCTTGTCCCCTGCAAGGGGACCTTGGAAGTAGGAAGAGCTGGAAAGGTTCTCACTCCTACCTCCCTTCTCAGCAGGAACTCTCCTCCCTCCAGAAGGCTCTAAGCCACGTGGGAAGGGACTTTACAGCTTGTCTGGCATCCCTTTCATTGTCTGCTAAGCTGAGATGCCCATGGGGCCCACCTGGCAGAAGGAAACAGCTGCAGGGGCTTCACCATCTGACCTAGTGCAAAGGTCTTCCACCCACCAGCACCAGGAGAGACACAAAGAAGATGAGAACAGCACATGCTCAGGACGGAGACCGCAAAGGCTGGGTGTGCCGAGCGCGTTGCTATGATCGTAAAGGCAAGGTCCTAGCAGGTTTAAAGGCACATTGGAATTTCAAAACCTTCTATTACTGAGGCTGTTTCTTGGAGCACAGACATTGGCCTCCAATCAAGAGTCTGTTGAATTTTTAACTGTAACGGATCTAAAACAGGGCAAGGAATAGTCTGTTAGGTTCCAGAAATGCTGCTGACACTGTGAATGTTAACTCCTCAAACCTTTGCTGAACTTCTTGGAGGCTGGTGCTGGTGACGGGGAGGGCACACTGCCCAGGGAAGAGGATTGCCTTGGTGGCAGTTTCACTGGCCTCATGACTCCGTTTTGTCTGCTGGCTGGTGCAGGGCACAGCCCCCCTTTTGGCCTGCTCCAAAGGCTGCCTGAGCCAGAGCCCAGCCCCATGGAACAGCATGGTGCCATGGGAGGCACATTCTCTGCTCCTGAGCTCCTAGGGGCTCGTGGGTGTGTCTCGCCACGCCAGAGGAAGGAGTCTCAGGTGCGGGCCTGGTGGTGCTCTCACCCGAGGTAGGGAACCCAGGTGTGGAGGCCAGCATAGCAGAGGGCATGTATACAGTGGGCTCAGACCGGAAGAAGGGTAACTAGGGGTGCAGGGACACAGTTGGAGGTGGGGATGGCTGAAGCATATCCTCTCCATGCAAGGCCCACAGGCCCAACTTCCCTTCTACCAGTAGTACCCAGCTTCCCCCACTTCTAATGGCTGCTGTGCCGTGCTGTGCTCTAGCACCCCCTGGGGGCATGACCTGGAACATGCCATGTATGGTAGAAAGAGCCCTAATAGTGCCCTGGGTGTATACTCCCTCCCCAAGTTATTCAGTTAAACATGACACTAGGCCTTTCTGGAAAGGGTTTTACAGATAAATTCTACAACAGTGAACCTCATGAAATGAGACTATTCTGGAGGGCCTGAGCTTAGCACTGAGGCTCTAGGGACTTGAGGTTAAGATTGGAAGCCTGTTGCTGGCTGAGGGGATGAGTACAAGGATTAGGGGTGTTTCAGGGGGGTCTCAGGGATCTGGGAGCAATTCTCGGCCAATTCCCAACAAGGCAAAGGTCACCTCAGTCCTACAATCATAATGAAGAAAATTCTACCAACTGCCTAAGAGCTGGGGAGCACATTTTGTCCCCTGTATCCCCCAGGCAAGAACTTGATTTTATCCTCATTTACAGAGCTGGAGATTGGACCATCAGAACTGTGACCAGATAGTCGGGTATCGTAAGCTGCTAAATTCATAGTACTTTTTACACAATAGTAGGAAACTAACAGGGTCTGTCTCGGTCTGCTTCTGCTCGCACTGTGCCTCTCCCAGAGACCCTACCCCCTCCCTCACCCACCACATCTAGGGGCCTTCAGACTCACAGAATGCCAGAGCAGAGGGGTAGAGGCCATCTGGCAACTAGCCCAATCCCCTGGCTTAAGGGTGGTGTAAAGAGCAAGAGTCACCAGCCTTGGACACTGGACATGAATATAGTGATGTCAACCTAGAACTGGCTAAGTGTGATCCACGCCCCTGTCATGCACCAGTACCCTTCTCAGCACGCAATGTGCTTTCGCCCACTTACCCCATACAACAACTCGATGAAGCTGGTTGACCATACTGCTTAGAAGAGTGAGGTTCAGAGAGGTTAAGTAATCTGTCCAAGCTCACACAGCAGAACACCAAGCCTGCTGACTCCCCTTTGCCTCTTCATCCCACCTCCTGGTAGCCTGCTCAGGCCCTCAGACATCTCCTAGGCCTCTCTTCCCCACTGCCTTCCCATCATGCAGTGAAGCTTCTGGTGCGGAACTGCAGCCCTGGAGTGTCGGGCCGCAGGCCTACCTCAGCGTGGAAACCTAGCCACCTCAGCAGGCTGGGTGAAGTCCAGAGAGGGTTGAAAAGGAGCCACCTGTAGGAAAAGCCAGGGCCCAAGGCCTTGCCTGCTATTCCTCAAAGACGGAAGATCTTATCGAGGGCTTCCTAGCACCTTTGCAGGTAGAGGCAGAGGCCTGGGTTTGCAGGAACCCAAAGGAGAGTTTCCCTGCAGACAGGTGCTCTGCCCACAGCAGCAGCTCTGTGCTGCTCTGCTGGGCTGGCCAGTCTTCAGGGTGCTCTCATGGGGCCACACCACAGTTTTGTGAAGGAAATGGGGAGCAATAACTACCCCAAACCTATATGAGCGCTCCAGCAAGAAGTACAGGCATAGAGACCCACCCCTTGCTGGATATTGGTGTCCAGAGAAAAAAGGAAGATGCCCTGCACAGGTCACATGCCTTGCGTGCTTCCCCCTCCAGGCACTGCTGCCCATCAGATTCACAGGTGTAGCCTGACCGCGCCTCACCTCAGTTGCCCCAGCCTTCTGCTGGGGCCTCATCTAACACAGGCTGGCAGATACCTGCAGAACCCACCTACAAAACTCTTTGCAGGTGCAAAGAGCCAATGCCCTTGGCCAGGGCAAACAACACTTCTTTGGTCCCCCAGATGACAAATGAGGCGCGTTCTTCATGGTCCTTGAGCAGGTCCCAGTAGGCCAAGCCCAGTTATCTGCGCTAGTGACCAGGCCCACAACGCCCCCTGCTGGGCTCACCATCTTCCATGTCACTCCCCTCAAGGACACTTGTCACTGAGGTGTTTCTGGAAGTCTGCTTTCCCAAAGAAAGCCAGGCTAACAAGTCACTGGGGCTCACTGTATGTTCCAGAATGAGTCCCTGTCAAGAAGCCGGGAGGCCAATCCTCAGCAGGAAAGCCCAGGCGTTACCTCCATACAGAGAAGAGGGTGGAGGAAGGACAGGGAGACAGACCTATCCTCATCTCCTCCACACCAGGCTGGGATTGTCAGGCACTCATGTCCCTTATTTCTACTGTGGTCAAATATACATGACACAAAACATCCTGTTGTCACCATTTTTCAGTGTACAACTCGGTGGCCCAGAGCTACTTACCACCACTGCCATGAAACCATGACTTCTACCTAATCCCAGAAATGTTTTTTCTTCCAGAACAGAAAGTCTTTGTCCATTAAACAACTCCCCACCCAGGACCTTGGCACCCACGGTCCATGTCCTGGTCCCATGAATGTGTCCATTCAGGGGGCCTTACGGTCCTCATGTGGGCATTTCACCAATCCCAGTGTTTTCCAAATTCATCCATTGGCAGCCTGTGTCAGGCTACACACCTCCTCCTGGCTGAAGATGAACTCATGTGCATAATACTCTGGGCCATGGGCACTCTCTGTTCCTCCACTCATCTACCCAAGATATTTGTATGGTGTCCCCATCACCATTGTAACTAATGCTGCTCTGAATAAGAAAGAAGGGACTGGAGTTATCACACTCCCAGACTTCAAACTATACTATAAAGCCATAATAATTAAGACTGCATGGTACTGGAACAAGAACAGACATACAGAACAATGGAATCAAATAAAAAACTCAGATATAAATGCACCGCTTTATGGACAGATAATCTTTGACAAAGGAGCAAAGAATATGCAATGAAACAAAAGAAAGTTTGTTCAACAAATGATGCTGGGAAAGCTGGGCTGTTAATGTGCAAAGAAAAAAATAAAGCTAGATCACTACCTCACACCATACACAAAAACCAACTCAAATGGATTAAAGAACTAGACATAAGACCTGAAACCATAAAATATATAGAAGAAAATATCGGTGAAACACTGCATGACATACACCTCAGTAACATCTTTAAAAATACAATACCCAAGGCCCTCCCTGGTGGCGCAGCGGGTTAAAGCGCAGCACTGAGAATCTAAAGCCACTTCCGCATGAGTTCGATCCCTGCCTGCCCCGGAGGTGACCACATGGCGCAGCAGACCTCTCCTGACCCGCCCGCTGCCCCCGTCAGCAGTGTGCTTCGTCGATCTGCCTGTTCTGTTCTCCACTCTGTCTCTGGTGAAGCCTCTCACTGCCCCGAGCCTCTGGCCGGTGCCCCAGTTCTGTATGCACAAATAAATAAATCTTAAAAAAAAAAAAAATACAACACCCAAAGCACAGACAGTGAAAGAAAGGGCTACATCTTGCGGCAAGATCAGGATGCAAATCCTCCAGTAGCAAGGCCGCTGGCTAGGCTGCTGCTCCAGCCAGAGAGCTTTGGTTGCAGGGATTAGAGAGAGTGATAAGGGGGTAGGGAGCAGGCCCAGAAGAGGGGAGGGTGGGAGAGGAGAGGCCCTGCTGGCTACTGTCAGGTGCAGAGCGATGCGGGTGGAAGCTGGAACCAGGAGTATGCTCTGCAGTGTCCACCCTGCCCTCGCCCCTCCAGGTGATGGATGAGCAGGGAGAAAAAAGCAAGAAGCAGAGGCAGGAAAAGCGTTGAGGCTGCCACATTTGTTGGCATGGGCAGGCAGCTCAGAGCCTGCAGCTGGAGAGCCCGTCTGGTGGGCACAGCTTCAGGAGGGGTGCAGACTGGCAGAGACTGCAGAGGACCAGAGCAGCAGGGCTCCCTGACCTAAGGTCCCCAAGGTGGACTTGACACTCTGTGTGCTAGGACTCTTGGACAGCCATCTGGCAAGAAAGGTGTCCCCCCGCCCCCCTCCGCACCCCATTGTTGGGGCATCTGTGTGTTAAGCAGCCTCCTCCCAGTCTTGGGCCCAGGACATCCTTTGCCTCGGGCAGTCACTATGCGTGACTGAAGCTGGTGGGCCTATTATATATATATAAACTACTTTA
>NW_004567117.1:30992994-31002874 GCF_000260355.1 Condylura cristata | reverse complement strand
TCGCCAACATTTGTTGTTGCTAGTTGTTTGAAGATGTGCCATTCTCACTGGGGTGAGGTGGTATCCCATTGTCTTAATTTGCATCTCCCTGATTACAAGTGATGTTGAACATTTTTCATATGCTTGTTGGCCATCTGCATTTCCTCTTTGGAGGAGTGTCTTTTTAGCTCTCCTGTGGTGGGCCTATTTCTAAGGTCCCAAAACAAAAACATCTAAGCATCTCCTACCCTGCCCCTGCCCCAAACCCAGACAAACCGGTCCCTTGTACTTTGGCCCAGAGCACGTGGCCTCCTTCGAAAACTGGACCTCAGCAAAGGTGCGTCCGCTGACCTCGTGGGGCTCTCTCCTCCAGGTGGGATCACCCCGCCCACACCCCCACTTGGCTGCTGCCTGCCTTTGAGCCTCTGAGGTCTCACAGCTACCTTCAGGAACCAGTGGTCTGGAGGAAAAGAGATAAGAAGCCGAAACTGTCCCAGCATCTCAGCATCCTTCAGCTCCTGCCCGGTGACAAAGGGCATTAGTAGCTGCAGGTTTAGCCAATCCCTTTAGGAGCAGCCAGGCATTACAGGCCTTATCTCCTCCCCAATCCCTGGGAGAAATCCCGTGACCTGCAAGCCAGCTGAGACGCTGACGAGCTGGCGCCTCAGGCCCTTCTCTGGGGAGCACATCATTCCAAGCCTCAGAGGAAGCAGCACCACACCCCTCAGCCCTCGCTTACACACCCCCACCCCTCCCCACTTCCATGGCAGGCACCCCACCTGGCAGCACACCCATCTGGGACCTCACACAGGAACCCTGGGAGCACTCAGCTCCTGCCTCTCTGGCTCATTTCTGTCTTCCCGTGCATTTTTTGGTTTTGGCTGCTATAAAGACCCTGCCTCCTGGGCCCAGCGCGGCTGCTTGCCAGCTACGTGGTGCTAGCAGGGCCTTGCTCTCGGCTTCTGGCCCACAAGTCTGTCCACTGCCCCAGTAGGAGAGCAACTCCACAGACGAACATGGGCACATCTGAGCTGTGCGCGGGCAGGAGGCCCCGTGTCCTCACAGCTCACCTCACATGGAGTCACAGCACCCTGCCTCCACCGCCCAGACCATGGCCCGGGCCACCTGCCCCAGCAGTTGGGCTCTCCTGGACTCCCTGCAAGGTGTCGCGCCTGGTGACTCCCGTACATACACAGGGACCCTGGCCCGCCTCGCCTCCCCACCTTCACAGTCCATGCCCAAGGCACTCCTCTCTGTCGGCTGTCAGGGACTCCCAGAGCAGGGCCAGGCCACGCTGCCCGCTGAGAAAGTGGGAGGAACGAGGCTGCCCGGATACACAGGGCCCAGGGACAGAGAACGCCCACAGCTCTCCCAGAGGGAGCCATGGAAACCCTCTTCACAGCGACCTGCTGCCAACCCACCCCTCCAAGTCCAACCCACACACAAGGCTGGCCCCTCTCTCCCCTAATGCCCAGCTGAGCACTCGAATGGTCTGAACACCTGCCTCCTGCTCAGCTACACCATGAGATTATGACGGAGCTGGGGAGACTGAGGAGGAGGCCTTCTGGGCCCTGGGCCCACTCCCCTAGGGTTGGCACCACCTAGCCACAATCTCCCCTCAATATCCATGTGTGTGAGTACAGTAGGTGTGTCCCAGCTCCCTTTTCAGATGGGGACTCTGGAGCAATGTGCTTGTGACCTAAGGACAGGGCAGGACAAGAACCCAGTCTGCCTCCAACACCCCGGTCTTCCCGGGACAAGCACCATCTCAGTCCCGCCCCCCCGCGATTGAGCAGGAGAGTCGCTGGTGATCCCACCAGGCTGTACTGTGGGGCAGAATCGCTGTGGCACGGAGGGGAAAGAGAGGGATAGAAAAGATGCTGCAAAGGTCTCTTCCGGAGAAGGTGCGGGAAAGCCAAGCTCGGCAGATGACAGACATGTGTGAGCTATGTCTTGTACCTCATAGAATACAGCATGAACTAATGATGAAAGCGCTGGCCAAGGTGACATTGAAGACTCGGGTACAGCAGTTCTCCTGGACTCAGTTTCCCCAAATGTTTCTGGGGATGCTGAGGTCAAGTAATTAGGGAGATGGGCAATGGGGAAGTTTGAGCTCCAGCTCAGTGGTAAACTATAGAAAGTGCTGGTGAGGACTTTCTTCGCCATCATTCTATTTGCATAAGTGGCACAAAGTAGGGTTCCATGGAAGAGGGGTGAGGCCTGTGGGGTTACCCAGCCTGGGCTTCTGAAACCTGACAGCTAGGGTAGTCTGGGTGGCAAGGTCTCCAAAGGCAGTCAGTTGCCTTGCAGAGGGAGCCTGGCTGTTCTTATTAGTCTATCATAGTCCTCCTGCTCTCCTTCCCTGCAGTTAATCTCACCCACTAGAGCGTGGTAGCAGCAGATAACCGCTTTATGTGCACACAGCAGGAACAGTCTGTGACCAGTTACAACTGCAGGGAGCAGGCTGAGTGGTTAACTGGCAGATAATTGACCGAGAAATTCCCCACAGTCTTGCGCAAACTCTGCTGAGACTGTAGAAGAAGGTGACATAAAGTCAGAAAGGGATTGCCCATGGTCTCAATAGTCACTAGGTTTCACCCAGAACCCTAGGAACTCAAAATAGAAAAGGCCTCTTTGAGTCAAGTGTTGGCAAGGATATGGGGAAATCAGAGCCCTTGCACACTGATGGAGAGCTGGAAATGGTGCACTGGAAAGCAGTCTGGCAAAGGAGTGAGCACAGATTTAACGTATGACCCAACAATTCTATTCCTAGATATGAGCCCAAGAGAAATGATATGTGTCCAAAGAATAGCTCATACATGAATGTTTTTAAAAGAGTTGTTAATAACAGCCCCCAAAGGAGAACAGCCCAAATATCTACCAACTGATGAACCACTAAATAAAATGTCAGATAGCTATACAATGGAATATTATTTAGCCATAAAAAGAACTGAAAAGGCCCTCCCTGGTGGCACAACAGGTTAAAGCGCAGCACTTTGAAGCTATCCGCAGCCACTGTACCACAAGCTCAATCCCCTGCCACATGGGTGGCAGACCTCTCCTGTCCCACCCACTGCCCCCCTCAGCAGTGGATCTCAGTAGACCTGCCTGAATCCTCTCACCCCTGCACCTCTGGTCTACACTGCAGAACTGAAGAACTGATCTATGTTGCAAAGTGTATGAGGCTTAAAAACATTATGCTAAGCAAAGTTGCAAAAACACCATACACTTATTATTTCATTGATATAAAATATTGAATATGGAAATCTATAGAGCTAGAATGTAGTGGTGGTTGTTTGGGGCTGGAGATAGGCTAAGAGACACTACGTGAAGGGTGTGGAGTTTCCTTAGAGATGATGGTGCTGTTTGGAATTCACCGTAGCTGCCTCTGAAGTTATACTGAAAAGCACTTAATTGCTAGTCATATCCCAATAAACCTGTTTTTCAAATTAGTATATCTAAACAAGTTGCCCTGAGTGAATCACTTTGTGTTGGAATCTGGGGCTGTGTAGCCTGCAGAATTCTCCAGAAAAAACTGCAATTGTGAGACTCACAATCAAAGACTATAAATGAATAAAGGAGTATCAACAGAAAGCCTTGCAAATTGGGTCCAGGTTCCCACTGATTCTGGGAGAAATTTCCCAAGAAGAGAATCTGCTGCCTTGCCAAAGATGAGGATGCATTTCATGCAGCTTCCTGGGTCCATCCTCTTCTCCATCCATCAGTCACTCACCCGCCCATCTGTCCTACATTATGTATCCATCCATCTATTCTTTACCCACTTATGTAAAAACCATCTACTCAAGCTTAGTGTTAGGTCTAGGGACTCCCCTGGAAAGGTAAAAAAGTAGCCTGTCACCTGGTATCATGAGTCAGGGGTTGTGGAGCAACAAGACAGATGAAGAATATTCAAAGTGCTATTTTTATTGGTTTGTTGTAATTGATGTCAAAACACCAAGACAACTATTAGCTATTAAAACAGGGCAACCTTGGCCCTCCCTGGTGGCGCAGCGGGTTAAAGCACAGCACTGAAAATCTAAAGCCACTTCCGCATGAGTTCGATTCCCGCCTGCCTGGAGGTGACCACATGGCCCAGCAGACCTCTCCTGACCCGCCCGCTGCTCCCCTCAGCAGTGTACTTCGTCGATCTGCCTGTTCTGCTCCCCACTCTGTCTCTGGTGAAGCCACTCACTGCCCCTGAGCCTCTGGCCTATACCTCAGTTCTGCACAAATAAATAAATCTTAAAAAAAAAAAACGGCAAACCTTACAAAACAAGTCAACTGCTAACCCCACCATTATTTATGGGTCACAGGACAAGAAAAACATACAAGTGGAACCGTGACATCTGCCTTAATCACGGTTCTGTATGCAGACAAACTGGTCAAAGCTTGTCATGGCTTTGAGATCATTTTGCCTGTTGTGAGGGATGTGTGCCTACACCCCACCTTGGGTGACAACGCTCAGCTCACGCGAGGTTGGCAATTCTTATTCTTCCCTTAACAATAAACATTTGCTTTTCTAACATCAACTCTACTGTCTCCATACCCTTCTGCAGGCACAGAAGTTTTTGGTGTCAATAATAAGCTACAGTGAGATATCTTTTGATGACATTTTGAATGTCAACTACACTGAACATGTGGGTAACAATGGGACACTGAATTCAAGGGGACCATGGTAGTCTTAACAGCAGGACCCTGTTCACCTGCTCAAGCAACGACCCCTTCATCTTACCTGCCTCGTGGCTGATGGCCAGCCACGGTAACATGCTCCCTGATTTCACAAATATTCTAACAAGTGAAAAGCATGCCACCTAGAAGCAACGAAGTAGGCAAGCCAACCCTCAAGTTCCCGATGAGCAAACACAAGCATGGGGCTGTGGCATGACAAACCCCAAATCCCAGAGCCAGGACTATCTCCTCATTAGCAAAGATTTGGGTCAACGTGTTTCTCAAGCTATCAAGCTATCTCCAAAAGACTGTCATCTCTAACTTTATGTTACTGTTTTGCTTAAGAAAAGAACAACAGTGTTTCTGAGTACATAACACAAAAGATTAACATAGCAGAACATTCAGTCTACAAGCCCATAAAGATGGTGGGTCAGGGCCCTCCCTGGTGGCGCAGCGGGTTAAAGCACAGCACTGAGAATCTAAAGCCGCTTCCACATGAGTTCCATCCCCGCCTGCCCCGGAGGTGACCACATGGCTGGCAGACCTCTCCTGACCCGCCCGCTGCTCCCCTCAGCAGTGTACTTCGTCTATCTGCCTGTTCTGTTCCCCACTCTGTCTCTGGTGAAGCCTCTCGCCGCCCCTGAGCCTCTGGCCTGTACCCCAGTTCTGTATGCACAAATAAATAAATCTTAAAAAAAAAGATGGTGGGTCAGAAGCCGACTCCAGTGTCATCTAAGGGACCAGTTTAAATGTGCCAGTGGGCAAACAAGAACCGTTAGTATAGAGCCGCCGTGGGGCATATTTCACTCCCCACGCTGGTCCCAGCTGTCACTGAGCGCTGCTGTGCCACGTTTATGAGCCAGGCCAGTGGCGTGTTCCCTTGGACTAACACGCTCTCCCCAGATGTCAGGTCCCGTGGGGGAGACAGTCTCTTGCTCAGAGAGCCCCCAAGAGGCTGGTACCATCTTTGCCCAGCCTGGTTAGGAAGCACCAGGTCTGCAGCAGACAGGAATCCTGGCATTCAGAAGACTGCTAGCTCGATTTTCAATGTCTGAACGTGCGGCCTGCATCCCGGCATTTCATCTGTCTTACAGGACACCGGCTCAGGATGGGGGAAGGCACATTTCTCTTCTGTGAGCCTGGGGTGGCAGACGTGGCCCCTCGACGTGGGCAGGGATTAACACGGTCAGGTCTCTTTGCTGCAACAAAATCTCTCTTTAAATTTCCTGATAGCGCCGCCAAGAATGGGTTCTAGGGGCAGATCCAGTTCTCCTGAGCACAGACACGCTTCCCCAAGGCAAAGCCTGCAAGCCGAACTAGAAGCATGTCTGCCTGCACGCAGAACAGCGGCCTGTGAAAGCTCCGTCCCGTGGCTGCGAGCTTGCGGAGCTTTCTCAGATTTCAGCAAGAGTCATGGTCTCATCAGGCCACATGGGTGTGAAATATAATGAATATGAGGCAAGATGCCCTGGGACTGATGTGACAGGAGGGCGCTCAGGGCTGGTCAGGAGTCTGGGCGGGGGAGGACAGGAAAGAAGTAGTTATGCTGCAAAGGCTTACGCTGTGAAGACTCTGCCATCTCATCCAGCACTCTCCAAGCGAGGGAAGCAAATAGCCAACAGTCTAGTCTGATATGCAGTGACAGGCCAGGACGGGGACAAGGAGCTGTCAGAGGCAAAAGAAATGACCTTCTGCACACCCCTCGCCCTTCGTCACCTCCACCCTCGACCCAATGCACAAAGAACACGGCCACTTCCCCTGGCCCACCAGGCCCCGTGCTCAGTCCCAGGGTATGGGGTGATGTTCTCCCCTGACGAGCATCCAGGATGTCAGGGAGAAAGAAGGTGCATGGTGGGAATTCCTGTCCTGAGCCATGAAGACACGGGAGCCTGGGCTCACTGGAACAGCACAAGCCCAGCAATTCCCTCCATGACCTCTGGTCAATAGCTGAACTGTCTGAGCCTCGGTCTCCCAGATCCAAAACTGGTACGTCCCCGCCAGGCAGGGTAGTCAAGGGAGTAATATGAAAACACACTTTGCACAGTCCCAGGCTGACAGCAGCAGGGAGTAGCAGGCACATCCCTGACGTGCAGACCTCAGAGTCTAATAAGTGCTGCAGCTCGGTAAGTAACATGATTTATAATGTCCAGGAGGGCGGGCCAGGGAGGGACCGTGGAGGAGCAGCAGGCAGGTAGCTGGAGATGTCGGCAGGAACTCAGTGGCTGTCCCCTTCCTGCATCACACGCGCTAGTGGACAGGTAACTGTGTGGGCACAACAGACTGGAACCGGTGGCCTGGCTGCCTCAGGAACCCCCACAACAGCCCGAGAAAGGAAGGGCCACAGCACCTGGCTTAGGGCTCCCGGAGCCGCCATCTCGCTGTCACCTCTGGAGGTTTTCTCTGTCCACACTGGCCCTGCCCCTGGCCTGAGCACCTGTATTGTTCTGACCCCAGAAGTTGTGGGGGGTTAGGTTCCTCATTCCCTCAGCCCCATGAAGGGAGCCAGGCGTAGTGTGGGCTGTACCCAGGAGAAGCATTTCAGTGAAGGGGACAGACAGGTGGGTGCTGACCCTGTCAGAGCAGCAGGAAAGGTTCCATGATGGCATCTGGCTGGGTCCTTCGGCCCTGGGGAACTGGGACTATGAAGGACTTCACAACTGGAACGTTCATGTTATCATCCCACATGGGGAAAAAAACATCATTTTAAATTACATAAAAATGAATAGAAAAAGGACTGTAAACAAATATCTTAAAACATTTCTCAGAAATGGAATTAGAACGATCTTTAGGGACCTCTCTCCTTCCAGACTCGGGGGCTGGTGGTACAGAGGGCACACAGCTGGGACCCACCTGCTGCACCCCAGGCCACAGGGCTGTCTGCTCGCACGACGCCCACAGGGTCATCAGCCCTTTTCGCTTCCAGAAGCTGGTGCCATGGAGGCAATTTTCACTCTGGCCGTGCATCAGGGCTCCTGCTGGGTAGGCACCAGCTTGTCTGCCTGTCACACTGTGTGTGCCCACTTAATCTAAAGTCTGCTGACTGTGCAGAGTTGGAGGTGGGAAATGGGGTACCCTGGGTTTATGCCTTTTGAAGCACTTTTAACTCATGTCGACTGTTTTGATCTATTCCACAAATGCCCTGGTGGTTACTGGGCAGAACCATCCAGCATTGCCTGGTCTTGCTGGAATCCTCTCTTCTCCTACTACAATGGGAAGTATGGGAGTCTGTCTGCCCACCTGCAGTGCTGTCTCTCCATTTCCCATCGCTCCCAGCAGTAGGTTCCCCTCCTGGCAAAACACCAAGGCGACACAGGTTCCCAAGTTCTGATGTGAACACTTTAACACAATGAACTTATTCCCAGTGGCCACCCCCACGCACACTGTGCCAGCTACCCAGGGGAAATACACAGTTCTGTGAACTGTGCTGGAGGGCAGGCAGACTTTAGTCATTTCTGAGCATTCTTGGATGATGACACCCCAATTCCAGAGCTGAAAGGTGCCTGCCACCTCCCCTCCTTGCTAGTGACACCACACTGTAACTTCCTTCACACCCAGGCCTTTGAAACCTTAGATGTGAACGAGCAGAAGTTCACAGGTTAAGTAGTGTAGCACTGACTGTTCTCTTGTGATTTATAAGGCAAACTGGGCTCGCAGGGGTTGGGGAGTGGATGCTGGTGATACTCCTTAGATCTCCAAGATGGAGCATTCTGGAACCCTGGTAAGACCCCCAGAACTTCCCCTAATTTCCTAATTCAGCTAGGGTTTCCCTGGCCACCTAAGCAACCTGCCCAGTTTCAGGGCCTGGAACATGGTACATGCCTGCAGGAGGTCTCAGGAGTTCACGAGCCAGAACATGTACTGGGAAGGCCAAAGAAGCAGTGGAAAGGAGTATACTTCTAGTTGAATCTGTAATATCTATTCTCTCTTTCCTTACTAAAGAAAACCCTTATGACACTAGGGATGCCTTATGCTCAGATAAAAACTACATTTCCCAGCCTCCCTCAGTGAAAGCAGTGACCAAAGAGATGTAGAGGGAAGCTATTGGGTGGCAAACTCTAATGGAAGTGACTGAGCTGGCACGTGACTTTTGTCTTTGTCACTTTCACCTTGCCTTGAATGTGAACATGATGCCTGGAGCTCCAGCAGCTCTCTTGGAACATGAGGCAACTTTGAAGATAACAGATACTCATTAAATAGGACAAAAGAAAAAGATAGCAAGAGTCTAGACCTCTGGTGACCACAAAAACCCCACATTAGTCCTGGACTGCCTGCCTCCAGACTTTTTTACATGAGGGAAAAAGTTAATGTGTGTTGCTGAAACCACTGTTACTTGGATTTTCTGTTATACAGACTGTGGCAGGCAGCTATCTAAGGTGGAGCTCAATTACCCCTGCCTCCCACTATCTATACCCTCATGCAATCCCCTCTTCAGAGGAGGCTGGAATTAGCTCCTTGCTGTTAACAAACAGAACACCGCTTACGTGAAACCATGGTCACAGAGACGGCGACTTCCACCTTGTGGACTTGCTGTTGCCTTCCAGCCTGGCATAAACACTTTGATGAAGCAAATTGCCATGTTGGACAGGCCCACAGGGCAGGAGCTGCAGGCAGCCTCTGGCCAAGAGCCAGTGAGGAGTGCAAGGCACTGAACCCACCAGCCTCCATAGCAGGGTGCCAAGTGTCCAGCTGTGCTGAGCTGAGACTCCTGACCAGCAGAAAGTGTGTGAGCAGAGCATGACTTGGGACAATTTGATACACAGCAACAGATAACTAGTTGTGGCGCTGATCCGAAATGCTAACAAAACCTGCTTTGTTTTCAGTCCCCTAGTCAGTAAAATGAAAGGGCTGGACCAGGCAATCTCAAAGGCACCTGCCAACTTCAAATTCTATGACTTACTCAAGGTCATGTCACAAGAGACCCTAACCTCGATCTCTAGACTGGCCTGGCTCAGGAGCCCATTTATTCATGATTGCTTAGTGACCTTCTTTTGCTCATCCTGACATGATGCTTTGGGACAGGAGAGAAACGGGACATCAGGGCACGCTTCCCGAGCCTGGCACTCAGAGCTTTGTGCTGCTGACTGCAGGACCTCCTTCTGCTTGGCAGACAGGACTTGTTCAGGGGTTAGAAAGCCCTGGAGGGGCCCTCCCTGGTGGCACAGCAGGTTAAAGCACAGCACTAAGAAGCTAAAGCCACTGCAGCATGAGTTCGATCCCCACCTGGGAGCTGACC
>NW_004567117.1:30953952-30991845 GCF_000260355.1 Condylura cristata | reverse complement strand
CCTGCGCCTCTGGCCTGTCCTCCAGCTCTGTATGCATAAATAAATAAACCTTAAAAAAAAAAAAAGACTGCATGTAAGAGCTCTAGGCTTGTCTTCAGTGGGCACCCCATTTTGAAGGCCACGGTGTCAGGTGGCACAATTGGCTCTAACTACTGATTTCCTTTCTCTGGAGTCCCACAGTGCTTATAATCTGGAGTCCATAATTCTGACCCCAGCCTCAGCTCTCCTGCTGAACTCATCCCCTGTGAGGACTGTGCTCTGGAATGGGTGTCAGTGAGAGCCTGCAGCTGCGAGGCCCTTCGGCACACGTGTGAGTGAGTGAGCACACCGGCTGAGGCGGCACCCTCAGAAGTGCACCCCTATTCCATAGCTGTCTTCTCCTTTCATCAGCCCTGTGCGGAGCTGGGGTGGAGCCAGCCACAGGGTGCGGCGGGGCAGGGGCCATGGGCCACCTGTTTATAGGGGCTTGAGGATTTCTGTCCTCGGGCTTTTTGCCAGCAAGGTCCAGGGAACCACATGGTGTTTCCAGGTGAGGAGGTGGGGGCAGCCTGGGGGAAGCAGTGGCAGCCAGAGAATGTGTGTGTGCTCATTCCAGAAATTCCCATGCAGCCCTGCACAGCTGCCAGAAATGCCAGCCACACAAACCTATGCAGGGCCGCAGCAGGCCCCTCCCCGGCAGCTAGGCCAGCTGCAAGACTCAGGGCCCCAGGCATGATGCAGAAGGCGCAGGTCTCCTGAAGGACTGTGGAACTTTGAGCAAACAGGACCAGCTATGTAATTTCTGGGGCCCCCTGTGAAAATGAATGAAAACTTGGGCTCATAAAAAGAATTGCAAAACTGTAAGAGTTTCACCTTCAGCAAGAATGAACTCTGTGAGCGTGGGGCCGTGCAAATGCACAGATGTGTCCTCACCAAACTGGCCAAGGGCAAGACAGGTCTCCCCTAGTCCATTCCACCGGAAGAGGGTGGGTCAGACTACAGAAGACTTTGCTCCCCAATATCATGCCGCCATCAAATACACTCCCAGCCACACGGTGCAATTTCAGAGCCGGGAGGTGGGGCCAGGAGGCCGAGGAGGCACCTGTGACTCAGGAGAGTTGGAAATTCACCTCTTCAGTCTGTGGCAGCTGCTTGGCAGAAGAGTCCCTTAAATAATTTTTTAGGAACTTCTGTTACATTACAATTGTTTTAAAGATTTATTTATTTATGCATACAGAACTGGGGTACAGGCCAGAGGTGCAGGGGGTGGTGAGAGGATTCAGCAGAGACAGAGTGGGGAGCAGAACAGGCCGACTGACAAAGTACACTGCTGAGGGGAGCAGTGGGCAGGTCAGGAGAGGTCTGCGGCACCATGCGGGTCAACTCCCAGGTGGGAATTGAACTCATGCTGCAGTGGCTTTAGCTTCTTAGTGCTGTGCTTTAACCTGCTGTGCCACCAGGGAGGGCCCACAATTGATTTTTAATATTATTTTTAATGGTGGGCCCCTCCCTGGTGGTGCAACGGGTTAAAGCACAGCACTGTGAAGCTGTCTGCAGCTACTGCAGCACAAATTCAAATCCCAGCCAGGGAGCTGACCCACAGGGCGTAGCAGACCTCTCCTGTATCACACGCTGTTCCCCTCAGCAGTATATTTCAGTAGATCTGCCTGTTCTGCTCCCCACTCTGTCTCTGGTCAATCATCTCATCCTCAGTACCTCTGGCCTGTACCCCAGTTCTGGTATGCATAAATAAAAACATCTTTAAAAATAATAAAAACATTATTTTTCATTGCATTTTTTTTTTAATTGAGGCAACTCTGGCTTACAACACTGATTGTAACTTAAGGGTAGAGGTTCACACCCCTGTAGGTGTAGGTTACCACATCACATCCACCACCAAAGCACCTACAATCCTCTACCAGAGTCCACTGGACCCCTCCCCCTCTTGTGCCCCAGTCGCCCCCTCCCCTCTGCAGTCAGATTTCTAGGGTTCATGTTTGTTCAGTTTGTGTGTTTTTATATTCCACACGAGTGAAATCATCTGGTGTTATCTTTCTCCTTCTGACGTATCTCTCATATCTAATTGAATGCCAGATACTCAGACAGAGGAACCTGAATGTGCTCCTGGCAGCCCAGGCCGGGCTCCAGCCCCATATGAGGAAGGGTTTGTTCTCACTGGGTCAGTCACCTGCATGTTTAGACTTCCTTTTCTCCACTTGCACAGGAGAACAATACTTTTATTCCCTCTTAATACATATTTTTTAACTTGTCGGTTGCTAAGGACATACATTAGGTCTAAAATACAAAATAACTTGATAGATGTTATTAACAACAACGATGCCAATACTATGGGTAATTTTGCTTTGATCCCGCCAAGGCTTTTCACATGCACTATCAATGTTTCTTTTTCTTCGGTTCCCTCAGGGGAACCCCAGAGCTGGCACTGGACGCTGCTTCTGAGTGGGTGCCCTGCCGGAGGGCTTTCCTGTGTGTGTCTGCCAAGCGCATCTGACCCTCCTGGCCCCACCCCCGCCTGACCCGCAGTGCCTCGGTCACTCTGGCCACTGACGACTCCCAGGGTGGGAGGAGCAGGAAGAAACGTCACGTCACGGGCTCATTAAGAAAAAGCGCTGGCTCATCTAGAGGCAGGCAGGGCCTGGGCCCAGTGAAGGCAGCCTACCTGGCAGGGGTCCAGCTGTTTCCGGGCCTCCCTGTTCCCGGGATAGCCAGCCCCCCAGAAGGAGAAGAGGTCCCCTCTTTGTTCCCACAGCCAAACAGAGCCTGTGAACTGAAGGCTTGGCTTCTGCTTGGCTGATCAGAGTGATTAGTACCAGCCACTCCCTGCTAATTGCTGTCCTCGGCAGTGCCAGCCCTCCGGGCCACACCTCCTGGAGCCTCCAACTGTTAACAGTGACAAAAGTTGCATGTTGCCGAATGACAGCGTCCAGGCCTGCGCCAGTCATTATTAACCTCTTCCCTGTGCCCGAGCAGCTGGGTCCCGCGGCTTCTCGCTGAGTCCGAGCCACAGCGTCAGCACGGTGCCCCATTCAGGGGTGCCAGGGAGGGCGACTTCCCAGGGAAGTACATGTGCCCGCAGGCAGAGGGCTTCCTGACCATTAGACACTGGTGTCCGGGGGAGTGTGGGTAAGCGATAGAACTGCTCTTCCTTCAGGATATTGCTGGGGGAGTCAGCAGAAAGAACAAGATCCAGGAAGCCACAGGGTTTGGGGGTTCCTTGCCAGCGCTAGTGTCCATAGCGACAAGCAGGGCTTGAGCAGTGGCCTGCCAGCCTCAGGGCTGCCATGGGAAATAATGGAGGTGACAGGCATCGAAGTGACTACGTGAGCTAAACCTAAGGTTTTAAGCACGTCCATGCAGCCTCTCCAACCCTCGACTGCAGATGGAGCCCATCTTAGAAACGAGGAAACTGAGGCCCAGAAAGGTCAGGCAACGAAGGAACACAGGGCCCTCAGATTGGTGTCATAGCTCTGACCTATTTATTTATTTATTTTTTAAGATTTACTTTATTTATTTATGCATACCGGAGCAAGGGAACAGGCCAGAGGTGCGGGGGTGAGAGGATTCGCCTGAGACAGAGTCAGGAGCAGAGCAGGAGGGTTGACTGAAATACACGGCTGAGGGGAGCCCGGGCGAGCCAGGAGAGGTCTGCTGCGCCATGTGGATTAACTTCCTGGCTGGGATCGAACTGGTGATGCAGTAGCTGCTGAGACTTTGTCGTACTGAGACTTACCCCCTGTGCCACCAGGGAGGTCCTCTGACTGCTTCTGGGTGCTAGAACTACACCTTCCTGTGCGGGTGCCACTTCCTAGGGCAGCAGGTACTGGACCCCAGGGTGGCCCACCCACAGCCAGAGGAGACCCACCAGGTGAACTGTGGGACAGCCTTGTGCTAGAAGCGGAGGGTAATTATCGAGGCTCTCCAGCAGTTCCCGAGCAGGTCTGGGCAGTGAACATGGGATGGGTCACCAGTATGAGGCCGGGGGGGGGGGGGCAGCACCAGACAAGAGCTGAGATGTCCTGAGAGGTGAGGAGACGGCCGGGAGGGAGCTGCTTCCACACCTGAGGTCTGCGTGTTTCCATCCAGAGAGGCCCAGAACGGTGCATCTACCTGACTCTAAGTCTCATTCTCAAGGATGGCTTAAGTTCCCCTGGGGGGGAGTGACATTTGCACTACAGTATAAGTGACTAACACAAGCACATTTCAATGGTGGCTGGGGAATGAGGGTGACAGGTCGAGGAATGTCTGTCTTTTACAACTTGGCTACTGCCAGCGTGTTGGTTAACGGCTCCCTGGTCTCCAGGGATGCTGGTAGGGGAGGGACTCCACCTGATGATGCCAGCCTCCTGGGCATCCTGATTCCAGGAAGGGGCAAAGGACCTGGAGTTCAAAAATCTAGCGGTTCTTTAACCACAGAACCTTTGACAAGTCACGTCCCTGGGCCAGCCTGGTCTCTGTGGCGGTAGGAAAGGGCTACGGGGCATAGTCCTAACCCTTCTCATTCTGCTGCATGTTCACTTTCCCTACTGGCCCTCTCCTGGGGCCTCCTGGTCAATGTACAGGCAGGAAAAGGGACAGGCCAGCACAGACAGGCGACCACTTCTGTTACCAGCTGTGCTTCATGGCAGGCCGCTGCTTCCGCCCTTTCTGGTGTCCATGTAGCGTCTGGGCAGCAGCTGGGATTGGATTCCAGACTAAATATAGAGCCCGTGGCCCAGACCGCTTCCCACCTGCAGGGCTGGGGCCCAGATCTCTGCAGTGCTGGAGAATCAAGCTGCCTAGGCTCCAGTCCACCCAAAACACTGACTCAGAGACTGCAGATGGCAAAGAGCAGCAGGATCAGAACAACAGTGAACTTCCAGAGCCATCAGAAAACAGCTGCATCAGGCACCAGCCTGTAAGGAAAGACAGCAGCAAGCCTACCCGCTCAGCACAGCAGAGATGAAAAGTGGTCACATCCCAGAGTGAGTGTGCAAAGTTGATGCTCCATGGTGGGCCAATGACAAAAAGCGAAAAACGTAAAATGGCGCCTCACGAGGTGGCCTCCCCAATTTGAGCTGAAATGTGTAGCAGTCACATATTCAAAGAAGCTCCATGTGACTTGCGTCCTCTGCCCCTCACACACACGAAGGTCTCTCACGACTCACAAGCTGCATCTGAGAGTCCCGCCTAGACTGGCAGGTGCAATCTACCTGGGGCACCTGAGGGGGGACCCACCTCACACCCCTTCTCCAGCACCACGGAAATGGTGATGGCTGCCACACTGGTGTGGGCTGAACAGTGTCCCCCCAAAAGATACATGGAGGGCCCCTAGCCCTGAGCACCTGTGAAGGTGGCCTTGTTGGAAGTAGGGTCTTTGTGGACGTGATCGTTCAGAGGTGGGCACGCCTGCACAGGATGGCTGGTATCCTCGGAGAAGGGGGAAGTCAGATGCAGACACAAGCACAAGGATAAGGCTACGTGCAGAAGGAAGGGCTTGGGGTCATGCATAGACCAGCCAGGGAGCAGGTCTGTGGCTACCAGAAGCTGGAAAGAGGCAGGGAAGGACCTTCCCCGGGCTCCCCTATGGCACGGGCCTGCTGACACGTTGACTTCAGGCCTCTAGCCTTCAGCCCTATGAGAGCGCCTCGCCTATAAATGGTTACTGAGGAAGGACAGAACGGAGGGGTGAGTGACCCCAGACCCTGAATGACCATCCCCCCGCCCCCATTTCACACAGAGAAATTTGATAAAATACAGAATAGTATGTACCAGATTTGGAAATGTGTTCGCTTTTATCTGCCTGAGATGCCAAAGAAAAAATAAAATGAAACTATCTTAAAGATGTCTTATCTTTCAGTGAAGACAATAAAAATATGGCTTCAACCCCGACCCAGATATTTCATGCAGGGAAAATGATCAGGAAGTTTAATTTATCTGGTTGCAGCCTTCTGATTTTACTGGTGATAAGAGTAGCGCTCTCACCCCCTCTAAATTAGCTAGTTTGCCTGAAGCCACATCACTAATCGGTGCTAATGCAGAGTCCAGCTTCTTCTTCCCCACCCCTGTGGCTACAGCACAAGCCATCAGGGCTAGTGACGCAGAGTCTGTCCTGACCCTTGATGGCCACATTACTGGTTTGGGAGGTTCAATTACACTAAAGTTGTACCACTCAATGCCTTGATATTATCTTTAAAACTGGTTTGATTCAGTTTTTTTTTTTAATTTTATTTATTTTTGTGTAGAAGAACTGGGGTGTAGGTAAGAGGTGCAGGGGTGAGAGGATTCACCAGAGACAGAGTGGGGAGCAGAGCAGGCAGATCAACGAAGTACACTGCTGAGGGGAGCAGCGGGCGAGGAGAGGTCTGTGCCATGTGTCACCTCCCTGGCCAGGGATCGAAGTGGCTGTAGTGGTGACAGCAATTAGCCCCTAGGCTACCAGGAAGGCCCTAATGCAGTCTTTATAACACTTCAAGAGGATGTGTGGGTCATGCAGGTGCTCTCTAAGCAGGGGTGCCCTGCTGAGGGACCCCTCAGTGGGCTGAAACCTACCAGTGTGCACTGCTCACAATATCTACCAGCACAGGGAGACCCCCCTGAAGGTCCACTGTGGAGTTAAATCAATTTATACCAAGCCACCCAGTCTAGGTAGCAGGAAACCAAGGTGAACACCAATGTTATTATCTCTAACTAAAATTATATATGTACACATACATATGTATATATATCAGTAAAAAGAAAATGAGCAAAGAACATGAAAAGTACATATCCAAAGGAAAAAATGTAGAGTCTATAAACTCCTGAAAAATCTTCTAGTTCGCAAAAAAAAAAAAAAATCAATGTAATACAAAGGAAATTGAGAGATAAATTTTATCCCTATCAAATTTGGAAGTGCAGTAAGGAATGCTGATCACCAGTGCTGGGAAACAGGTGTTCTCACTCTCTGCCAATGGGAGTGAGAAAGTGTGCAGACTCTTCTGTAGGGTGACTTGGCACAAATATTTAAAAAAAAAAAAAATCCTTAAATGGAAGCAGAACCCAGGACTCAAGAAAATAGCCAAAGATGTCCTTGAAGATTTACCTCCAAGGATGTCTACAGGAAAAATAGGAGCAGAGTCTACGACCCACAGGACAGGCTTGTCCTCTTTCAAATGCTTTGCTCCCAGAGTCAGCCTGGGCAACACCAGCACCCACAAACGAGAGTTCACCCAAAGGAGGAAACATGTGCAGGCTGTTATTGTTTTTGTTGTTCCTAACTCAGCTATAAAGTGTCATGAAGTTTAGGCAGGAAAAGAAAGCCCGAGAAAAAGAGCATGTGAAACAGAAGGGAAGCAGCGTGCACAGTCAGAGCTCTCAGCTGCGCACACAGGCTCTGAGCCGGCTGCCCGGGGCGGTGGTGGGAGCAACAGTCAAGGCCCCCTAGCAAAGGCCAGCGCGCCCCTCCAGGCCCGAGTGGTAGATGTCCTGCACGGTCCACTCTCCCACAGGTCCCTGTCCCCAGCTGCATGTCCTAGAAGTGTGCTCTGTGCAAGGGGAGTCTTCAAGGGTGGCTGCCTGCCAAGCCTGCAGGGCAGCCGGTACTGGGCTCCTTCCCAGCCGGTCACCCCCAGGGATTGGGTATTCATGCTGTGTTCCCAGGCCCCACCCTGGCTATTAGAAGGCTGTGGGGGCCTCTGATGGGCTCCAGCAACGACAGGAGGACACTCTGGGAACTCCCCCCAAGGCTAAGACAGGCCGCCTTGGAGGAGCCAGGGCTGGGGCTGAGAAGCCAGGTCAAGTTGGACTTTCTTTATAGGTAACTGTATAACATCAAAATAATTTCATATGGCCACAAGAAGGGTGTAAGTAAATAGAATGATCAGAGTGGAGTGACACAGAGAGATACCCATCTAGTTCAACTAGGAGCCAACACCCGCTCTTTAAGTCCCAAAAGAGTGACCCTGCACACTTGTGCAGTTCCTGTACTGATCAAAGATGCTTATCCGAGAGAGTGGATGGAAGCCAAGAGCTGATTTCTACTCCCTTTGTCAAACTATGTGCCTGATGCAAGGCTGTAGTTACTTGGAGGAAGCTGGGAAGTGGAGGGCTTGCCTTCTTTGAAATTCCCCTACCAAGGTAAAGGGGTGTCTTTTCCTAGTTCTGATGGGGTTCTGTACAGGTCAGCAAAGGCCCAGTCTACAGAAAGACCAGGGTCAACAAACATGCGTGTTCTTTGGACCTTTCAGTCCTGGCTGCCTAAGACACAAGAGAGGACTTGATATTCAGGCCAACGCCTATCCTGCCTCTTTCCATCAGTTTCCAACTTCATCCTGGAGCTCCTGGTCACCTGCTCTTCCCTGGACTGCACGTGCCCACGGTTCCTCCCTGCTGTGGTCAGCCTCCTCCCACCACCTACCAAACTTCTCCCAGCAGTCCTTGGTCCCTCCCACCACCCTTGCAGATGGAATGAATCCTCCCAGTCAAGCCTGGGTGCCCAGCACAGAGGAGGGAGCCGTGAGGGAGCAGGCTTGTTCTGGGCCCACACAGACCTTATGATCTTGTTTGAAAACGATTAAAACGCTAATTACAATGAAGCCAGAGCAAGGAGAGTATGTAGCAGAGGGCATGCTGTCTGTTAATTACAAAACCAGTGCGGTGCTGTCTAAAAATAGAGCTGCTCGCTACCCCCGACAATCTACAAATTTAAGAATCATGCAACCTGAACTCAAAGCTTTCTTGGTTGGCATCACGCTCTTCCCTAAGATGTCTAGACACTTCACACTTTAAGAACATTAAGGTAACAGGGCATTCATTACCATTTCTGCAGCATCTAATTCCACAGACTACCAGTTGGACAGGAATTTTTTGCTCTGGTCTGCCTCTCTGCTGGCCTTTGCCCTCAGGGCCCCCGCCCGGTTAGGACTAGGAGATCTGCTTCCAGGACAGGTGGGGCATATCTAGAACGGAGTTCAGGCCCCATCCAGCCCCACTGCTCAGCCGCCCCACAGGGCCGCATTTCCTGTCTGGGCCCTTTGCTCACTCTTCTACCATCACAGACACGAGCTGGAGAGGTGAGTGAGGGCCCAGGAAGTGCTGATCCACATTTGGGACAACGGGTGTAACTCACAGTGGCTGGGGGCTCTCTTCTGAGAGGATGGAGCAGTGACCTCCAGATGGGGTCCGGAGTCACAAGACCGGACAGTGCCTCTCGCAGATGTGTTACTACAGGCCAGCTGCTTACTTCTTTATGCCTCAGTTTCCTAATCTGTAAAATGGGGCCAGCCCCAAGGAATTGCTGTAAGGACTGAATGAGCTAGAGTCAGTAAAAGTCTTGGCACACAATAAAGTCCCAATGGCCACACTGTCGCCAACCACCAGCACTGGTCCTCCAAAGGACCATGATCACCCTGGTCCTCCCAGCCTTGCGGCACTAACTCTGCTACGCCTGCTAACCCGCTGGTGGCGAGGCCATGACACACAGACGCCCTGTGCCGAGGAGCACACAGTGCTTGGCAGGCAGGGCACAGAACAGGTTCATCAGTAGACCTCGGAAGCCCATTCAAGGTACAATGGGAAAAGCCTTGACTGCTGGGAGCTCCCACCATCTGCTGGGGAACCCGCACCATCCCTCTAAGTTACCCTCTCCACCTCCAAAGCCAATCATTGGCCCTCATGGTTCTTCTGCTGCAAGATCATTCCGTGTAACCTCTCCTTCTCCATCCCTGTATCTTCACCCTGAATGTTCTGGCCAGCTGCCGGGACCCCTGAGGTCAGCCCCTGACAGGCCAGCTTCTCCTCACACTCCTCTATCCCTCGCCTTGCTCCCAAACAGCACCTCAAAGCTGTCAGTTCCTCTCTGCAAGTCTGGTCATGGTTCCCTGCTAGGCAGAGGGTGCAGGCTGCACCTCACTCTCCAAGCTCCCCTCTAAGACAGGTCCCCTCCACCAACTCCCACGCTCACCCCTCCAGCAGATGTGGCACCCCCTGGGATGCAAGGCCTTCCCTGTGTTGGCCCATGTTGACCTCCAGTCTCCCTAAAAGTCTCAAGCATTAATTTCCAAACCACGCCCTCCTAATGAGCCCTTTCGCTGTGTGGCGTGTTAACGCCTCGTCTGCGATCTTTCCTCCTGGAGAGGTCATAACACACCTTGCTGGCAGCAGATACATACTCGGAGTTCAAGAGCACTTGCAGACTAGATGTGCATGATTGATAGCCAGCCCTATGCAAGCCACAAACAGGAAGTGAGGGAAAGGGGCTCACGCAGGGAGCTTGCTGCTTCTGCCAGCAGGGAAAGCATTCTCTCCCCCCCTCCCTCCTCTCCGTTTTGCTGGTCAGCTTCAAGCAGAGGAAGTGCCAGTGGTCAGAAAATGCCAGAAAGAAAGTCTGCGGGAACCCAGGCACAACTCGAGGGGAGAGAGGAAAAGGACAGAAAGCTCTTGGTGAAGAGGGAGAGGGTCAGGGCCAAACCGGAGCTCCCCAGCTGATAGTGAGGGCCAGGATTATCTGAAAATACTGCTGCAAAATATGCTTTTGGGTACAGGGTTGGTAAGGTCTACAATCCTTTGTGACTGACTTTGGAACCTTCCCCCAAAAAATCAAAATTCAGTGATCAGCTGTGGTATTTGTGAAAAATGTTGCTGCCTCACCTGTTCTCACTGTAAGGGAACATTTATAACAATAAATGAAGAAAGAGGAAAGACGATTCTAGGGATGGGAGAAAAACACTGCACTTCATATATCAATGCGTTCACTAACCATAGTATATAAAGCACATCTACAACACAACAATACAGGACAAGTAACCAAATTAGGAAGTGGGCAAAAATCCGGTTAAACAGATTTTGTCTCCAAAGGAGATGTGCAAATAGCCATTCCCGTCTGGATGAACAGGTAAAGCTGGGTCTTTAGCACTAGTAAGCGTGTAAAAAGATGCTAAACGTCATTAGTTATTAAGGAAATGTAAATCAAAACCATGAGATACTACGTTACTCCCACTAGGAGAGCTAGTTAAAAAGACAGATTATATATAATTGATGAGAATTAGAGAAACTGGAGCCCTTACACATTACTGATGAAAATGCAAAATGGTGCAGCCACTTTGGAAAATAGTCTGGCTGTTCCACCAAAGGTTAAGCCTTGAGTCACCATATGAGCCAGTGAGTCTACAACTAGTACGTATCCATTAAAATTAAAAACTAATGTTCACTCAAAAATTTGTACTTGAATGGTTATTGCAACATCATTTCTAATAGCTAAACCACCTACAAATCGATAAAACGGTCTAACCATATAATGGAATATTATTCAGCAATGCAAAAGGAATAAGGTACTGATAGCTGCTACAACATGGATGCACTTTAAAAACATATGCTAAGTGAAAGAACTCACACACAAATGATGGCATGTTACATAATTCCATTTTTATGAAATAGGTGGAAGAGAAAAATCTATAGAGAAAGAAAAGAGATTAGTGGTTACCTAGGAGTGAGGGGAGCTGGGGAGAAATAGGAAGTAACTACAAACAGGTATAGGAAGTGATGAAAATGTCATAAGTGGAGATGTTCTAGAAAATGATGTACCTAGAAAATGTTCTAGAGAGTGGTGATGGTTGCACAACATTTAAAGCCAACTGCTCTAAAAGGGAAGATTCTATGCTTTATGAATTTGATCTCAGTTGGGCTTTTATTTAACAAATAAAAAAGTGAGTAAGGAAAGAACTGCAAGTGAGGTTGAGGCAATGACACTAGGCGGGGTGTCCGGCCGGAAGCTCAGGGCTGAGAGAAGTCAGGTAGAAGGACAGACAGGGCTCAGGAATCACATCTGCCGTCTTCTCTCTACTAACATCTGTTAGGGCTCAAGAGGTCCCCAAACCAGAGTATGCTCTTCTAGACCTGGTTTTTGACACCACCTGCTTCAAACACTGAACTCATTCACCACCCTCTGGTCCTAAGGCAGGGATGTGTGTCAGCTTCCACTTTACCCAAACCTGCCACAGGTAGATGAGAGCCACAGCTTCTTGCTGTGGTAGCTCCTCATGTATCTAAACTCGGGCACCCAAAAGTCTGTCTGAGGCCCGGGCCAGTCTGCTCTGTCTCACACTTCCACTTGGGGTTCTCAGCAGACCCCGCTCCCCGAGTCACTGCCAGGTGCCGAGGCCAGGGCTCAGGCCTGCCCTCCCCACACAGGTATCCCCTTGACCAGATTCCCCCCTTTGATGGCATTTTCTGGGTGCATACAATGATTTCTTGGTGATTTCCTCTCAAAACACCCTCCTGGAGCTTCCCCGTGCACATGCGTCCAGCACCTGCAATATACAAAGTTTGCTAACATCCTACATCCCACATAAGCTGACTCTTAAGGTTTTAAGAGTAATTAGCAATTTCAACCTTTTAGCACATTCTCTCCTCAGTGAAGAAAGCCAGAGAATAAAACAACAAAACCACACAAAAGACAAACCCTGAAATCCCAAAGCACAAAGCTTAAGAAGAAGAATAGGGAGTTAGGGTTAAGTACAAGGATCTGAAAAGGTGCATTTGAGCAGACCAAATGTTACCTATGTCCCATGTTTCTTTGTGTCACACACAAATCCTGTACTGGGGACTTCACAGGACCAGGTTTTACTGCAGACGAGATGTCAGAGACTAAATAGTCACACCTCAGCTGGCCCCGTGAATCTGAAGAGAAGCCTCTCATAGAGGTGGCTTTTTGCCTATTTGTCCTGGTGACTTGTTGGCTACCCTGGACTACCGCAGAGAGGAGGGTTGGGGAAGCCAGAGGAACCGAGGGAGGCTCTGGGAGAGGAGCCGGAGACCCTTGGGGGAAACCCACGAGTGTCCTCCGAAAACAAGATCCACCCTGGGAAAGGGCCTTCACTGGCCCACGACTGGACCATGTCTTTTTGTTTCTCAGTAAAATTTGGCCTGGCCGGAGAAGGGAATTCACCAGGCCATGCTAAGTGCTTCTCTCTCGGGCTGGCGGCTGGCCCAGCAAAGCCCCAGAGGTCACAAGTTTGTCCTTGCAAAGGTCAGCTCTGCCCATGGTAGAGTGGATTGAGTGGCCTCACACCCACAGCTCCCAGAGAGCGGGTCCCCCACCCTCAGCACCCCAGAGCCGGGGCAAGTGGGCACACTGGATGTCTGGCCTGCAGAGCTGCTGCCTGGTGCAGGCAAGGCAGTGAAAGCACAGACCCCGACTGTCAGCGCAAGGTCTTCTATCCCGGGGTGACTCTTCTGCGTGGCACATCTCGTCAGCACAGGGCCTGCTGGGCCTGCACTGGACCCTCCGCAGATTCCCCAGATAAAAAGGCAACATTGGGAAACTCAGCTCACTGGCCAAGGTCTCCAGCCAGGCAAATGCCCTGCTTCAGCCTCTGCCTAGGAAGAAGACGGCAGTGTAGCGGCTGACATCCTTCACTCACTCCAGACAGCCAGGGCTGGGGGTTTGGGGCCACCGTGCAGACAAGCACAGAAGCAGACTTCATCAACAGTCCAGCAGAGTGGCGAGTGTGTGGGGCTGGGGGCGAGAGTGTCGGGCAGAAAGACCCAGGCCAAGAGGCTGATCTTCCCTTGGCCATTCCTGCCTTGGTGGATGGGGTGCAGGGTGCTTCTTGGGGCGCGGGGAGGGGGGCACAGAGATAAGCATGACGTGCAGCTGAAGACTTGTAGGGTTTGGAGGTTCCCACCAGGGCTGTCAGATCTCCTCTCAGTGCATGCTGTAATCCCACTGCATCATTTTAAACCCCCGGAAGGCAAAAGAAAAGTGAAAATTAATCTAATTAAAGCCGACAGTGTTCACAGTAAGGAAAATTCTGGTATTTTGCCAAGTGTCTCTCTCCTCAGCCAGCTTTGTGGGCAAAGGGCACAGGGTTTGGAATCGGTGGGTCCAAGCTGGAGTTCTGGCTCTGTCCCTTAGCTTTGTCACCACGGGGACATCTGGCCAAGGGGCACAAGGGCCACTTGCCTAAAAGCACAGCTATGAGCTATGTAAGAAAAGACAGAAACGCTGGAGGAGCCTGGGGGATATGCAGTGCTCACGGACTCAAGCCCTACCCACCGACCCTGATGACTGGCCGAGTGAGGCACCTTGGGTGAGACAGGAGGACCCTTCCTCTTGCACCCCAGATCTTGCCCTCCGGAGTTCTGGCAACGCAGCCAGTAAGCTGAGTCTCCCAATGTTGCCTTTTTACCTGGGGAATTGAGCTCTGCGGAGGGTCCAGTGCAGGCCCAGCAGGCCCTGTGCCGACGAGATGTGCCATGCAGAAGAGTTACCCCGGGGTTGAGGACCTTGCTGACAGTCGGGGTCTGTGCCTTCACTGCCTTTCCTGCATCAGCAGCAGCTCTGCAGGCCAGACACCCACTTGCCCCGGCTCTGGGGTGCTTAGGGTGGGGGACCCGCTGGAGGTGGGGGCTCCAGGGAGGGGGGCCCCAAAGTCCCCACCACGGCCAGCTGCCAATGCCGTTCATAGCTCTCAGAGTTCCCTCCCCTGTGGACCAACCCGCAGTCCTGTAGGCAGGGAGGTGACTGCTACTTTTTCTGTGACTGCTATTTTAAAGATTCAGAGAGGGAGTGAGTTTGGGCTAAGTCACACAGGAAGTTACTCCAAGAGCTGGGTCTTTGAAGTCCCGCGTTCTGCTTAATGAAAGTTAATACTTGTTCAGTATTCAGATATTTTACTATAGTCCCTGTGGAACAGCGTCATGTCCCAGAGAATGGACATTCAGAAGTGTAGAGAAGTAACGTCTGTTCCAGGCCTGAGCCTGATGTAGGCCTGGCAGCTCTTGTTTCTATTTTCTAAAGGAGGTCAGTCAACTTGAAATAAGGCCAATTACTCTGAGACTCCATGTTGGAAGGGAGCCCACGCCGACCACTCAGAGATACCTCACAGAGAAGAGAAGATCTCAGGAAAATACTCTCCTTTCCTTACCCTCGCCCCTCCCCCATTCTTCTTCCTCCTCCTCCCACCCTTTGGCTTCTTTGGAGAATCTGCCTAAACTTGGTTTCTTGATGCCATTTGCTTTGACCCCCTCAGCCTACAAATCAATGCCAGCTCAGATCATCTGGAGTAAAATTCTGGAATGCACCCACCCAGAAATAGGGTATGGGTGAAAAAATAAAAGCAGAGTATGTGATGGGATGCCATACACTCGGGGAAGACAAGGACACATTCTCCTCCTTCTTGACCAAAATGCGGGTGTGATGGCTGGTACTCCAGCAACCATGTTGGACCACGAGGTGACCTTGAGGGACTTCGACCAATCTGGCCACATGCAGAGCATGATGGAGCAAAAAAGGTGGATGTGGAGCAGCTCCCATGGAACCAGCCTACCTCTGAGCCTCATTTATATGAGAAAAAAATAAAATCCACCTTAAATATGCTTGGTTATTTCTGGTCTCTGTTACTAACCAATGTACATGGGCAGTTCCTTTGAAATGGCTTATATAGCCTCAAAAGTGGGGGCTGCTAGGCTCTGACAAGGTCTACATTACCAAGAGGGGTACAAAGGGGGGCCATGTCACAGAAAATGGCAGGCAGCTTGTGAAGGCCACAGGTGTGAAGGGCGAGGAGGCCATCCAAACCTCACAGCGAATTCAGAAAACAAATCCTCTGGCTTGGATATCACAGAGGGGTCTGGAGGAGCCTTCAGCGTATCAGGTATAGGGGGAGGGGTAGAGTTGAGGGGTAAGCTGTGTCCAGAGTGCCCGGCACTGTGGTCTTTCCAGCTCAGGAGGCCTACACAGGTCTCTTGTCCCAAGTGTGCCTCACAGTCCTAGCATAGTCTGGTTTCCTCACCTTCACCTTCACACTCTGGTCTCTGCTCAAGGACCCCAACCCCTCCTCACCCCCCTCCCTCTGCTCTAAGTGTGTGTCCTCAGAAGTCCCTAACCACCCCACCCATGCAGTTAGGCAGATAATGTTTCTCCTGCCTCAAACAATCCACTCCTTGGCCTGAATGACTTCCCTACATCTTTAATTTAGCTCACAACATTCTCAACATTTCTATAAGGGGCTCTCCAAGCTGGAGACTCCATGGTGGGACTCCATGGAGGTCTGGCCTCATCCTCTCATCTGCATGTGAATGTCCCTCCTCCACTAGCTGAATTTGGCCCTTCAGGATACCAGTAAAGTACTGACTTTCTAATGTCACACTTCAAGGTTCTCTGGCCCCAGGAACCGAATTGCTCTCGATTCCAAGCACTCGCTGTTTCTGGCAAGCAGTGAGTTCAGAATAAATATTTACAATGGAAGAACAGGACTCAGAATCTAACACCCACCTGGCCAGTGACAGCCTATAGCCCCAGTTTCTACTGCCCCGAAGTTCTTCCAGCAACCATCAGTGCTGATGCTCTGAGCACTGTGACCTGCTGCCCTGCAAATGGGTCAGGCCCATGTATATGGTCTGGTCCACTTAGGGTCAAGAAAGGCCTCCAGATCTCTGCTGCCTCCCTAGTGCCAGGCAGCATGCTCCAGCCACGGGAAGACGGGAAGTCAGTCGTCGGTTTGGCCACATTGCAGCTCTGGCAAAGGATGCCAAATATGTGTAGGTTGGAATTGCTAAGAGGAGGTTTGAACAACACCCAGTAGTGTGGGGTCCACACACAGACCCACAAGTTCCTCAGCCACTTTCACTGCCAACTGCTGTGAAGTGAACTGGTCTTTGGGGGCGGAAGGTTCAGCAAAATTTTAATTACAGGCTGTCTCTCCTGCTTTCAAATGCTAGGCTCTGGAAATGCGGTACTTTCATCACATGGTGTTAAACCTAATCACTTTTCAAATATACTACTGAGGCTGGGTATTTAAAGGAACCCTGAAATGTTTTTTTTTTTTTTAAAGATTTATTATTTATTTATGCTTACAGAACTGGGGTACAAGCCAGAAGTGTGGTGGGCAAGAGGATGCACCAGAGACAGAGTGGGGAGCAGAACAGGCACATGGACTGAAATACACTGCTGAGGGGCGCAGTGGTCCGGCCTGGAGAGGTCTGCTGCGCCATGTGGGTCACCTCCCTGGCTGGGAATTGAACTCTTGCTGCAGTGGCTTCTGAGAGCTTCATAGCATAGTAGTTTACCCATTGATCACCAGGGAGGGCCCAGGAACCCTGAAATTTTTTATAAAGCAAGTTAACCGAACATTTTTGAAGCCCAGGGATGCTTGTCTGTTAGGCAGTTTACGTAAGTGACTCAAGTTCAAGTTTGCCGGGTACATGAAATCATTCACTCCCCCACCTCACCTGTCCTCTTTCTCAGTGACTCCCTGTCTTCCCCAAGGCAAGCCTGTGCCCACTCCCAGGAATTTGACAATTCTCACCCCTCCTTCCCCTCCAGGAGTTTGCCTTCCCCTCAAAATTGTCCATCCTAGGAATTCTGAAAGAACGTGTTATGGGTTGCATCGTACTCTCCCTGAATTCCCATGTTGAAGTCCTAGACTCCAAGACTCGAGCATGTGACTGCATTTGGAGGTGGTGGCTTTAAAGGGGTCATGAAACAACATGAGGTCGTCAGGGTGGCCCTAATCCAGTAGGACTGTTTTTGATAGACGAGGAGATTAGGATACTGACACACACAGACCACGTGAGGACTGAGCGAGAAGATGGCCATCTGCACCTTAAGGACAGAGGCTGCAGAAGGAACCAGATTTTCCAACACCTCTATCTTGGACATCTAGTCTCTAGATCATTACTCAGTCACGTCTGTTGTTGAAGCCCTGCCTGTGGCGTCTGTTACGGCAGCCCTAGCAGGCCAGCTAGGTGGCAGGGAAGTCTGTCAGGAGACATTCATCTATCTGGTTCCACCGCTGGTGAGCTGTGAGCTGGACAGGGCTGAAGTTCCGGCTGAGGTTCCCATCAGTTTACCTTCCTTGAGGTGGTATGAGGATTGCATGCAGGAGGTGGACAGGATGCTGGTGACTGTTCCTGCCCTCCCTGGCTCCCTGACAGGAAGCCAAAGTGAGAAGAGGATCCTGACACCAACAGCCTGGAATTTTTTTGTCCTTGAATAAAACAGTTTACTGTTTTTTGTAAGGCAACTGTGATGCCTAGGCTTCCAGTTACATCTCCCAACACATCTGTGACATAGCCAGGGTGAGATGTCTTTTCGTTTTACAAATGAAGTAAGCTCAAGCATAGAAAGAGTGGGAGACTCATTTGTCTGTGACCCTATGCCTTGTTGGACAGGACTGGGGTTCTCTGCATTCTTTTTCATCTGCACCTCATATTCATTCCCACCCTTTACTGCCCCTGCTCCCTGTCCCCCCTCCCCTACTATCATGACACCCTAAACACCACCATGGGCAGTTTACTCCTCTGTCGTAAAGCCATTGATAGATGCCAAGTGGCAGGGCACATCAAAGCCTCCTGTCCTCTAGCCTCCCATCATCTGTTGCATCTTCACTGTGACAGGCCAGGCCACACTGCTGGATGGACACAGGCGTGGTCTCGAGTTACCTCCTCTCTGAGAATGCCTTCCCCACAACTTTCTGACTAGCTTAAGACTCACCTCTTCCAGGCAGCCTTCCCTGGTTGCTATCATTCAATTTTTTCCAGCGGGCCCTCAGGCCCAACCCTATAAGGTGACTTTGGAAGGGCCTTGCCCCTGTTTAATCTGCAAATTGCTTAACCATGTTAGGCCCCAGGGCAAGGAGTACATATCTTTTATCAACCTTGGGCATAAAGAAAGTACTCAATAATAGTTGTTGCTCTATCAGAAAACTAATCAGGGTAAGTAACCTTTACAAATAAAACATGTTCAGAAATGATTACTGACAAGCTCAACTTTGTAAATAGAATCGCATTCTTCCCTGAATCTGTCACATCAAAGGAGCATCTACCTGTGTGACTGGCCTCGGGTGGCAGCTCCTGCTCCCCTCTGTCCTGGATACCCCCCACACTCCCCACCTCACCCTCACCTCTCTAACTACTGAGCCTTAAGCAATAACTGTGTGAACTCCAAGAGTTACTCTTTAAAGAGTCTAGGAGCTTTTCTTTAGAGACCACCTCCTGTAATAAGACTAGCTATAGACCTTGGGGAAGAATTTCGCTGTTTTATTCATACTTGCTATACTCATAGCTCCTAGAGGAGAGAACGTAGTGGTACATAGCTGTTGCTCATAAATATCTATTGATATATCCTGTTTTCTTTTCCCTTCCAAACGTCTCTCTCCTGTCATCCACCCAGAGCTACCCCCAAGGGGGTTTCTGGAGCTATCATTTCCATCTGGTTTGTCTGATGAGACAAAGAACCGGAATTCCCACCCCAAAGGGCAGCGCCTCTCCAAGAAGCACATAGAGGACGAAGATGGCCCAGGAGGCAGCAGCTGCTATCCCAGCTGTCACTTCCCAAAAGGACATGGGTGGCTGCCCACAGCATAGAAGGATGAGCTTGGTGGGCCAAGGCTGGACCCCTGGCCCAGCCCCCTCCACACCCCCACATTACTGAGTGAGGGTGACCCCCACACAGCAAGCCACCTTGGCCTCAGTTCCATCTTCTCAGCATCTCCCCGAGGCACTGGCCAATCACATGGCCCAGTCTGGGGTTTCCAGTCCTCTGTTTCACCCCAACTCTGGGGAAGTCATATGTGCATGGAGTCCCTGAAGATCTCAGTCAGGAGAAGGAATTCTGTACAAAGCAAAAAGGTGGCTGGAGGCAGCTCCAGGCAGTGGCGGCTTCTAGCTTGGGGGGAGGGGAGAGTCCTTCACCCCTAGGAGACCACAGGAAGGTCCCCATGAAGGGTAGCGTATCTGAGAGCACCTGGATAAACTGAAGACAGGTGATGCTGGAGATTTCCTGTCCCAGCCCCATATCGGCTCAGACGTGAGACCTTCTCCACCCACTAGGAACCACTGCCCAGCCTCAGACCACGTCCTGTGAACCTTCCAGAGGCTTCTGGCATTGCTAAGCACTCAAGTCCAAGTCTCTGCAAGTTTTGTTTTTTTTTTTTTAAAGATTTAGTCATGCATACAGAACTGGGGTACAGGTCAGAGGTGCAGGGGCGGTGAGAGGATCCACCAGAGACAAAGTGGGGAGCAGAACAGGCAGATTGACAAAGTACACTGCTGAGGGGAGCAGCGGGCGGGTCAGGAGAGGTCTGCCGCACCATGTGGAGCTCCTCCAGGACTGGGGATCAAACTCATGATGCAGTGGCTCAGCTTCTCAGTGCTGGGCTTTAACCCGCTGCACTACCAGGGAGGGCCCGTCTACGACTTCATTGACTTAATGGCCTGACCTGCCCTTGTTCAGTCCCCACCACTGTTCCTCCAACATTCTGAGCTCTAAGCTCCTCCCATTTACTCCCCACTTCCTTCTTGCACCCCAAAGTGCACTGCTCGGCTCCCAGCACCTCCAGTCCCGGGCCCTGCTACATTCCCCTTCTTGGCAGGTACTGCACACTTGTCTGAGGTCAAAAAGCCTCATGAGCCTGACCTGCTCTCAGCTGCACCCCCAGCAGCTAGAAGGGAGCTTGGCACGCAGTGGACATGCTGGCTGAGTGAATGAGTGAAGCCCCTCTTCCTTCAAAAACCACTTGCTTCCCTCCAGTAGTTCACTCATCTGTGTGCGTGTGCATGGGCACACTGACCGCTGCCTCAGTGTGAAAATGAGCTGGCCACACACGCTGTGGCTGAAAAGCCCATAGAACATGCCACTGAAGGACACTGTGCACCTGCAAACAATCACCAGCTCAGCTCCACAAGCAGCCTCATGTCACCAGCAGCCTCCTGGCCCAGTGGCCCTGGCGGACGTAAGGGCACCACCTCAGGCGGCTGGAGACAGAGAGTGGGACCACCACACCGTCACACACAGCCGGCCTCCCACCTGGTGGGACGGGGCTTTGGACCTGGTTTTACCTGCATTTCTGGATGGTATGCCTGAACCATGACGTTGGTCTTTCCCCTCGTGTTCGGCATAAAATAGGGATCAGGGCGGGGGGCACCACTAGGCCTCCCAACAGCTCACCTGTGCCGGGCACCGTGCTCTGGGGCCCAACAGAACAGGCACAGGTATGCCCAAGTCACACTCGGATCTGAGGCCCCTGCTCCTGTCCCTGGCTTCTCTGGCTGTCTAAGAAAGAACACACGATGGAGAGAAATGAATTCAGTTTCAAAGTCCAGGAGGCTTGTCATCCTGGGACCAACCTGGAAAAGCAGCGATCATAATGAGACCTGCTGTCCCCACAGAGGAGGCAGGGGCACTTGGTGAAGCCACAAAATACAGACGACTGAGAGGCAGCTTGTGTTATTTCAGGCTACGACAATCCTGGCGATCTCTCAGCTGTTTCCTTTATGAGAAAGAAGGAAAAGCCCTCTACAGCCGGGAAGCACATGACAATGAGATACTCGCCCAGAACCAGCCACCGTCAGGGCAGGAGAGCCGTGGCCGAACACGAGGGGAAAGACCAACGTCATGGTTCAGGCATACCACCCAGAAATGCAGGTAAAACCGGGACCAGATCCCGTCTCACAACAGAGCCGTGGCGCATGGGGCCCGTGGAAAACAGTGGGACACCCTAATAAATAGCAGTCCAAACCAAAACGTCCAGCTAAGTAGGGACACAAAATTATTTAACGCAACTATAAATCAACCAATTACCACTGAAGGGGGAAAGGGACATAATATGCAAAGTTCAACCCTATCCAAGTAATGGGGTAGATATGACTCTTCTTTCAAGTGTATTTTCACGCAATGGTAGAATCATAGTTTCAACTGCATCTCGTAAATTGTTAAGAACACAGCAACGCCCAAGGAGCTAGCTTCAACGAGAACCCAGCTTCCATTTCCAAACGATGCTCCCAAATTAAACAGCTTTATTTACTTTATTCTTCAGGATAAGCAAGAGGAGGGTCTGGCTTTCTGGGCCCTCATGGAGGCCGGGGGAGAGGGCTGTTTGCAGCACATGGGGCGAGTCCAGGAGGTGGCCCTGACCAGGAGGTGACCACCCCATCCCAGCTGGGCCCCTCGCCCGACATGACAATCTTGCCCCGGCCCCACAAGGTCCCTGCTGGTCTTCCAGGCAGCAGGCAGAGCACTTGCAAAGTGGAGACACCATGCCCTAGAAGGCCCTTTCCTGACAGAGCAACTTTCTGGCCTGTGGGATGCCCGAGCCTACTCCAAGCAGGCAGGAGAGTGGGGAGACCAGCCGCCAGGAGGGAGCATAGCAGGAAAGCTGGCTCTGGAGAATAAGAAAGACCCCAATTTGTATAAAGGAGAAAGACTCAAGAGTGGCTTGAAAGTAGCCAAAAAGGAGCTGGGAGGCTTTGAAAGCATTTTTCCCAGATCAAAACTTTCCGACTGAGAAGAAAATAGAATGCCTGTTTGTCAGGGAGAGACACTATTTTTTGGAGGGTGGGCAATGTGAGCTGCTAGCTCCAGGAAGGGAGGACCAGGGACGAGGCCAGGAAGGAAGCATCTAGAAAAGAGTCACCCTCTGGGTGGCAAATGCCACCAGTGCTGGCAGGGACATAAATCCAGAAGAAAAGGCGAGGACAATAACCCCACTAGGAGGGACCATGACGGACAGAGAGTGAGGAACTGCAGGCCAGAGTTAGGGAGGGGTCCCCTGGAAATGAGGAACCTCTCCGTAGAGCCACCAAGGTCAAGGTCAGCTTTCCATAGCCAATAGAATATATCACCTTCGCCCAGGTCATCGGAGAATTTACACCGCAAAGACGGGGGAGGCTTTCTTTCATCCCTGAAAACTCCCCACTGATGGAGAAGGGGGGCCCAGTCAAAATGCCTAATCTGCATACAAGGAAGACCCTAAGGGCCCCTCTGTGGTCCCAGACTCCCAGCTCCCCAAGAAATGCTGCCATTAATCTCTCAGCTCAGAGGGCTGATTTAGGGTTATTGGTGGGAGACGGGTGTGAAGGTGACATTCAGTGTGGGAAGTCAGCCCTTGCTCAATTTTATGGCTCGATTTTGAGATAAATCATTCTGGCCCAGGAACTGGCTCCAAACAGATTTACTGGTTTTAATATTTGGTTAGAGCATCACAATTAATTGAAAGGTGCCTTCTGGGCCCTCCCTGGTGGCACAATGGGTTAAAGCACAGCAGTGTGAAGGCGGCTGCTGCCACTCCAGCGTGAGTTGGATTCCAGGCCAGGGAGGTGACCACATAGCGTGGCAGACCTCTCCTGACCCGCCCGCTGCTCCCCTCAGCAGTGTACTTTGTTGATCTGCCTGTTCTGCTCCCCACTCTGTCTCTGGAGAATCCTCTCACTGCCTCTGTACCTCTGGCCTATACCCCAGTTCTGGTTGTGTAAATAAAATACTAAAAAAAAAAAAAAAGAAAGAAAGATGTCCTCTTCCAATTATTGTTCTGAAATGTGGACCTTGGTCTCTGAGCACTCATTTTTATTGGATATAATTATAATCATCCAGAAATAGTATTTGTCTAGAGTGTGACTCCCAGAGAACATTTCACTCCACAGTTCTAGGCCTGTTTTAAGTTCCCAACAACCAGGGCTAGCCCCTCTTGTAGAAACCAGATAAGCCACAAGCTTTGGGCTCTACTAATTGCTGACCTCACAGCCTACAGAGGTTTTCAGATGTGACCCCACGGTCCTGGGACTGCAGAGAGAGGAGACAGGGCTGGGAAGAGCTGACCAATCGCATTGTTTCTACTCAGCTGCCCCCACTCCAGTGACCAAGTTTCCCACCAGATCACCAGTGACCAGCAACATAGAACAGTGGGTTAGAATGTGGACACTAGACCCAGAATGCTGAATTTGAATCTTGGTTTGCCATTAGCTGTGTGACCTTTGGCAAGCTGCTTAACCTCTCTGTAACAGTCTCAATTTTCTCTTCTCTAAAATGGGGATGATAGTACCTGTATCTTTTTAGCACAATTAAAATCACTGAGTAATGTTGAAGCACTTGATACAGTGCCTAGTACATAGTGCATGAAGAATTGAGGTGTTGGTATATAAAAATCAAAAAGTTATTTTAAAAGACATTTGAGATAACAAATTACTTGTGGAGAAAGTAAAGTTTGAAAACCATTATTCTGGACCAAGAATCAGCAAACATTTTCTGCAAAGTGCCAGATAGCAAATCTTTTACGCTTGGTGGACCACATAGTATCTGCTGCGATTAGCCAAAAACAACCGCAGATCGACAGGAACAGCCTCGGCTGTGCGCCAGAAAAACTCACTTAGACAGCAGGCCCTAGGCCAGAGTGGGCCCCAGGCTGCTTTTTGCCAACCCTTAGATTGGATCAAATTTCGTGTTTCCTAGATGAGGAAAAGAGAAGCTGGGGGGGGGGGGGTATTTGAGGGAGCAGGAACTCAGGTCTCCCTAAAATCAGGAGTTGGCAGCACATGGGAGCAGACACTCTCCCTCTGGCCCAGCAGCTAGAAAGGACTCTCGAGAGGCCTCACTTTCTTCTAGGGTATGCACCTGGGCTCCCTGAGGCACAAGGATGCACAATGTTCCCGGGTCATCTCTGTAGCCCCCAGCAGCCAATATCAGTGTCACTCTGGGAAGGTCAACAACTCTTTATGACACAGCAGTGGGAAGCCTCCACCCAACAAGGCCAAGCCTGGGCTTCTGTGTGTTTTTTTTTTTTTGAAGATTTATTTATTTATGCACACAAGAATTGGGGTACAGGCCAGAGGTGTGGGGGTGGTGGTGAGAGGATTCACCAGAGGCAGAGTGGGGAGCAGAACAGGCAGATGGACGGAAATACACTACTGAGGGGGAGCAGCGAGCAGGTCAGGAGAGGTCTGCTGTGCCATGTGGGTCTCCTCCCTGGCTGGGAATCGAACTTGTGCTACAGTGGCTGCTGATAGTTTCATAGTGTTGTGCTTTAGCCTGCTGTACCGCCCTGGACTTCTGTGTTTCAGAGATTCTGGGAGTGATTGATTAAATGAAGTTTTACACACCTACATGGTGGGAAGTCACTTTTTGAAGAATTTGAATACAAAAAATTAGAATAAAGCTCCCCACCCCAACCCCTCCACTTTATGCCACGTAGCTTTCACAAAAGACCATGAGTTCCTGACCGAAGAGGATATTACTTTTATGATAAAGGGTGGAAAGCAGACCTAGAGAGCAGCGTTTGTTCTGAAGCAGCTAGAGGCAGCGTACAACTGAGCAGGAGGCTGGGCCCCACGAAGCCACTCCCAGAGGCCACTTCATATAGGACACGCTGCTATATCATTTCTATATTGTTCTATCATTCCAGCCTTTACTATATGTTAGTGCAACTTTAGGTTTTATGTGTTATTGATTGTGATTGGTTGGTTATTTGGGGGAGGGGTGGAGGAATGTTCGATGATGTTTCCATATAAAGCGACAATAATTGCTTCTTTATTTCACATCACTTTTTTACATCACTTTGGCTTATCAAAGGTTTCATGGGAACATTCCACTTTCAGATAGTGGGCAAACCTGTACAAAAATCACACAACAAACAGCTATGAACTATAACTGAGTGAAATGATACAAGCAGGTGCACAGATGTGTTTTGTTTGTTTGTTTGTTTTTTCATCCTTCCTTAAAGGACTGCAAGTGGAAGACAAAAACCAAAGCCTCAGGGAAGGTCTGTGAGAAGGAAGACCATTCCCTCACTCTGCGGCCAGTTCTTGCTCAAAATCTCTGACACTCTAACCGTCAAAAAATAGTCCCTTCTTGAAGTTGGATTCACTGACTCCTTGACCAGTAACTCACAGAAGTGAATGAATCAGTTTCCAAACCAAGCCTTTAGGAAGTCAGTAGCTCTGCCTCCCAGTTTCCGGGGACATTCACCGCAGCACGCAAACACCATGCTTTGAGGAAGCCCAAGCAGCCATGTGGAGAGACCCATACAGTGAAAAGCCAGCACCAGCACAGCTTGCCGGGGGCAAGAGTCGCTTGGGACTGGACCTTCTAGGTAGCTGAGCCATCCACTGGTGCCACTGAGCAGAGGCCAGCTCTACCCACTGCCCTGCTCAGGCGCTGACTCGAACAGAATAAAGGATTATTATGATTTTAGGCCACCAAGTTTATTGTTACACAGCAATGCTCACTAGACGAGGCTGTTACTACAACCATTTGCTCAGGTCACAAAACGATCTGTACTTTCACAGATAACATAGAAAAATACTCTTTCCTGAGGTTGTAGGAAGGGTAGGAATGCAGGCCACATGATTTAACATTCTGTTATATTAATAAAGGACTTGTAATATTGTTACTTATAATAAGAAAGATCTATTTGGTCTTTCTTGGCACAGGGTTCCTAAGACCCCTGGAATGTATCAGGGCAATGAAAGTATCTTGATAATCATAACAAACTCCTTATAATCACATCTACACCTATGTTGTTGAGGTGACTTCAGGAAAGCACCCAAAAAATACAAACCAGAATACGGGGACTGTGTCAGGGGAACCAACCACGTGGTTGGAAGACATGTGGTTGGAGGACTAGAACTTTCAGCCCCATGTCCCAGACCTCTGGTGAGGACAGAGGAGCTGGAAGAAATGATTGCCAGTGATCTCCATCATGCCCATGTGGTGAAATCTCCACGAAAACAAAAAAGGTTGGGGTTCAGAGCATTCCTGGGGTGCTGAACACCTGGCAATTTGGGGACAGTGATGGCCCTGGGGTACACAGGGAAGGGTGTGCTCCCCACCACACCCCATTCATCCCTTCCACCTGGCTGTCCCTTTTATAATAAACAGGTGACCTTGCAAGTAGGCTGTGTCTCTGAGCTCTGTGAACCCATGGAGGGGGGCTGTGGGAACCCCTGATCCACAGCTCATCAGTCAAAAGCACAGGTGATAACTTAGCTTATAATTGGCCTCTAAGTTGTGAAAGGGAGAGACAACTCAGTGGCCCATAACCATGCCATCTGATGCCACCTCCAGATAGAGACTGTCAGGATCAAGTTGAACTGTAGAACACCCAGCTGGTGTCTGAGAATTGCTTGGTGATTTGAAACATGCCCCACCCCCCTCCCCAACACACACACACACAAATTGGGAGCAGCATTATAAGGAGATAAGATATTTTGGGGGAAATAAGAAAAAGAATTTTGAATTTAGATGAGCAATAAATTTGAGAATGAGACCCCAGAGTTCCCATGAAGATAGAAAATGATGGTTGGGAGAAATCTTGATTTCAATATTCAAATATGTACCCTGAGTTTTGGTTCAGAAAATACGGTCACCATCACTTGCAATATGGAGAGGATGTTCTGGACTAAAAATGTTCAGTTCAGTATTACAAGCAGTTGTCCCAGCTTCCACAGAGCTCTTTACAGAATATCTGAATTTGAGCAGCAAAACTTTGTCAGGTTTACAAAAGTGAACTGGCTTTAAAATGCATGCCTTGGTTAACTTTGACACGACCATTTAGTCATTGGCTGGAGATAGGTGTCAAATAAAATACGCTTTATTGCAGCATATTTGATGTTAACCTGACTTATCTGAGACATCAATCAACTATTATTGTGATGAAGTTACTGAGGTGCCAATTAAGAAGTTTCTGGTTATCAAAAGCCACAAAAACACTGATTCAAAAAGACACCTGCACCCCCATGTTTCTTGCTGTTATTCACAATTGGAAAGACATGGAACAGCCCAAATGCCCAAAAGTGGATGACTGGATTAAAAAGATGTGGTCCATATACACAATGGAATATTACTCAGCAACCAAAAAAAGAAACACATGTCTATTGCAGCAACATGGATGGAGCTGGAGAAGATCATGCTTAGTGAAATAAGCCAGATAGAAAAGGAAAAATACTGGATGGTTTCACTTATAGCAGGAGTAAAATGGACCAGGCAAGAAAATAATAATGATGAACAGCCATATACCAGAGACATTTTACGGGGGTAGAGGGGGGAATAAGATCAAAAACACTGGGGGGAGGGAAATGCACTGGACTATGGTGATGGGACATGGGTGATTTGGTGATGGGAAGCCCACAGGGATTATAACTGAGATGGAAAAATGCACAAAAATATGTAAAAAAAAAAAACCACTATTATATCATTAAAAAAAAAAAGCTTCTGGTTATCAAAGTCCCAGATAACACAAGTTACTTTTTAAAAGTCAAAGCTAGCCAAACAAGTACTTTTGAAAGAAACCACTGTATATAGTATCTATTTTGTATATATGTATACTGTGTAGTCTATTTTGACCCATAAAAATATTTACTAAGCTTGTCTTTAGATAATGACTTTGTGAACTCAAAATTAGAACCATGTAGAAAACTTTTATTCAAATATATATTAAGGAATCTGTATTTGTCATATGGAAAGAGGTAGCCCTGGGCTGAAGGTGGACATGTATTATTCAAAAGTCTCCCTGTGCCAAGTGACATAAAACCAACCCGAACTTGCTTACGCAGTATTCCCCAAATAGACTCCCTTTGAGTTTTCCGCCATAACTGTGCAGCAGCTGCAATAGTGTTAGTGACTTTTATTAACTCTCTGAAACTCAGTTTGCTCTGAAGCCCTAATCACAAGTTCCATGTGCCATTTATTTTGTTTAATGCATGTTTGTATGAATACATGGCTTCAAATTTTTTACAAGTGCATAGACACTCCATAAAAATCAGTTTACACTCCATCAGTAATATGAATTTAAGCCATAGAAGAGGACTTTATTGAATGGAAAACCAGCCCTTAATTAGTTTTCTCACTGGTATGTGACCTGGCCAAGTCACCTGCTTTCTCTTGCTTTCACGCCCCTGTGGGAAGAAGCACCCTGGCCCGGTCACCTTCCAGCCCTCTCACAAGAATACCCAGAGCAGTTACTCCACTGGCAGCAGCACTGAAGGAGGGAGCGCTGGACCACGCCTCATCTGCAGCAAGAGTCTGCGGCCACTGTGATCAGGGTCTCTTCCCAAGCACCTGGGTGCTGGAGCAGGAAATTTCGGGATTCCAGCCATGGAGGTTACAAGCTGGGATCGCCAGGGAGCTGGGAACTGGACACTCAATGCTTTTCAGGTTTTCAAATCTATTATGAGACATTAAGTAAAATTGGCTCGAATCAGGTAACTAAAACCCTGTGGGGATTAACTGGGAGCTGGGCTGCTGAAGGTTTAAAACCAGGGCCCAGCGTGTCCACCAGCCAGCCAGCGCCCTCCTGTTCTTCTAAGTGTGAATGCTGGAGCCAGAGGGATGGAAATGGACGAGGTTCAAGAGGAAGAGGTCTTTCACCCAACTCAGGCCAGAGAGGAGTCTCTGGCCCCACGGCTGGTTTCTCTCTGGCATGAATGAGGCTGCAACCAGCAACGTTTGTTTTACTCAGAGGAAGAAAACACATCACATCACTCACCAGCAACCCTTCCTCGTACGCTTCCATGCATGTCACTCAAAGCCAGAGTCTTAAAAGACCAAGGGCAGGGCCGGGCACAGGCTGGGGTAATTTCTACTTTAATGAAAAAAATAATTGTATAGGGAAGGAGAAAATAAAAGGTCCAACTGGGGGCCCTCCCTGGTGGCGCAGCAGGTTAAAGCACAGCGCTAAGAGGCTAAAGCCACTTCAGCACGAGTTCGAACCCTGCCCAGGAGATGACCCGCATGGCGTGGCAGACCTCTCCTGACCCGCCGCTGCTCCCCTCAGCAGTGTACTTTGTCAGTCAGCCCCACTCTGTCTCTGTTGAATCCTCTCACTGCCCCTGCACCTCTGGCCTGTACCCCAGTTCTGTATGCATAAATAAATCAATCTTTAAAAAAAAAGGTTCAACTGACCAAATCAGCAGATCAGCACTGCTAGCCTACTGTGGACCAAAGCCAAGGATGATGTCACAGGGATTCCTCCTTCTCTCTGCCAGCCTGCGCTAAGGATGTAAGCCCTGCCTCAGAAGCCTGGCACTGGGAAGGGCAGAATGAGATGCTGGAACATTAAATATGATCTCATCAAATCCCTGAAGCCACCAAGGAAGAAACATCTAGATATGAAGTAACCTGCCCATGACCATCCAGAATCCTCAGAGGCAGTGGCTTTTAAGATAACCAAAGGCGATCTCGGTATAACATGTCAGCCTGTGTGTGAGGGTCGTCATGCAAAACTCAAGCAAAATCGGCTATGCCACTTATTTGCTGTGTGGTTGAGGACAAATGAATTAATCTCTCTATTCTCTCACTTTCTTATGTATACAACGGAGGCTGTAAGGGCTAATGACGGTAACATGTAAGTGCTCACTGAGCCCTCTAATGCTGCAATGTTTAACAACTGCTGTTTTTTAGGTTGTTTATTTTTTTATTATAATTTTAGGTAGTTATTAATTTCAGGTTATTTATCATTGTATTTTAGGTGAGGTAGGTTATTATTACTTACATTATTATTTTAGGCTATTATTTCGCCTCATCAGCCTGAGTTTACAGACATCTCCCATAGCCTAAATACAGGAGCTCATAGAACAAAGAGTTCAGGTTTTATAGTCACACAGGCCTGGATTTACAGCTTGGCTATCTTAAGAAAATACCACAGAGTGAGTGGCCTAAACAGTGAGATTTCTTTTCTCATAGTTCTGGAGGCTGAACATCTGAGATCAAAGTGTCAACCGGTTGGTTTCTATGGAGACCCCACTCCTCGGCTTATCGATGGCCCCTTCTCCCTGTGTCCACAGGGTCATTCCTCAGCCATGAGAACCCTCTGGACAGTTCTGCCTGCTGGGTTTCCCTAGCTAGTCCCAATGGTGGGAAAGGAGAGGTGGTTTTGGCAGGGGGGGCAGAGAACTCACATTAAGATAGCCACCCATGGGACACTTGGGGGCCTCATCCCCCATATTACTTGCTGGTTAAGAAAAAAAAAATAATTACGAGAAAAATGAAAATGAAAATGATAGTGAAAGAAAGCAGATCAATAATTGCCAGAGCCCGGGGGTATTTCTATCATCTATCTATCTATCTATCTATCTATCATAAATTATACCCAGATATTTAAAAAACTGTATCTCAATAAAGCTGACACCACCCTCAAATAAATAAATAAAATTATTTTGAAATTTGGTGAGCAAACGTTAATCATTGCTTACCCAGATATCATCCCCCTTCTCCATTTCTTTATAAACAGACCTCACCTCTTGCTATAAATGAGGCAGAAAACACCAGAGACTTGCTTTCTAGGACTTCACTGGAGCTGAGACATGGCTATTGATCCATTTCTCATCTCTGGAACTTGATGGAAATTCTAGCAGGGGGATTCCAGGAAAGATTTCACTTCCGATGAATTAAGACACAAGGAGAAGTTCAGATACAGTCACATGAGAATGTGATGTCTGGAGCAGTGGAAACCACACTGTGACCATGAGGGAACAAACCTGAGGACAAAGCCAATAGGCTGAACATGTAAGTGTAGGTTAGAATGAGTCCTTGAAATTGGCAATGACCCACTGAATTAGCCATCCCTAGAACCCTACCTCCTGACTTCTAGCTCTGAGTCACAGCCAGTCTATAAACACCTTGTTTCTTCAGCCATTACTAGTCCAATGCCTTTTTTTTGTAGCCAATAATTCCTACAAGCCCGGTGGTTTTCATCTCTCTAAACTTCCTTTTCCCACCCCAAAACTGAGTGTCTGGTGAGATATAACATAGAGCCTTGGGATTATAAACTGAACCTGTAACAGGGTGCTCCCAGATTTGGGGAGCCCTATAACAAACCTTTCCAAATTCCTAAATCCACAATCCCCACTAACAATGCTTTCCTCTCCAGCAATGAGGGGAAGCAGATGCTGATTTCTCTTGTGGGTGAGCTCTCCCCTCAAATCCATATGTGTATCCCAAAGTTTAAATGACTGATAATCATCTCAGCTGTGACCCACACACATACACCCTTCCTGGTCCATGTGGCCAGAAGTCCCCATTGACCCACCACAATCCCAGTTTGATTATGCAGTTTGATTATTAAAATATCTCCTTTTACTCTCAAAAGAGTTTCCATTCGCACAAAAAAATATCGTCATCCCACTTCTGGCTTCCTCGGCACCCTCTTCTGCTCATAGACAGCATGTCCCACATCAGATGAGCACAAAGCCCTCTGTCTACCTCATGGGGGGAAAGGCATCTACCAAGTTCACCTGAAGTTGTTTCACCTGGGTCACATTGCCTAACTCAATGTGTCTGATGCACTTTCACTATCACTAAACCAAACCAAATGTAGTGGACTACGAGCCTTCAGCTTATAGGATTAAGGCAAACCCATCAACTATAGGCATGGGGAGTGATTTCTGGAAGAGGGGAAATCAGGTGCTCCCCAGTACCCCCTCACCACTGGGCCAGATAAGCACAGGCACCTGCTTTGAACTGGCAGCTGGCTGATACAACCTCCCAGGCAACTCAACTTGGCAGCTGGTGAATATACGAACCCCAGAGATGCCAGCCATGCTAACAAAGCAGCAGAGAACCTTGTGCTTTCCGAGGGAGCCAGGACACTGCAGACAGACGCCTAGAGTCAGATAAACCACCTGCTCTAAAGAACACTTCCTACTAAGTCTCTACCAGGCCATCGTCTTCATCTCACAGTTCAAACTTAAGAATCTCAGCAAGCGCCCTAAGAATATGGCACAGGCCTGTGGGTTCTCTGCTGGGAGTGAGATCATGCCTTTGCCTACCCTGGGGGAAGGCCCTATAAGGGAACAGCATGGGGAATGTGTCTGCTCCACCCACTCCGGCTGGAACCACACACATTCTTTCTGAATAACTTCAGGGCTCAATTGTCCCAACTACTGTTAGGCATTTCCCTGGCTCTGTCTTCGTTTTCTCTTCCTCGCAGAGGTCACTGGTACTGAGTGAGGCACACAGAGGCTCCCTAACCCTGTACCTTGCACGTAATAAATACTCAAAACACAACAGCCCCCTACCTGGGATTACTGAGTCACAGGCTTACAGGCTTCTGTCCTGGGAGTGTGCTGTGGTATCTTTCTCAGTGATCTGGAAAGCACGGGCCAAGGCTTCTGATAGTGTCCACAGCACACGCCCAGGCGGCTGCTCAGCTAACCTTACCTTCATCCTCAAAGGCTCCCTGTGTGCTAAGTATGTCAAGATGGACGTTGGCTGGTTCTCACGGAATCTTAGCTTGACAAATGAAGGTCCCTCTGGAAGCAAGCAGTATGGTGAAAGGCCTGGAAAGCATTTCTCATGACAGCTGAAGGGGTGACATGGCTGGAAGGTGGCTGAGGCTCAGATAAGGCCCTGCCAGCTGCAAAAACCTTCTAATAAGGGAAATGCAACCTCATAACTCAGCACACTCTTGGCCATGGAAACCATTAAGAGTAAGTGCTAATGTCATTAGGATTCTTGGACCAAGGACTAGCTAGGTGGACTCTACAACATCTCCCAAGTTTGAAATTCTGGGAACTCTCAACTGTAAGCCTGGGTTCGGATGTGTAGATAATGGGGTACATGATCTGGGGGGACCAGTAGCAGCAGCAGAATCTGCCTAGAAATCCTTAGATGGGAACAGACCAGGCCTGAGTAAATGGCGGAAGAGAACATGCTGGCTTTCCTGGACCAGCAACTTTGCAGGCTTTTGCTAAGTGACACAGCCCTGGGCTAGAACCAGCCCTTTTCCACAGCCTGTGTGTGCCTCCACCATTGTGCATTTGTCTTGAAGTTTCTTTTTAAAAGATTTCCACTGAGGGCACTTAGTGTATGCTCCTGCCCTCTCTCTCCACTTCCACCCTCACTCAGGCCTCCCTAGTTCTACAATATCCCTGCAAAGTGAAGGGCAAAGAGTTTAGTTCCCCTAAGGCTGGGGGACACTGGCCTTGGAAGCTTCATATGCTAATTCCTCGGGGGAACTGGGTACCTAGGAACATGTGTAACAAACATCCAGAATCACATTAGGCCTGAAGTTCCAGCTTCCAGAGAAGATTTTTTTCCCATCTCAAATCCAGGCCAACACAGACAATCTCTCCCTCCCCAGCCAGTTCTGCGCCAATAGGCTGATTGATGTCTTCTCCACTTTCCCCAAGCACACACGCTTAACAAGGGCCACTGTAGACATGTGGCTATCTATGCCAACACTCACTCTCACCTCCAGCCTGGAGAAGATGTTTTCAGGCTTCAACCCCCTTTTGATTCAGACACCAGTGACCAACCCTCAATATCCCACCAACCACCCCCACCCCCAGGATTAACCAAACACAAGAGCAATCTTAACATCCACATTCACTTTGGAGTCCTCTTACATCCCATGAGCTCAGCTCTGCCTTGAAGAGTGCTAGTTATGGTTTATACTGGGCTTCTAGGTGCTTTGTAGTTGGAAAGTTTTTAAGATTTCTACTCCACTGTGGTACTAAAAATACTCTAAATCAGTGCTGGGATACCCTTCGTGGACTATGCTCGGGAATCTTTCCTGGCTGACCTATCACCATCAGCTAACTCTGGTCACACCCCTGCAGATCCACAAATGCAGGCTTACCACCTACTAAGTGCCAGGCATGATTTTAGGTTCTGAAGATTGAAACATGAAAAGATCGGAACTCTGGCCAACCCCCCCCCACACACACACACACCCACCGTCCCTCCCCCCCCCCAAGGCATCAGCTCTACAAGAATGCACAGCAGGGGCGGGGAGGGCCTGACCACCCTCCTGCGTAATTTGCATTCTGCCACTTGCCCAGGTTGGCACTGCTGTTAGCGCTTTTGTCCATCCACAAGGAGGCTCTGTGCAGCTGCCTCCACTTCCAAGTAGAAGTCAAGGCTTCCTGCCTTTCACTCGAGCCTGGAGAGCCTGGGACAGGGTTCTGCTCCCCAAAGATGTTAACAACGAAAACGCCTCTCCTCTCACTCACTCTAAGCTTCCAGCCAAAGTGCGCTCTCGGCTGTTGCTGGATTCTGCCAGCTGGGCCTCCAGCATGACACAGCATCTGTGACTCGCTTCCCTGACGACAGCGCCTGGCATGACAAAGGATTTTCTGACAATGGGAGGAAGAGGTCTCTCATTGTCTACTGCAGGCCCTGCGGCGGTCAGGGTCACACTCGGCGGTCACGGTCACACTCAGCGGCAGGCGCAGGCCTTCCCTACTACTGGGGCTTGGTTTCTGGCTCATACTTCTGCAGGCTCCTACCCTGCACGCCGTGCTATCTACCAGACACCACCACTGGCTCAGCCACCAGCTGTTCAAATCCGGTGTGTCTAGCTAACATTGAACTCATCACAATCCTCCTTATCATCACAACGTCAGCAGGCCTGCTCCAGCAACCTGAAGTTCACACCTGAGTAAAGACCACCAGCCAGAGTCAGTGAGGCCACAGACCTGCGAGTCACCTGACTGCCCCACTCTATGCAAGAGCTGAGCGATCACTGCAGACTTTACTGCACAGGTGATTTCAATATGTGACCTTCCCTCCATCCCCGTATGTCTGGCACTGGCTCCAGGCCTCTCTCTCCAACCTGGATGCTCTGTAGAGCCTGTCACTGACTCGCCAGTCCAGTAGCAGCCTGGTATCTGGTCACGTTCCTGTCTGCACTCCTCCATTTTGCTGAAAGCCCTGACCTCTGTGCTTTACCTGCAGGATAAAAGCCAAAGCCTCAGCCAGGTTCATCAAGTTCCTGAGAGCTGAGCCCTGCCTGCCGCTCCACCTTGCACTTGACCTCATTGTCGCTGTTCCTTCCTATACCTTGAAGCCTCTGTCCCCTGCACCACTCCCTCTTGCTGCTCATCCATTGAGATTTATCTTTTGTGTTGTCTCCGGGAAACCCTCCCTGATCTCTGAGGCTAGAACACCTTGTCTGTGCCGTGGTGAGGTCTTCACCTCCACACTCACCACACCATAGTAAATTTAAATTTAACTGCTTAAATGTCTGTCCTCACCTACAAGGACAGCTCCTTGATGGTAGGTGGTCTGTGTCCATTCCTTGTTGTAACCCAGCACAAGTCCGGAGCCAGACACAGAAACAGCACAATCACTGATGAGCCATGATGAGCTCCCTCCAACTGCAGGATGAGGGGCTGTATACCTCCTTAATCTGCTCCACCCCTACCCTGGGCACAGTCTCCCTTTCACTCATTTTTTGGGCCAGGACCACAGCCTAAAACCTCTACAATGCCCCCTCCTGATTTCCTCCCAAATTTACCTCTTCCATGAAGTCTTCCCAAACTGGCCTCACTCCATGGGCCACTTTATCCATCTATATCCATCTATATCCTGGGGAAGTTAGCCCGTGGGTCTGGCTCCCGTGACTGGAGACGAGTCAATAATGGATATAAAGCTCCAGAAAGGTCTAAGCCTTCCACACACAACCTTGAGATGATGATATGACTTGACCCCGCATCTGAAGTTGAAGATCTGAGCTCAGATGCCTGCTCTCCTTGCCTACTGTGACTTCAACTTATCACTAACCAGGGAAGTTCATTCAGTTTTCTAATCTGCAAAATGGGAAAAAGGGTAGCAGCCTCATGGGGCTATTATAAGAAGCAGATGAGATCATTTCTGTGAAACCATTTGCAGACTGTAAGCCAAAGCAAACTGGGGTATTACAACAGCCCCCAGGGGTCCCTGTCCGACCCCAATAGACTCCCCAGTGATTTCTGCCCTTACTTGAGTCAGGTAAGAATCAAATGAAAGCTGTGTATCTCTTTCTAGAAAAGTACACATACAAAGCAACTTTGCAAATGCTTTCAGGAGGTTCCTGAGGGTCCTGCCATGGGAAGGGAAACCACAGACCAACTTTTAACACCAAAAGTCCCAAACGCTTCACTCTCCTAAATCTACGCCTTCATGACGATTCCTGGGCGTGCTAAAGACAGAGAAGGAGAGGACCATCTAAAACAAAAAGATGACTGCCAAGGCTTTCCCAAGAGCCAGAGGGAGAAGGCGAAGATGAAGAATTCTGTCTTCAGGAAGAACGTACTTCTTTTCAGAAAGCACCATGGTATCCAGAAAGGAGATTGGATGAGATATCAAAAACAAGATTGCTTAGGCCATCTGCCCAGGACTCCTCGCAACCTGAAGTTTATTATTTTTGCTTCTCCGGGTTTTAGAGTCTTCACAGGGAGAACAGCTCATCAATAAGAAATTTCCCAGCTCCGGATATCTAGGATCTGAGTTTCGTCTGTCCTCAGACGCACAGCTCTGTTCTGGGCTTAGTTCAGAAACAAGAGGCACATGTCGTCAGCATGGCGCTACCTCAGGAAGGAGGCCAACACCGCAGCGTTGTTCTAAATGAAACACAGCACAGGAGGAGGCAGGTGGGCAGAAGACGGAAGCCTGAATTTGAGCAGTTAAGCTCAGGTGACCCTGTGAGTCAGCACTGAAACCAGAGGAAGAGGACCCCCCCCCAAAAAAAAGAACATCCAAAGGGGTTGCCACCTTACCGGGTAAGCTAAGCAAAAATCCCATCAAGGTGGGAGAATTCCCAAATGCTGTGATTTGCCCGTCTGTTTGTACCTCCTGTTCTCTGTCTGGGCCCAGGATTCTCTATCCTACTCACCAACTCCTCTTTCAACCTTTGTGATCTGAACTGCAAGCAACATGATCTTAAAACAAGGACAGTGAATCCTAAAACTGAGATGCAATTGAAGGAGAGTGTCAAGGACCACAAAAGTGAAATTCAGGGTAGAGAAAAGCAAAACCCTGATCCAAACATCTACAAACGCCTGTGAGACAGAAACCACCAAACGCAGGCAGGGCCCAAGCGAGACCTTGACCAAAGTCAAAGCCCAACACTCAATATAGCCCGTCACAGCTGATCACAGACCGCCGAGCAGGGGCAGGACCATGGAGAACGACTTGTCCACTCATTGCTCATCAGAGTAACCCCATGGGGCCCTCCCTGGTGGCCAGCAGGTTAAAGCACAGCACTAAGACGCTTAAGCCACTTCCACATGAGTTCGATCCCCGCCTGCCCTGGAGGAGATCCACATGGCGAGGCAGACCTCTCCTGACCTGCCCGCTGCTCCCCTCAGCAGTGAATTTTGTCGATCTGCCTGTTCTGCTCCCCACTCTGTCTCTGGTGAATTCTCTCACCCTCCGCATCTCTGGCCTGTACCCCAGTTCTGTATGAATAAATA
>NW_004567117.1:30922855-30953852 GCF_000260355.1 Condylura cristata | reverse complement strand
CATGTTGGTTGGTTTCCAGGTAATTTTCCACTAGTTGCCTAACTTCTACATAAGGACATGTCTTAGAAACACCTGGAAGAATCTAAACAACCTGAGGTGCAGGGTCAGAAGAGACATAAATGTCTTCTTTTCCTGTTGCTTCCTTCTGCATTTGCTCGAAGATAAGAACTGTCATGATGGGCTCCTTACAAACAATATATGTGAATTTGATTGAGTCTCAGGGTAGGTACTTTATGATCTATTACCCCCTGTAGGCCCTGAATCGCCCATTTTATTGCATGGAAATTTAGCTATTTTTGTTGTATTATCTTTGCGTGCTCCAAACACATGAAGTGTCAAGGTAGATGCTCAATAAATGTTTGCAGGACTTAAAACTTACATTTTATCTCCACAGCTAGAATATACTTTTATTTCCTCTGCACTGGAAGATACACAAACATGAAGACATTCATGTTTGTGATTGTAGAAACCATCACTGGCCAAACCTAATAACCCTCCAACTTTCATGTCCACCAGCTCTGAGAAACACACGTAGGCATGCCTGACCTCCTTGCTCTTTTTCCATCTTCAGAAATGGAAAGTGTACACTCAGAAAGGGAGCATAATCTGGGATGATTTCTCAAGGGCCCACACTTTAAATCCAATGAATTGAAACTGGTGACTGCAGAATAACTTTAGGTTTCATAAGAACTCCATGAACACACCATGCAAACACACGTGTGTGCTATATAAACAGGTATACCACATGTTTTCATTACAGGAAGGTCTGACCTGGGGTGTGTGTGTATATGTACGCTAGAGGTATCAAGGCTGATAACTATTCACCAACAGCAAATATCCTGAGTGATAATAACAGTTATGCAGAAACTATTGATCTTTAATGTCTATTCTGTAAGGAACTAGTAGCAAATCAAAAGTGTTCTGACAAAGAATAAATACTAGCATAATTTATCCCCTTTCTCAGGTTTAACAGTACTCCCTAGGGTGCCAAGACCTAGTCTCAATAATATATATTATATATATACAGTGACCACACTTTGATAATTAAAAAAAGAAAAAACATAGGCTGAGGGAAGGAATAGAGGGAAAGTCTCCTTCCCCTGCTGTGAGGCCTTGGGCAAGTCCCAGCACTTTTAAGTAAAACAGGACTAATCCCCCTACCTCCAGGTCCCTCTTAGTAAATAAGATGACACATTGCATATGGAATGGGGGGTGGAAGGAGGACTTGAAAGCCGCACAAACATTACTCTAGCAACCGGTAATCACCGATGACATTGTACCTAGCATGTGTCACAAAACTACCGCCTCTGAGCGAACACTATCCAGGACAGACACTTGACACAGCAGATGAGATGATCTGTGTGTAAATCGAATCCTGTTTCAAATACTCAAAGGGTGTTTCCTCAGGCAACCCGAGGGCATCCTGTGAGGCACTGGACATGTCCTGATGTCTATTCTGGACATTTTGTCCCCATAGAATCGGGTTTTCTCGAAAGCCAGGTAATTTCCATGTGCCATGTGCCCACGCTTGGAGCTGGGACTCCAGAGGTTTTCGATTCAGGGGTCTGGGTCTGAGGGACCAGGCCCAGACATCCAGAGGCCCCTCCCCGCCCCCTGGGCGGCTCCTTCCTCTCCTCCTCTGCTGGAGCGGTGGCGCCAGGGGCGTCGCTCTGCTGTGTCACTTTCGCCCTCCTGAGCCTCCTGCCCGCCCCGAACCGCAGCTCCAGCCGCTGCCTCGATTTGCACTGGGTCGCCAGCCCACGAGATCGTGCCGGGCCGCAGAGACCCAGAGCCCGGCGGCCGAAAGAAGACCTCCGACTGCACCCTGCAGCTGTGCGATCAGCAGCGCAGAGCTGGCCGGGCCGGGCAGCCTTTGGCCCCGACTGTCTCCAGGCCAGAAGAAAGGGAGGCGGGCGCCTAATCCGTGGATTCTCCTCCCGGAGTGCGAAGACCCAGCGGGCACGCGCGTCCCAGAGCGCCTGGTGCCAGGGTCATCCCAGCTAGTCTGGGGTGTGTGGCGGGGGTGGGGACGGGCAGCGGCGCCCGCGAGCGCTCGCGGCACCGTCGGCCCAGTCGGACCAGCCGGCGGCACCGCAAAGTAGGCGGTCAGTGGACGCGGTCAGGGAACACGGAGGGAGGGACGCAGCCTCGGCCACAAGGCGGGTTGGGGATTCTTCAGCAGCAACCGCAAGGTCTCTCCCGGGGCCCACGGCCGCGCTACCCCTCTCCTAGAAACCCGGCGCGCGGCCGACACACTGACCACTAGCCCGGCTCCCACCTCCAGAGGGCTGGCGGCTCAGAGGCCCGCGGGATCCGGCCCACGCGCGTCCCGGCTACACCGCGGCCTGCAGCCCCCACCCCCCACACGCCGGAGCGGTGTGTACACACACAAACAGTTGGGCGGGGGAGGCGACGCCTCGCTCCCCAGGGTGGGGACGCGCCGGGCGCCGCCAGCCAGCCAGCCCTCCCCGTCCCTAGCCGCACCTCCCTCCCTGCTCACACCAGCCACCGCCCCCGACCCCTGCCCCGACCCTGAAAACTCCAAGTCAAACGGCCGACGTTGTCCAGCTGGGGGACTTCCAACCCCCGATCGTCCTTTAGGTAGAGAAATGCCCGGCTCCGAGGCGCGGTCTTCAGGACGCCCCCTCCAGTCTCACCCAAGCTCTGGCACGCGGTCCTCCGCGGGCCCAGACATCAAGTCACCGCCCCCTGCCTTCCGTCCCGACGACAGCCGGCCGGGACAGTCATCTACTGGTCTGCTAGAAGAACCCAAGCTGGAGCCTACCCCGCCGCCGCTCGGGCCACTCGCCACACACTCACCGCGCTGGCTTTTCAGAACCTGACAACTTAGCCCTCCCCGGGCCGCACACATCTGTTCCCAGGCCCAGTGACACCGCAGCGACAGGAATAATTTTTTTTTAAAGGCCAACACAATCACAACCGTAAAGAATGGCCAAAGCTTGCAACCGCAATAGATCAACCGATCCGGTTTCCTCCTCAGCTTCGCCTCCTCGCGCCCCGCGCGGCCCGCGGACACACAGGGGAAGGAGGGAGGGTGCAGCCAGTCTAGACGACAGACATCCCCGCGCCCGCGGGGACGGGCGCGCACACACACTCACACACGGCCGCTGCCACAGACACAATCAGTCAGCAAGGAGGGAGGGGCGGCGAGGAGGCTCTCGGGTCTCTCCCGCAGCCGCGAGGGCAGCAGCCTCCCGCCCGGAGCCGCCACCCAGAGCCGCGCTCCACAACCTCAGCGCGGCCAGAACAGCTGCAAGTTTGGCTGGTGCTAAACCAACTGCCTGATGCAGCAAATGCAGGCTCAAAACAAAAGAGAGGGATCACGCTGGCTCTCTTCCTCCCGCGGCACCCCCACCCCGGGTCGGAACCCGGCACACGACAGCGGTTACACAGCGAGGCTCCAGCGCCCGCCGGGCTCCAGCAGTGCGCCCCTCAAGACAACCCCCACCCCCCGCACTAGAGCTGCAAGGCTCTGGATCCCCACCGGGCGGGAACCCGGCTGCGAAGGGGCTAACCTGAGGAGCCGGGCGAGCCGGTGGAGCGCGGTCCTCCACCGAGAGAGGGGGGCGGTGGATGCGCGCGGACGCCCGCTGACCCGGCGCTGGGAGGGGGGAAGGGGGCTAATTGTTTGGGGCGGCTTTCCCGGATTTATCTATAAGCACGCGCACGTCACGAAGCCCTCCTCCCGGGTCGCCGAATCGATCCGCAAGCTGAGATCACTACAAGAGGGGGGTGGATGGCGGGGATGCTCACCTCGGGGTTCCTCCGGCCGCCGCTCCGAGCCCCAGTCGGAGGATGGGGGAAGGGGGCAGGGAAGGGGAAGGGTAGGACTAGCAGGCTCCAGAGAGCCGACTCCTGCCTCGAGTTCCGCGCGTCCCGGCTGCGGAGGGGATCCGGCGCCCCAGCGCACAAACCCAACAGAGAGGGGAGGGAGGGAAGGGAGAGAGGGGGGGGGGGGGGGGTGGGAGGGGGGAGAGTAGAGGAAGGAAAAAAAATGATCCCTGCTCTGACACAGGGAAAGAGAATGTAGGAGAGTGACGTCCTGGCCCCGCCCTCCCCTCCGGCCACGTGCAAAGGCTTGAAAGGAAAGAGGGCGGCGGGAAGGCTGCTGGGAAATGTAGTTCGCCTTTCTTCCCTGGGATGGCGGGCCCGGGAGAGCCCGGCGCTGCGGGAACTCCGGGGATGCTGCCCGAGCGGCCCAGAGAACCCCGTCTAACCACGAGGAAACCCGCAACCCAGCGTCCCCTCTCCCGCAACGCTGGCACCACCCTGGGCGAAAACCTCTACATGGGGAGAACTGGGGGGCTTTGGTGTGGTCTAGATCGACAGGGGAACGTTTGGGTTTAGGGGCAGGAAGACTTTAAAGGATATGGACTTACAAGCTTAAGTGCGTGACTTAATGCAGATAAAAGGAAGCCTTGTGTATGCACTGGAGGCCAAGTGGTATTATTAATGCTGCATTAAATGCTAACGTATGTTATTGAGATGCATATGTTATAATTAACATTTGAACATCTCTGTGGCAGGGGCGGAGTGTTGTAATTAGATATACACTTTGCAACCAATTAATTTTCCATTGGCCTGCTGAGGGGAGAGAGGTGGGGCCGTGGAGGCTGAGAAAATTCAATGCAATAATCAGTAATCATTTAGCCAAATAACCGATGTTTTCTAAGTGCCTACTGGATAGCAGGGACTGTGATTGGCATAGAGGGACCCTTAGAAATCCATTTATCAGCTTATGTAACATTTGCAGAACAGACAGGACATGTCCCCAAATGTAAAAGAATTAAGGCCCGCAGTCTCTGCCCTCAAAGAACTCAAAGTGTCGTGAAGGGAATTCAGTCAATGAAAATGCAGAGGATAAACAACACTTAATTTAGGAATACCCATGACATGCTAGGAACCCTCAGGCAGAGCAGTAAACCAGGGTGGCATGGGAATGGGAGAGGAATCAGAGAAGACTTCTTGGAGGAGGTGGTAATTGTATTAAGAATTAGTAAAAGGTAAGGATTTGACTAAACAAAGGAAGGAAAAGGTAAGGATTTGACTAAGCCACTGGGCACATCCCCCAGATGAAGGAACAGAGAATTCTAAAATTCCCATCAGTTTTTCTGGACCCAGGGAGCAGATTGATGAGAGGGAGCTAGGAGAGGCTGGTGGCAGAAAGAACCTGGGACAGCTTCTCACTGGAGCTGGGTTTGAGAGTGGGGCTTGAGGAGGGCCTGGAACCGTGAATGGGATTTTGTTTCGTATGGAAGCTTGTCTTTCTGGCCTGAGCTCAGAATAAGTGAAGTCACAGAAGAAAAGCAAAGCAGCAGCCCCATCCTATATAGAAACTCATTTGATGCTTGTACCAAAGGCCTGGGGGAGGGGTGTTGTCCCCTCTCTTCTGGAAGTAGGCAGCTGGGTAAGTGGCAGAGGGGGTCCCAGAAGTTAGTTACTGGGTGCCAGGCTCCATTATCCCCCCACTGTCCCACCAACAATGGAACATGTTTACACATACCTGACTTCCCCTTAGCATTTCTGCTTCATTAGCACAGCAGCATGTTATTTTTACGCTTTAACATCTGGACAGTTTCCTAGGCTTACAAAATATGATAGAATAGTACTAGAGTCTATCCACTCAGCAATTCTCATTTACCTACCTTGTTGTCAATGCTGTTTCACCCATTGTGTGAGAAGCACACCACTGACAAAGAAGAATGGAAATATCTGGATTCTGCTTTTGCTTTTGCTTTAAATCACACCCCAGAAGTGAGGAGGAGATCCACCCCCAAAGGTGAGGAAAGGCTGAGCAACTGGCAGAAGGCAAAGCTACCCTGGAAAGCACACACCTCTGTTTGGGGGTCTATGTGGAATGAGGGGTCATGGGAACTGGGAAGCCTGATTCTGGGCTTGAACCCCAGGCAAAGCACTTCCTGGATCTGTGGCTCTGGGCCACTTACTTGATCACCAAATGGGTGACCTTGGGCTGCTTATTCAAGAACTTTTCCTGGGCTGTGAGCCCCAGTGGTGATAATGTCTTTAAACTGGTTCTGCCGAAAGCAAGTGCTCAGGTGATATTCCTGCCCCCACCCCCACCCCCCCACTCCTCACCCCCACCCCAGGATCAGGGGTCTGGGATCGGGCAGGTGAGTGATCCTTGCATTTTAATTTTCTGCTGCTGGGATGCAGGACTGGCACTGCAGGGAGGATCCCGCATGACACCTCTCCAGGTGTGAAGCAGGTTATGTTACTTGTGTCTTCAAGGAAATGTCACCCAGTCCCAGTCCTCACCTCCTGCTGGCCCATCCTCTTACCCTCCCCGGCAGTCTGCAGTCGGTGGTTCTGCTCTTCTCTCCCAACCCTGCTGCCCAAGGACCCCTGGGGTGTGTCTCCAACCCCAGATGCCTTCTCTAGGTGCAGGACCCCCACACTGCTCATCTACACTTATCTTGCATAACCTCAGAGCCTGGTCCCCTATGTCAGTCCAACTGGACAAATCTTCATCATCCTGATAACAGTCTTATCAGTCTCTTCTCCAAATGTGACTTTTCCCACCTTTTATCAAGAACTCTCTGAAATGACCTCTGATGGTGGGGATTCAGGCTGAACTTGTGGGTCCCTCCGACAAGTGTCCTGTGTGGGAGGCCTGGGAGTCTCGTGTTCTCCTCTGTCATCCTTCCTTCTCTGCGGTGGGGTTGATCTTACAGCAGGCTTACAGGCTGAGGACAGAATTGCTGCTGGGTGCCAAGTTAATGAGTTGATACCGGAATTGGCTTAATTGTGGCAGATATGAGTTGCCAAGCATTGCCTTTGTCTGTCTTGTCACTATGTAGCTTAGAAATGAAAAGACAGAATAGTTTTCTCTGTTTTAAGTGATTGCTTTTCCTCTTCCATACTTCCCAAAGATACTAGCAAAAGGAACTATTTCTCCTTTCTTCCTACTCCTCCCCACTTCTCCCCATCCACACTCTTAATTGAAGGCCTCTGGGAGCCCCAGAGTGCTGAGGGTGGGCGGAACCTCCCTCCAGGAGCAGGAGACCAGACTAGCACCTGAGACAGCAAGAACAGGGAAGTGCCACACTGGGGGGGGGGGGGGGCGCGGAGATTTTCAGGGCACTCAGGGTTCCCAGTGGATTGGAGCAACCAGAGGCGTCTTCTGGAAGGAGGTCTTCAATAGGGAGTGACCAAAATCCATGGACAACTAGGCAGAGGGTTTAGGGAAGTGATTTGGTTTTTCCTCAATCTTACTTTTCTTAATTTGCACCGATCCATTTATTACTGTTAGTGGTTGATTTTTTAATTTTCCTGGTGTCACCAATTTCTCCCTGATTTTATCAGAATTTGCCTTTATTTTCTGTGATTTTTATATTTTATCAAACTCCTTTTCTCTTTATATATTTGTAAAGTTTATATGTATTTGTAAATAAAGGTTTTTATCTTGTCCAAAACAGAAAAAAAAAGTTAGGGAACAGGTACATCCTGTACCCTGACATCAAAAAAGGATGGAAGACATGAGTCTAGTTTCTCTGTTCTGCTACTGTGGTGTTGGCCTGGAGAGATAGTGACTGGGGAGAGCCAGGCTACATTTCACCCAGGCCTCATCTCTGCTTCCACACATAACTCCAAAGACCAGCTTTGAAAGGCAGATTAAAAAACAGCCCTTTGGGCATGGTGGTGGTGAAGTCGGTAGTGCAGAAGAGGCATTGACAGCGAAAGATGAGCTTGAGGAAAGCCAAAACAAACCAAGGAATAAGCAAGGAATATTTGTTGGGAGCGGCTACTTATTAGGCATCGCAAGTTACCATGGGAACTAAGCTCCAGACCCCCAACACTCTCTGCTGCATGTGATTTCCTGTCTCAGGCTTCTTCCCTCATCTGAAAGGTAGGAGGGTTCAAATCCCAAAACTGAAGTTCTCCCTTGAAGAAGTTTGCAATCCAGTTGGCCAAAGAAACTGTAAAGTTAAGTAGCCAAAAGGATGAATTTTACATGTGGAATTTTGGCAGACCAGAAAGGGTTTTTTTCTTGTAATATTCATTAAACAGAGCCCTTAAGTCAGAGGGAATACAGGACAAGCAGATCCTGCCTTCCAATACTCAAGGACAGAAAGCGAAGCCCTTGTGCAGCCAAGGACCTTGAGGCCTTTGGTGTTCAAGGTCAAGGACCAGTGGCATGAGTGCGTCAGCCACAGTTGACTTATTCACAGTGAGAATGGGGTGTGGGGCAGGAGGAGGGTACATCCCACATCTCTGCAAGAGGCAAGTTTCGTCCTTTGTCACGCTACTGTCTAGAAAAAGTGTGCCTTACCTTGGAAGGGACAGCAAAATTCATTGGACTTGGGTGTACCCCAGATCCAAGGGACCCCAGAGCCAGGCCTGGGCTGAAGTGGCCTTGGCACTGGCAGATTAACTGAGCTAATCAGATTCCCTCTTATAAGAATTCTGACCTCTGCTCATTGGGGATTGTTCCTCAGTCAGGTTGGAGTTGGGGATGTGGAGCCTGGGCAGGCCAAAGACAAGTAAGCTGAGGAGGGAATTGGAGCAGAGGGAGAGGAGGAAAAGGAGGAGGAAGCACAGGAGGATGGAAGGGGGAGGGAGAAGGAGGATGCTTGTGAGAGAGATCCATAGTATCTTCTTTCCTAACTTTCCAATTCTCAGTCACTGGGTGTTCTATTAGCCATCTATTATACCATCTATATGTCCTTCCGCAGTTCCTTTTAATTTGCAATAGCATGAGTGATTTTCTAATCTTTATAATCCAAAAACCTATCCCAAGCAGCCTGAAGAGAAAGAAAGGCAGTGTAGAAAAAGGGGTTAAAGCCACCAGGACCCTGTAGCTGGGAATTTTCCCTCCTGAAAATGGCTTTTCCTTTTCTATCCTAGATGTCCTCTTTTTCCAACTAACTTATACTTCCCGTCTCCTAAACATATTATGAAATGTCTGCAAGATAACTGGGCCTCAAACCTTTCATGAAATCCTCTTTCCAAAGAACAGTAGTCAGTGTATTAATTGAGCAATTACTATCCGGCAAGCAACAACTGAATCAGTTTCTGTGCTTCATCTCATTGGACTTTTATAGTGGAATTAACTGAGGCAAGGAGGGTGACGTGACCTGCTCAGGGCACTGGATCAAGTAGGTGATCCACGCTGGGCTGTGGACCGCAGAGCCAGTGAGCTTCATCACACCCCCTCATTTCCTGACATTACAGTCCACCTTCCAAGCTTCCAACACCACCCCTTCTCCATCAGGAAGCTTCTGTTTTTCTCACTGATGCATTTACGAGACACTTTTCTCTTTCAATGGAAACTTCCAAGATGTATGTATATTGTGTATAGCTGATGTGCCGAAGGATTCTTTGCCATGAAAAAAGCATCTTTGTTCATGTACCTCATCAGTCACAAAATTTTTGATGCACATTTTATAATATGTGTCATTTAGCTATTTATGAGTCACCAGTTATGTTCACCAAAATATACATTTAATTGATGGTATAAAGATAAACTACATATCTTCAAAAGAAAAAAACCTAGAAAAAGAAAGATATTAAATAAAGTACTTACTAATTAATGATTGCAAATTAATCATTAAAAGCCCTGCAGTTCCTAAGGAAATTTTTTGTGCCTATATTGGACATAAAATGACTATTAATAAATAGCATGATGTTTTCTACTGGTGCTCCAGTGGCTCATTTTGTCACATAAACCTTGGTGTCCATATTCCACACTCTGAATTTTGAGTATTTGTCACATTTCCCAATTTAATAATCAAATGAATACAGGAAATAATAAAGATGCAGTCCGCTAAATCGGAGTCAGCTTTCATTACTTTCCTGACTTATTTATTACCCCAGTAATTTTTATTATTTTGGATTTTAAACAAGTGATTTATTAGGTATAATTATAGTAATAGAGATAGCATTGAGTTTACAGTTTCACATCTAGCTTTAGCTGCTTAATAAAATTAAAAATATACATTTTCGGTGCTGTTAAAATATCTTTATAGACATCATTTAAAAGTCACTTAAATGATGGCATTTTTTCACCCTAGTGCTTCTAAGATTTATTTTATGTATTTATGCATACAACAGCTGGGGTGTAGGCCAGAGGTGCGGGTTGTGGGGTGTTGGGAGGGAGTGACTGAAATACTGCTGAGGGGGCCAGTGGGTGGGACAGAAGAGGTCTGCTGTGCCATGGAGGTCAGCTCCCTGCCTGAGATCAGACTAGAGCTGTCAAGGCTGTGGACAGCCTCATAGTGCTGAGACTCAAGCCCTTGGGTGCTGAGACTCAAGCCCTTGGGCCTCCACAGAGGCCCTACCCTAGGGCGTATTAAATATCTATTTCTGTTTGGTCTAAGTAAGGGATCCTGAATGACGAGCACACCCAAAAATGTGCATTAATCTAAACGTAAGGAATCTTACAGTTTAGTTGTGAGAAGACAAACACTTTTAATTTTAAAGAATTTTATTTTTATTTATTATGCATAGAAGAACTGGAGTACAGGCCAGAGGGTAGGGCATGGGGTGAGAAGATACACCAGAGACAGCCCCGAGCAGAATAGGTCCACTGAAACACACTGCTGAGGAGAGCAGCTAAGCAGGAGAGGTCTGTTGCACCTGTGGCTCAGCTCCCTGGCTAGGGATCAAACTCGTGCAGCAGTGGTTGGCGATAACTTGACAGCGCTGACTTTAGCCCCTGCACCACCAGGGAGGCCCAAAGGCAGACACTTTTTTTTTAATATAATAGCTTATTTTTACATCATTTTGTGCCTTTTTCCATCTCAGTTGTAATCCCCATGAGCTTCCCATCACCAAATCACCCATGTGCTATCACCATAGTCCAGTGAACTTCTTCCACCCCATTCCAAAGACACTTTTTTAAAAAAAAAAAATTTATTTATTTATGCATACAGAACTGGGGTACAGGCCAGAGGTGCAGGGGTGGTGAGAGGATTCACCTGAGACAGAGTGGGGAACAGAACAGGCCGACCATTGAAGCACACTGCTGAGAGGAGCAGCGGGCGGGTCAGGAGAGGTCTGCTGCACCATGTGGTCACCTCCAGGGCAGGCCATTGAACTCATGCTGAAGTGGCTTTAGCTTCATAGTGCTGTGCTTTAACCCATTGCACCACCAGGGAGGGACAAGATGGACACTTTTTAAACAGAAATGGCAGTATAAGATTAAAATCCAAAATGTGCCTGATGTTCAATTTAGACAGAGCTAGTCTAGGGAAAGGAAGTCTTATGAACTGGAAAGGTGGGACAGCGTTGCAGAAGTGGGTCCACAGAAGTGATTTGTAGGGTTCTGAGTGATTTGCATGAGGGGAGGTGGGGAGTGGGTTTTCCCAGGGGGTAGCCAACAGGGGTTTATAGATGGTAATTAGCAAAGGGGGTGAGGGGAGGAGTGAGCAAAGAAAAAGGAGGAAGAGGCAACAAGAACAGAAAGTTTTTTTTTTTTAAAGATTTATTTATTTATGCATACAGAACTGGGGTACAGGCCAGAGGTGCAGGGCGATGAGAGGATTCACCAGAGACAGAACAGGCAGACTGTCGAAGTACACTGCTGAGGGAGCAGCGGGCGTGTCAGGAGAGGTCTGCCACGCCATGTGGTCACCTCCGGGGCAGGCGGGAATTGAACTCATGCGGAAGCGGCTTTAGATTCTCAGTGCTGTGCTTTAATCTGCTGTGCCACCAGGGAGGGCCGAGATGATTATTCCTTTTACAAAAGGAGCAACCACCTTCCTTCAGATAGCCCATAGGTACATTTAACATTAGATCTGATTGACAAAATTGGGCCATGTCAATAACTTCTCTGGAATGCACCTCTAGTATTGTTAGCACACAACTAAGTAATCACCCTAGTGGTTAGAACTGGTGCTCTCACACGGCAACCCAAGTTTAATTTCCCTTCAGAGCATCAAATCTATGTAAACATGACTCCATGCACAGAGGCAAAGGAAGCATACTCTTAATGCGATAGATATTAGTAGAATCTGCAGAGAGAGAGAAGAAAGGGTTTAAAATAATTGTTCCTAAATAAAACTCCAAAAATTGCCATCCATTCCCTTGTGGGCAAATGCCCAACCAAATAGCCTTGGCCCCAAGAAGACCTGCTGAGACCCAAAAAGTTGTCACAAGTCCAAGTTACCTTCTGGCAGGGAAACACAAGAAAAGAATTAGACAGGTTGCTGAGACAGACAGAGAGAGTTAAAATTCAGAATGCACCACATGATCCAACAGGGGGTGAAGCCAACAGCCATCATCTCTGCCATGACCCCAGAGTGGCTGCTCATGAGTTTCTCACCCACGTATCTCTTCCAAGTGTGTCCTCCCATGCATCTCTGGCAAAAAGCGCCAAGGTGCAGGTTGAAGCTGGAAAAGAAAGAGCAAGAACGTACATATGTTCAATTATAAGCCAAGAAAGGCTGCTTACCTTTGGACCCCATTCCCAGTGATTCTCTGTTCAGGAAGTGAGATTTACGGCATGCTGGGAGTTGTGATCCTTGGCACCTGAGATGTCTTCAGCATGGAGCTGGGGTGGTGTCTGTGAAAATGTCAGGAAGGATTTCATTCAGGACATTGTTCATAGACTCAGAATTTCAGAATTTGCTTCTTATTGTTCTGCTAATAGCATTCATGTGGTTCACAGCGTTATATACCTACAGTTGTCTTTCCAGGAGTTGTCTGATTTTTCCCGAGGTTGGTACATGACTAAAGTACATAAAAATATGCGGTTGAATTAGGATTTATTTTGTATCATCTGAAACCAAAATAAGGATTCTGCCATACTGTGCTATGAATTTCTGTAAAATCCAAGTGTTTAGACTTAACAAATGAATTGGATTTGGTCTAAAGTTCACTGAGCTGCCAATTAGTCAGAGAAGACTGCCTGGAGGAGGTAGCAAAGCAGGTTTTCAGAAAAACAAGGAAATATCCCGTTTGACTGATGTTGAATGGAGAACCACACCAGGGACAGGGATGGGGGTGAGATGCTGGGGTACCTTTCTGTGAGGCAGCACAGATGTGTGGCCAACCAGCCTGAAAACTCAGAAAGGGCCACAGGAGAATGGGAAACAGGTTGGTGAGAGTTCACCTGCTTCCCATTCGAGAATATAATTTTGGGCTGACACAGAGATAAGATGTGAAACATCCCCTTTCTGCTTGTACTTTATTTCAGGCCTTATCAAGCGTACCCTTTCAGCGGGCAAGTTTCCATGACAACCTTATAGACACTGGAGGGCATCTATAATTGGTAGAAAATGGCATTAATTTAGTTATAGTTTTTTTTTTTTTCTGGGAAGAGTTTTAGTCTTAGGCTACTTAAAGTATTCAGATGGAATCTTTTTGCCTGAGCAGACTAATAATCACCTTGTAATTTAATTACTAAGCCAGCGTCAGTGAACTCTTCTTCTGCTCTCCATTGAGTTATAATTTTCAAGTACCAGCATTTGGGCAGGGCATCTCTCTGGAAGTGGTAGTTATCCAGATACAGGTTTGTGCTGTGCTTCACGAAACTACTGGGCCAGGGACTTAGCTCCCGGAGACTCATGGAGCATGAGTGACCCACAGCCAGCAGTAGCAGTGTTCATCTCCACCAAAGAACAGCTCGGGCTGTCCTGCTCTCACGTCTCCACTCCCTACTACTCCCGTCTACTGGGTTCTGATTCTTAGGTACAGAAAACCGCCACTGTGGAACTACAAGGGTTTCTGTTTTAACTTTTAAATTGTATAAACATTGTGGTAAGATTCCTACAGCATGAAAACTCCCATCGTCACTGTTTTTTTTTTTTAATAATATAATAGTTTATTTTTACATCATTTTGTGCATTTTTCCATCTCAGTTGTAATCCCCTTGGGCTTCCCATCACCAAATCACCCTTGCCCGTCGTCACCATTTTTACGTGACAGTTCGGTAGCCTTGAGAACATTCACATTGTCATGAAGCTATTGTCACCCTCCATCCACAGCAGGCTGGAACTCTGTACCCATCAAACATGAGCTCTCCATCCCCTTCTCCCACCACTCCCGCAACCATCATCCTGCTTTCTGTCTCCTTGATTTGAACCGCCTTATAGACCTCAGAGCAGTGGAAACATATAGCACTTGTCCGTTTGTGACTGTTTCATTTCGTTGAACATATGTCCTCAAGATTCATCCATTGTGTAACATGTGGTTCAATTTCCTTCCTTTGAAAGGATGAATAATACTTCAGAGTATGAATATGTCACATTTTGCTTATCCATTCCCTTGTTGATGGACCCTTGGGTGGCGTCCTTCTTTGGCTATTGTGAATAATGCTGCCATGAACATGGGTGCTCAAGTATCTCATAGAGTCTCTGCTTTCAGTTCTTTTGGGTAAACACCAAGAAGCAGAATTGCTGGATAATATGGTAGCTCCATATGAGGAAATTCTATACTGTTTTCCTTAGTGGCCATAGCATTTTGCTTTTCAAACTACAGTGCGCAGAATTCCAAATTTCTCTATATTCTTCCCAACCATTATTGTTTAATGTTTTTGATTATTTGTTTTTTTGGATAGAGACAGTTCTAATGAAGTGGCCAAAGTTGATTTTTTTTTTAAAGAGGGAACCAGTTTGACCCCACCACTTAATAACATTGTTCCTGACACCAGTTATAGTAGTTGGCATGAATTGAACGCATAGTGGGGGGAGAAACTGAACCAACAGGAATGGGCTCCCACAATTATGAAGACCATGAAAAATTTGCCCTCTGTCAGCTGGAGAGCCAGGAAATCCAGTGGTATAATTTAATATGAATCTGAAGTCTAAGAAGCAGGACCAAAAATATTTGGTGGGAAAGATGACAGATGTCTCAGGTTAAGAGAGATCAAATTCACTCGTCCTGTGCTTTTTTCTTAATTTTTAAATCCTTGGAGGTGTGTGTGATATCCTCCCACATTGGTGAAGGTGATCTTCCTTAGTCTTTCTACAAATGGGATGATAATTTCTCCTGGAGACACCTTGCAAACACACCCAGAAATAATGTGTATCAGCTCTCCGGGCATCCAAGTCAAACTGAAACATAAAATTAGCCTATGTACTCTGGGTTATTTATCTCATTTGAGTCTCACACCAACTCTATCATTCCCATTTCACAGATGAAGAAACTGAGACTCAGAGAGTTTATGTAATTGGTGGTTTGCCTAAGGTCATATAACCAAGTAATAATTACATTCCACTGAGAGAGGCCTCAACACAAACAAGATCTGCTTACAGATGGGCAGGTAAACCTCCATTAATATAATTCTTTTTTTAAAATTTATTTATTTATGCATACAGAATTGGGACAGGTCAGAGGTATGGGGGGTGAGAGGACTCACCAGAGACAGAGCGGGGCAGCAGAATAGGCAGATCTACTGAAACACACTGCTGAGGGGAGGAGCAAGCCAAGCAGGAGAGGTCTGCTGCGCCATGTGGGTCACCTCCCTGGCTGGGGAATGGAACTCATGCTGCAGTGGCTGCAATGGCTTCATAGTACTGTGCTTTAATCCGTTGTGCCACCAGGGAGATACGATGTCATTCTTTTCTTAGGTTTCTAAAATGTAGTATCGTTCTGGTGATAGCAATAAACATCAATGAAGACAATAATGATAACAATGTTAAAAGAAGAAAAAAAGGAATTGAATACAACCAAATGTTCAGCTATAATCTGAAATGCAAAAAAAAACCTCAATATTTGAATATTTCATATTCATAGAGAACTAAATTAGAGGGTGATTATTCATATAATGGAGTTATTTGCTTTATAGAAGAATTCACTGAATTATCCTCTTCTGTGATGAGCTTTTCCCATTCATTTAAAATAGAAATTAATTTATAACAATGTGATGTATATATAGTGCCCCCAGAACACATCTATTGCATGCACAGCATGAAGCCAAATCAAGTTGCTAAAATGATTTTGATTACTGGATAATGATAGTGGGGAATATTTGCTCACTCCAGCATTTGAGGACTCCAAGTATCGAACCACTATCCTAATCTTGGTGAAAAATGAGAAAAATGCCAAAAGGCAGGTATAATAGATTGTTAAACAAATGGCTTGCAAGTATCTACCAGAAGGAGTCTCTTGAAGATTCCTTAACAAGACACAACAGGTCAAGTCACACTGCAATCTTTCCTTGTTTTGCTAATGCTGCTAGGAGGAATGGGAGAGGGCCATGGAATTGTTAAGCTTGGCAGTCTCTCCTGACCTTTTCATGATAAGGAGGAAGAAATGTCAGTGGAAAAGAGCACACGACTAGATAAGCAGTTAGTTTTAGCTTTTTGGTTAACATGACGTGTTGTATGCTGGTAGATTACTATCCAGTTAATTATCACTCGGTAGGTGCATGTCCATTATATCGATTAAGAATTGCATTGACTATTACTAATGGAGACTTAGATTACAGTGTTTTAAAAACAATAAGGATTTCTCTCTCTCTCTCTCTCTCTCTCTCTCACACACACACACACACACACACACACACACACACACAAAATAAGTTGGGACAGCCACTTTGGAAGACACTTTGGTAGCTCCTTACAGAACTAAACATACTTTTACCATGTGATCCAGCATTCCTTGGCATTTACCCAAAGGAGTTGAGGACTTATGTCTACACAAAGACCTTCCCATGAATTTCTACAGCAGTTTTATTCACCATTGCCAAAACTTGGAAGCAACCAAGATGTTGTTCAGCAGGTGAATGGGTAAACTGTGGGACATCCAGGCAGTGGATTCTTACCCGACACTAAAAAGAAATAAGTTTCTAAATCACAGAAAGACTCAGAGGAAACTTAAATGAATTTTGCTAAATGAAAGACAGCAATAGAAGGCAATATGATTCTAACGATATGAATATGGAGAAGGTAAAACAGTAAAAAGATCAGTCATTGCTAAGGATCCCAGGAGAGGACAAAAGAGGGGTGACAAGGTGAAGCACAAGGGATTTTTCCTGGACCAAAAGTGCTCAAATATATAGTATATTAATTACAAAAAAAAAAAAAAGAAAAGAAAAGAGACTAGAATGAGGCCCTCCCCGAGAGTTAAGCAGCTTCATGTTGTGAGATGATTCCATGTCTCCAAAGCTCCTTGCCCTTCTGCCTGCCCTGTCAGTCCCCCCAGGGCAGGGCTTATGGGCACAGGTGGTGAGCTGAACTCTGGTGGTCCACTGCCTCCTCACAGAAAAGAGATGGGAAGAAAACAAGAAATATTTCATTCCCTATCAGAGTCAATCCCCTTAAAAAGTCTTCTCAATTGAGTACATAATGCCTGTTAGATAATATCAAAGGATTATTTTTAATTTTGTTCAGCCTGATAGTGGTATCATGGTATGTTAAACAAAGTATTTCCTGGAAAGACGTGCTGAAATATTCATGGGTAGAATAATACAACATCTGATTCCTGCTATATAATAATCTAGAAAATAAAAGGACTCCAGTGAAAGGATAAATAAAATACAACAGGTCAAAATGACAAGAGCCGCAAGCCAGGTGAAGGCACATGGCAGTCCTCATACTATTTTTTCTGTTTTTGTATGTTTGGATTTGTTCATTACAAAAGTCAAAAAGCAATCTGACATGCATTTCATTGGTTACCTTTATTTGCGAGACAGGTTGACAATGGGTTTTCGCATTAGCATTTGCACACACAGTGCCAGAGACTCCTGTTGGTGAGGAAGAGGGAAGTGTATTTGGGAGAACAGGGGGCTCTGCCACTTCGCTAGGACTCAGTCACCCCAAACCACGTGCTGGCTCAGCCTTCGATCAGACGGCACCCTCGTCATTAAGCCACATTTCCCCTTGTGGTATTGCCAGGGTAGCATTGCCAGGAGAGTTCTGAGAGTAACACTCGCCAGTAGACTCAATCACATTTTCCTTCTTAATTGCCTGGAATGTGCCTCCCTGAGTTATCGGTTATGTCCCTGGTTCCTCACCCCTCAGGCGACTTACAGTCCTTACCCTTTAAAACAATCCATAAGGGGCCCTCCCTGGTGGCGCTGCTGGTTAAAGCACAACACTGAGAAGCTAAAGCCACTCCAGCATGAGTTTGATTCCTGCCTGCCCCGGAGGTGACCCACATGGTAGCAACAGACCTCTCCTGACCCGCCCGCTGCTCCCCTCAGCAGTGTACTTCATCCATCTGCCTGTTCTGCTCCCCACTCTGTCTCTGGTGGGTCCTCTCACAGCCCCTGAGCCTCTAGCCTGTACCCCAATTCTGTATGTATAAATAAATAAATCTTTTTTAAAAAAATCCCATAAAAAGACATAACTCTCCCCTCCCCGCACCCCCCAGTCCAAATGTAGGCAAGAGCAGTGCTTCACCAATTAGCTCTCTAGCTCCAGGCATTCCTCTCTCAGCAATGTCTGTGGGAGGTCGTTGGCACCCAGGACCAGTGGCCACTGAACCCTACATTCATATCTCTAGCTTACACTATGACACCACCTCATGAAGACCTTCTATGGGCCTGTCTACCCTGCTAGACTAGACCAGGAAAGATCACACACTGGCTCTACTTCCTCTGCATGCCCATCACCGTAAGCCAAAAAGCATAGAGCTGAACAACAAATCATGACCCTTCTCTTTCATCTTGGGCTTCTCATGTGCCAGGCCACATGCTGTGGGCACTGTGTGCATCATGTCACTTTAAGCTTCGCAATAACTCAAGCTACTCAAGGCGCCAACATGATTTCCACGTGCAGATGAGGAAACTGAGTCTTGGATCAGTTCAGTTACCTGCCCAGAGCAACCCAGGTAGTACATGCTGCATCTGGTGCAAGTGTGGGACTCTGTATTCTGGAACACTACAGGATACTGCGTCCTCCAAATACTTCTGGAACTTAAGAATAAATGTTTTTCATGGGCCGAGTGTGCATTGTCAAAAGTTCAGTGTTTCTGGTGCTGAGAATAAAGGGGATAAAACTAAGCCCAGAGATACAACGTGGAGACTAGGAAATGTCTTTGGCTTCAATATCTATTAATCAATTCTACAAATACTCCCTTGAATTTATTGTGGTCACAGGCTCACTGTGGGGAAACAAAGCTAGAAGAGAAGATGGTTTGTTTCTGGCCCTAGAGACCTTGCTAATGTCACTGGAGAGGCTCAATATGGGTGGAGATGAGTCTGAGGCAGATTCTGAGCAGGAGAGTGGAGGACAGGGATTGGGTGGGTCGAGGGTGGAAGTTAAGAAAGGGGTCCTCAGAGCTCTATGAGAGCAGAAGCATGGTGCTCCTTATGTGATGCTGAATTTCTGTGTCAATACCCTCCATCTTGGTTTCTACAACTAAGAATGGAAGCTGGGGTTTCCTTGTTGGGCCAGAACAGGGAGAGAGACTGTTCTCCAAGCCCCAAAGAGCCGTTTCTGTTGCCCCGTGTCCCGGTGACCTTCTGTGGCATTCGGAGAAAGGCAGCTATGTGAGTGTCCCCATAATGGAGCTTTGAAGCCTGCAGGCTTTTGAAAATCCTCACCTCTCTGTTCACTCCCTCGGGAAGCTGGGGGATAATTGGGTATTATGCGCAGCCTCTAAGACACAGGGCCCTTTCAGTACACCTCTCCCCTGGGAGCGGCTGCATTTGTGTTGACTGCAATTTTCCCTGGGCAGGTGGAAGGAGCAGGTCAGGCCCAGTGCTGCCTCTGCCGTCCTGGGAATCCTACCTGGATGCTGGGACTGCGGTGACATTCACAGGGACACAAAGCTGGCCACAGTGAAGGCTGTGACAATGCTCACGGTGTGTCTCTGAGGGGCTCAGCTGTCCTCTTCTTCATCTGGAGGCTGTGCAAAGGGTGACTGTGATGCCCATCAGACTTCCTGGCCCTCTTGTTAATGGGGTGAAGTTGCCCTGACTTCTCCCTCACCACTGGCTCCTTCTCTCCTTACTCTAGACATGCAGCACCTTGCTCTCTCTTCCACCCCTCCTTGCTCAGATCTTACCCTGAGAGGTGTCTTGTCACTCAGCAGGGGTCCTGAGCAGGACCCAGGAGCTGAGGTTCCAGAAGAAGAGATCCTGTGAGCACACAGTGTGATGCAGGGGCTGGTCAGGATTGATGTCTCACAGTGAACCTACCTAGGGCATCTGAACCTTGGACTTTCAGCTCCCAGAACAGTGAGGAAACAATTTTATGTGGTTTAAACTACTTTGTGGCATTTTGCTATGGCAGTCAGAACTAACTGAGACAGCAGAACCCCTGGCCCCCGAGGGAAGGGATGGACTTGTTGCTAAGTTCAGATGTGTCTCCCCTTCCTTCAACCAAGTGATCAAATAACCCAAAATTCTCAGAGTTGAGGACTGTATTGTATACTTCCTTTGATTCTTCATAAAGCCTAGAGTTTCTTTGCATATATGTGGCAGGCCCTCAGTAAGGTTTTTTTAATGTCTGATGGAATACATTTAAGTGCTGATTGAGCACTTATTTTATCCTCACAGTCTTACACTACATGCTGTGAGGCATATTAAAAAGAGCAGACATGGTTCTCATCTCTACAGAGTTTAAAATCTGGAGTGGGGGACATCAACCCTATTTATGTACCACTGTAGATCATCTAAGTCTCGTTAACTCTCACTCAAGCCGTTACTATAGCAACCTGTTCTGAGGGGCTCTGCCCAGCTTCAGCTGGTGCTAACCTAGCAGTGTGCCACTGCAGAGGACCCCCCAACACCCAGTCCCACCCTTAGATGCAGGCAAGCTGACCCTTGTCTTTGATCTGAGCCTGCAAGCTTGTCTACTCCTCCCCACACTTTCCATGGAATTTTTTGTATACTCCTAAACCTGGATTGCAATAGGCCTACGCAGTCTGAGACAGTTCTGTCATGATGCATGTGCATGTGTACCTGCATACACACACTCACAGACACTCTCATGCACTCACCCAACATCGAGTCAACCCAATGCCTCAAGGACTCCAGGACTCAAGCCTATGGAGTTACCTCAGGAGTCAGGTTGGGCCTGACTCAAAGGTTCCCAGGACCCTTCTTTTCAAGAGTCAGTGTTTCCAAGTCAGTATGTGTTGTGACAGGAAACTTTTGCCACTCTGTGGTGGGAATGCCATGAGGGACACAGCAGTCATGGAGCAGGTTTGCAAGGTAAGAATCTGCTGTCTGAGCAGAAGTTCTTGTGCCATTGACTGAAGTCACACAGGAGAGTAAAAGCTGCTGAAATCATACAGAATCATAAAAGCTGGCCGTGCGACAATGGTATGAGGAATAGGATCCAGAGAGTGGCACAGGAATCAAGGACAAAGTTTGACAAGAGACAGGGAAGGGGACATTGTGACCATGTGTATGATGTTATCACTAGCAGAGTTATCACAAGACCGCCATGGAGATAGTCACATAATCAGATCAACAGCGTCCTAGGCATCCCTGGGCCTGCCTCATGATACGAGCTATACTCCTAGGTAGTCGGAGAATGTTCTGCTGTAATTTGTGGATACAAAGAGGTCACAGTCGCCCATGAGTGGCCAGCTCATCGGAACCCCCAAGTGAGCCCTTGTGGTTCATGTGGTGACATCAGATTCTCCCAAGTGAATGACAGTGTGAAGCCTTCCTGAGCGAGGGGTATACACTGCTTGTGGAAATTAGCTCACTTGTCTTACTAGCCACCCTCTTCTCTCACCTACCCCTCCCTCTGCTGGAGATGGTATGGAAGGCCTGAGTGGAGCCAACATCCAAAGGGGTGGTGTCCTGGAATGCGGCAATTGGGAACAAAGAATTCAAGGGAAGACAAGCTTGGAAGATGAGCTGTTCTGTTTACATTGTAAAATCAGAAGGTAATTTAAAATGCATGTTCAGAAAATGAATTATCATTTCCATTTTCCTGCACACTCTGAGTAAGACTTGAATTTGGGGTCATCTCAAGGCAGGCTATTAATGACCTTTCAGAGAGTCGCTGGCAGGCAGTGTCTGCAGGGGCTTCCCTCCATGAGGGACGCAGCATCATGAGTAATGAATGCAGGAGCATTGAGCACCTGGTATTAGGGTGCTGAGAGGCAGGGAGATTTATGCTGTTTCCTACAAACAGGTTCCAAAGAGTCATGTCATTGGGGTTAATGATAGTATCACTGCCTTCTCAGGATTGTGATTAGGCAGGAAAGGTGCTTAGACAGTAATGACTAGGGAAGGACTGTTCTCGTCTTTAACAAGAAGGGTTGGTGCCTGGACATTATAAAAAGTCTTGACAGGCATGGAGAGGACAATAAACAAACACATAGATACTTCTTCTCTAGCTCTAAATTTTTATCAATAAATCCCTGTATCATGAAGGCATGTGTAATTTGTAATGTTCTTTTTTTTTTTTTTTTGAGGTTTCCTATCTTGAAAACACTGTAAATATTTTAGGATTGGTTCTCATCTCTTCAAATGTATTTTACCAGGTTCTCCCTGGTGATGCAGTGGGTTAAAGTGCAGGGCCATGAAGCTAGCCATAGCTTCTTCAGCATGAGTTTGACCCCCCGGCCATGGAGCTGACCCACATGGCGTGGCAGACCTCTCCTGACCCGCCCGCTGCTCCCCTCAGCAATGTACTTCATCCATCTACCTGTTCTGCTCCCCACTCTGTCTCTGGTGACTCCTCTCACTGCCCCTGCACCTCTAGCCTCTAGCCCAGCTCTGTATGCAGAAATAAATAAATCTTCAAAGAAAAAAATGTGTTTTACCACACCATGTCCATCATGAAATGACCAATAACCTTCCACCACAGTACAGTGGGTGCCTTCTTCCCTTTGTCCCATTTACCCTCCCACTCTGGCAGCCTCTGTTTCGAAGTCAGAATCCAGGTGTTTATTTGGGTTTAGTTTTGTCTGGTCCTTTGTTTTCTTTATATTCCACATAAACTTGAAATCATTTGATAAATCTTTCTCTTGACTTCACTATCATCCCTTCCAGTTCCATCCATGTTGTTGCCAATGGCAAAATTTCCTCTTTTTATTTTTTTAAATAGTTGAGTAGTATTCCCTTGTGGATATAAAACACACCCTCTCTAGTCAATCATCCATCCCTGGGAACTTACACTGTTTTCATAACTTGGCAATTGCAAATAGCACTATAATCAACATGGGGGTGGATGTAGCTTCACATTAGTGAGCCTATATTCTTTCAGTAGATTCCTATGAGGAGAACTGCTGTGTCATATGGAAGATCTACTTTTGATTTTTAGGAGCCTTCTATGCTTTCCATGGAGAACACCCCCGTCTGCATTCCCACCAACCTGTATCAGGGTTCTTTGTTCTGCCCATCCTCACCAGCACCTGTTGTTTGTGGTCCTCTTGAGACAGGCCATTTTCACAGATGAGAGTGGTAAATCACGGTGGTTCTGATTTGGTAAGTGACAATGAGCATTTTTCCGTGTACCTGGTAGCCATCTTTATGTCTTCTTTGGAGGAGTTTCCCTCAGATCTCCTGTCCATTCTTTGTAGGGGTAGTTTGTTATTTTGTTGTTGCTGAGTTGTAGGAGTTCTTTGAAGGTCTTGGATATTAACTCCTTGTTGGATATATGATGTACAAACCATTTCTCTATCCAACATGGGGTCTTTCAGTTTCAATGGTAGTTCCTTCTCTGTGCAGGCTCTTTTTAAGCCCATTCATTTGGATTAATAGATTTTTATTCAAATGGTCTGTATACACGAAAACTTACAAAATATGTCTGTCCAAGGCCTGCCTGTAATTCCTGAAGGGCAGCCCTCCTCATCCCTCTCACTTCCAGTCCTAAGGTTGCTCTTATACTGCTGTGTGGACTCTGGGAAGCCACTTGTTGCTTGTGAACACACAATCTGGCAGTGAGTGGAGTTAGCACACCCCTCACAAAACATGAGTCGTTGGTGGTCCTGGGAGCCGGTAAATAATGCTTTCCTCCCTCTCCACCAGGGCGATGCTCTCAAGCATTTTTTATGTATCTTGCCCTGTCGATTCACTGGCCACCAAGTAATCACCCAATCAAAGGAGCAAACCAGCTCCCATTTCTTGCTCTACTTTGCCCCCGCCCCTTCATTTCTACACCCTCTGATGACATCTCCAACAAGATTCTCATGCATAAGCTTTAGTAGAAGGCTCTGTTTTCTGGGGATCTAGGCTAAAACAGGGGGCAAGATTTATACCCCTAAACACATCGAACAAAATATTAGCATCTATGTAACAGGTACTCAAACTGTGTTTTAAGCATAGGAATGATTTCCAGTTCAGAAGTCATCAATCAAACACATCGAGGGGTCTTTGTCCAAGCACTTACCCTCCCCCAGCTCTGACACAACTTGTAGACATGTAGAAATCATGGCTAAAGGGAGAGGCAGGGGTGCATGTGGAAACCCACTTCTGAGATGGGTTTCCCAGAGCACTGAGTCATTTTTTGATATGAATACGCTTGTATGGAAGCATACTAGGAAAAGTTTAGGACCACTGCTACGTGCTTATATTTTATTTTATTTTTTTATTGTGTTGAAGAACTGTGGTATAGGGGGTGAGAGGATTCACCAAAGACAGAGTAGGGAGGACAGGCAGATGAATTGAAATACACTGCTGAAGAGAGCAGCAGGCGGGTCAGGAGAGGCCTGCTGCCCAATGTGGGTCACCTCCCTGGCCGGGGATTGAACTCAGACTGTAGAAGTCATAATGCTGAGACTTAACCACCAGGGAGGCTAGAACCATTGCTATTTAATTCAGGATTTTTGGGCAATAACCAAATTCATTGGGATGTAAAAAAAGTTTCATATTAAGAGATAAGGCTTATATAAGGTTTCTAGGTCTGCCTTAACAAATCTCCACAGATGTTGTGGCTGAAGTAACAGAAAATCATCTCCTCACAGTTCTGGACACTTTAAGTCCAAAATCCTGGTGTCAGCCATGCTGGTTTCCTCTGAGTGCTCTTTCCTTGTTTGGAGATGGCTGTCTTCTTGCTGTAGCTTCCTTCATGTGTGTGTCTGTGGCCTAATCATCAGCCACATTGGACTGGGGTCCACCCTTATCACCTCATCTGTTAATTATCTTGTTAAAGATCCTTGCTCCAAATATAGTCACATCCTGAGAGCTGGGTGGTTAGAACATCAACAGATGGATTTGGAGGGGGCGGGGCATAATTCCATTCATAACACAGTTTGAAGGGATCTTAAAAGACAAGGCGTATTTGAGCAGGATCAAGGACAGACTTTCCCACCCCAACCCCCAGTACCACCACTGTGGTGCATTTAGATGTCCTATTTCAATTAAGCTTCTTTTACTCTTTTGATGAGAAAAGTGCAGAGACCCACCCTGGTTGAACTTGGGAGAGTAAATCACCTCTGAAAAGGTGCCCTATGTCCTTAGTTTGATTTTTTTTTTTTTAAAGATTTATTTATTTGTGCATACAGAGCTGGGGTACAGGCCAGAGGATCAGGGACGGCGAGAGGCTTCACCAGAGACAGAGTGGGGAGCAGAACAGGCTGACTGAAGAAGTACACTGCTGAGGGGAGCAGTGGGCGGGTCAGGAGAGGTCTGCCATGCCATGTGGTCACCTCCGGGGCAGGCGGGGATCGAACTCATGCAGAAGTGGCTTTAGCTTCTCAGTGCTGTGCTTTAACCCGCTGCGCCACCAGGGAGGGCCCAAGTTTGATTTTTTAGCATGACCTGGATCCTCTTTGAGATATTCACATGCTATGCCAGTGGGGGGTGGGGGGACGGTGTTAAAGCTATGTTAAAGCTTAAGACTCCAAAGGAGGCACTATCGGTTGAATTAAGCTACTTCTGAGGACAAGACAGCTATGTGCTTGGGCTGATGATTCCAGAGGAAGTCTCTCCAGTCTGACTCAACAAAGCTGAATTTAGAGGTGGCCTGAGAGTGTGTCAAAGGGAGTGGGGGAGTGGGGGGGGGGCTCAGGACCAGTCCAGCAGAATTACCTGTAATAGAACATCCAGCCTGGAGTTGGAGGTAGGGCAGTTGGGGGTCCATGTTCTCTGGGGCATCTCTTGGGATATACCAAAAAGCTCAGTGTTGAAGGGAAGGGAGATGCCAGCACCCAACTTACGGAGCCCTCATGGCCCATCCTCATTGTGGGTATCCCCTCCACCCCTCCTGCCTCTCTCTTCCCTCCTCCTATATCAGGCAACTTCCTGGCTGTAGCCAAAGTCTGACAAGTGGCAGGACAAACTTCCCATGGCGGCTTCCTGGGAAATGGGGTTATTTTCCTACATGAGGGCGATGTTCTGCTTTTGCTGTAAAGAAGCTCTCCTCATCAGCGCCAACTCTGACAGCCTTTTGTCTGCTGCTTACATTTCTGCCAAGCTTTTGCCATGTCCTGCTGGGCCTGATTAACAAATCTGGGTCCATTTTTCTGTTTCTGACCAATAGAGGCTGAGCTGACTGCCAGTGAGGAGGACCTTCGTTCCTTGCCAATGGTGGGGGTGGTGGAGGCAGAGAATGCTCCAGCTGGGCGTTTTGCGCTGGCACACAGTGCCCCACTGGGCCAGCTGCAGGTGTTCCAGATGGCCAGTCTTGAGTCTGTTTGCCTCCACGGCCAGCTTTTTTTTCTGTCCCACTGACATTGCCTTCCCCGTTCTGCTCACGTGTGTCTAGACACACCAGTGACAGCAGCAGAAGTCTCCTTGATGGAGGAGGCATTTTTGAGGCATATTTCTCTTAATGAAAACCAGGGCAGATGAGCTAAGTTTATTGTGGAAAGGGTTCTAGGCCAAGAGGAATTCAACTATAGAATGTCTGTTGACAGCATCAGGGTATATCAGCTAGAATCCCATATTTTAGAAAGTAGCAATTTTTTTTTAAAGATTTATTTATTTAGGCCCTCCCTGGTGGCACAGCGGGTTAAAGCACAGCACTAAGAAGCTAAAGCCACTTCAGCATGAGCTCGATTCCTGCCTGCCCCGGAGGTGACCCACATGGCGTGGCAGACCTCTCCTGACCCGCCCACTGCTCCCCTCAGCAGTGTACTTTGTCAGTCTGCCTGTTCTGCTCCCCACTCTGTCTCTGGTGAATCCTCTCACCCTCTGCATCTCTGGCCTGTACCGCAGCTCTATATGAATAAATAAATAAATCTTTTTTTTTTAAGATTTATTTATTTGTGCATAGAGAACTAGGGTACAGGCCAGAGGCTCAGGGGTGGCGAGAGGCTTCACCAGAGACAAAGTGGGGAGCAGAACAGGCAGATCAACGAAGTACACTGCTGAGGGGAGCAGTGGGCATGTCAGGAGAGGTCTGCCACGCCATGTGGGTCACCTCCGGGGCAGGCAGGAATCGAGCTCATGCTGAAGTGGCTTTAGCTTCTTAGTGCTGTGCTTTAACCCGCTGTGCCACCAGGGAGGGCCCGAAAATAACAATGTTTTTATAACAAAAACTTGTTTGAAGTGAAGACTGATCCAGAAATTCTGGAATGGATGATCAGTTACCAGATATCATAAGTCTGTTGAGCTAAAGTATCAAGCACCATATGATTTCATTTATATGACATTCAAGAATTAGTAAAACTAATTGATGTGAGAAAAGGCAGAATAATGATTATCTGTGGGAGGAGTTGGCTTGGAAGAGGCGTGAAGGAATCTTCTGCAGTGGGATAATGGTCCACCACTCACCTTGATGGAGGTTATATAGGTGTATCTGTAGGCATGGAAAGTTCTTTATGAATCTTAAAATGAGTGAACTAATACATGGTGAGAAACCTCAATACAAAAGTTGAATTTTTTTTGAGTGGCTGTTATATGTCAGGCACTGTTCTAGCCATTCTCACCAAAGAAACAGTCAGGCAATTCCAGTGTGGGGCACAAACCACACGTGGTTGTCCATTTTCTTCTTTCATAGTAACAAGATCCTGACTCAGCTGGGAATGTGACTGTCTGGGATAAAGAAGACATCTCCCCAGCTTCTGGCCAGTGTGACGTCAGCGGAGCGCTGTGTGAGACAGCTGGGAAGACTGCTGACGTGGGACCACGTTATTTTTGACCCCTCATGATGTCTGCAATGTGGCCCAAAAGGCCGCATTCCAGCTGCTATTTTGGGTCAGATGGTGACCTTGTGCATGAAAATCACTCAGTGAGGATGTTGGAGCAGAAGCAGTAGTTGTTTTATGGAGCGGCCGTGCCAGTTCTGGGTTGCCTTCCTTCTGACAGCTTTTTATAAGAGTGAGTAAACCCATGTGCCCTTAAGACTCTGTGCCAGGTCTCTATTACTCACAGACTAGCTAATCAAAAGGTGAAGATGACAGTAAGCACAGGGAGACCTAGAGTCCCCTCGAGCCCTTCCTTCCAAGGGAGATGTGGGAAGACTAGGGCTTGGGAGAGAGGAAATTGTCATCACTCATTTCTTCAAGCAAGTGCTGAGTCTTGAAGGATAAGGAAAAAATTAGTAAAAGGGTGTAAAGAGGTTTTTAGAAATGCTTTTATGAGAGTCCCATCTGGGTAGTTAGTTGATCATTTGAGCATTATTCCTTCATTTTATTTGGACTATACCTTTAATAAAAATACAAGCTCTATTTTATACCTGCTTTTTTTTTTTGTTTGTTTTTGGATAAATGCAAAACTTAATGGTGAAAGACACAGAAGACCTCTATTGTAAAAATCTCAATGTGTTGCTGAAATATATTTTCAAAGACCAAAGTAAATGTATCAGGATACCCACTGCTATTCAGATGTCTCTTTCCCTCCAATCGGGACCTCTTGTCAGCTTCTAATATGATTGCTGCTATGACTTTCCTGAGAGCTGCTTCAGCAGCACTGCACACATTTGATGTTTTATTTTCATTCTTACTCCCTTAAAATGGAATTTTCTAATTCCCAGGTCATTTCTTTGACTGAAGGGTTATATGGAGGTTTGGTGCATAATTTACAGATTTTGGAGGATTGCCCAGTTATCTTTGTTATCCACTTCTAGGATAATTCCATTATGGCCTGAGAACATGCTTTTTATCATTTCAATTCTTTTCAATTAACTGACATTTGTTTTTATGGAATATCTTGGTGAATGTCCCATGGGAACTTATAAAAAAATACGTGTATTCTATTGTTATTGTTTGGAATATAAATTAATTAGGTGCAGGTCAGCTAAGCCTTTATTGACTTTCTTTCTACTTGTTCTATTGATTAGCATTAGGTAAGGGAGAGGGGCCAAATGCCAAAAGTATTGTTCTAATGTCCCTGCTCCACCTTCAGCTTTCTCTTGCATCTGCACTTCAAGGGCATCTCTTCCCCTTCTCTTGTCCTGCCCCCCATGCCAGTGGCTGTTGCTGGTGGGTACAGAGATGGAGGTAGAAATGGGGCTCACTCTGGTTCTGAGCCAGTCCAAGCCTTAGGCAGGCCCTGGTATCTATGTCTAGGTAGTTGGGTTTTCTCAGTGACCCTGTCCTTACATAACAAGACCCCTAGCGATAGGGGCCTAAGACAAAGTCCTAGCCCCACTCTGGAAGTAGACACCTTTCTCTCTTCCCTTCTTGCGGTTGCCCTGTGTCTTTACTGTGCCTTCAAGGTCACAGGTTGCTGCCTCCCCTGCCCACCCCCCCTTGGCTTGATGGCGTTCCTAGGGAGGCATTTATGGGTATTGTCTCATGCCTTTCTTACAGCAACAGCCATGCCTTCTTCCTGGCCTGTGCTAGGGAGGATGGTACTCTCTTGATCTCCCATCCTGCTCCACATCTTTCTGGTGCCTGGTGGAGGTGAATGGAGCTGCTGAGCCTGTGAGTTCCCTGTGCCTGCAACTCCCAGTGTTTGTAGGGTCTCATGCTGACCCACGCTCAGCCTCTGGGATTTGTCAAAGACGTTGGCTGGACACCTTTGCTGATTGGCATGTGGCCTGCCTTCCTTCTTTGCTCTGTTGCAGGTGAACCTATGCACACATCCTGCCTGTCTTTGGAAGAGCCTGTCTTTCCTCACATTTCATGTTAGTTGTATTGATTGTCCTGTGACATGAGGTTAGGCAGAGCTTCAGAAAAGTTATGATTAGGTAGGTTTCCTGACTTTTTTCTTTTCGTTAAGTCAAGAGTGATATGCTTTTCAGTTTTCTACATTCCAGGTAGGAGTTGGAAGTCAAAATATATTTTCAGACGATTCATGTTTATTCTGAATCACTTTGGGTTCTTTCTTAAAATCATACCCATCTTCAATGCATGAAAATATTACCATAAAAGCGAATTCAAGAATAAGAACCTCAGATCTGAAGGACACCCCAAAGATGCTCTTGTAAACACGTGATTAATAATGAGCACTATCAGAGAGCCCCGTGGTCCTGAGGGGCCATGAGTTCAGTAAGGCTTCTTATTTGGATGTTCAAGTTCTGATGTTCAAGTTCTGATGGTTCTTTCCAATCTTGTCAACGAGTAACTGCATAGAAACACTCTGTCCCCTAGATTTTGGTAAAATCAATGAACTTCTCAGTTTTCTCATCTGTAAAAATGGAGTTAATAAGAGATCATACACCTTGATATAATCCTTACTAGAATTATATCAAAAATATATAGAAGTAAGCACAGTTGAATGAAAAGTGCTGGACAAATATTATATTTTTTTATGAGCCACTATAAGTACAAGTACTAATGGTTTTGCTTAAGAGAGAAATGATTGTGCAGTGATGAGATTCCAGGAGTCTCTTTACCTGCTATTTTTGTGGAATCATTAATAACATACAAGTGTCCTGGTTTGGACCATAAATTATATGTCCCCCTGCAGAGATCACTCAGCTTTACACAACATGCGAGCTGAGATAGCAGGAATTTGAACACAGGTCATGATGATTTAGCACTAAGGGAGCCACACGGTTAAAAGTAAGAGGAGTTTCTAGGACAGGAGCCAGGAACTGTCTTTGCTCTCCAGCTTTCTTCGTGGGCTTCATTGCAGGATGTTCTGCAGACCAGGAATAAAGCCTCCAGTATACTCCTAGTGCAGAAGGGCGCTCTCTTCTTATCAACTTCCTGTCCTGTTTTGTTTTGGTTTGGTTTTTTATTCCTTGCACTTTCTAATCTGGATGCTTCTCATTTGGATCCTTTCACAATATTCTCAAGTAGGGATTTCACAATTAGCATTGAAAGGCAACTG
>NW_004567117.1:30920886-30922405 GCF_000260355.1 Condylura cristata | reverse complement strand
ACAGACTAGAGGACACACCCCAGAGAGCCTGGCCTGCAGAACTGTGGGCGAAATAAATGACCAAACTGGTTGTCTCCAGTCTCCGAATCTTGGGCTGCTGGGTTTTTCGGTCGTTAGAGGACTGAAACTCTTACTCTGATTGAGGTACTTTATCAACTGTGATCAAGCACACTACTTTCTTTTCTTTCCTAATTATTTTGCTTTTTAAGCATTTTTTATTGATTTACAACCACTTCAGATGTGTGTGACCAGACCCTGCCCATCACCAGCATCTCCATGACCCTCCACCCTTGTCCCTTGGCGCCTCTCCCCTTTGCCCCCACCCCACTCCCCAGCCTCACTCAAGCACACAGCTCTGGAGAGCAACAAGTCTGACAGTGATTCCTGTCTCATAACTTGTAGATGATGTGAACATCTGTGACTATTTTTTAAGCAGATTTCTCATCTGTGAAGTGGGTATAATAACAGTGGCTCTGGAGTTTTGTTCATACAAGTGAGAAAACGTGTGTGGAATGGACAGACTTGTGGCAAAAGATCCTCCCACTTGTGATCTGTCTCAGAAGCTGGCAGCTATCTGACCCATTTTACAGATGACGATTGGGAAGACTGTTGATAACCACTACCAAACACAAGGACCCACTATGTCCTGAAATTTGATCAACCGCATCCTCCAAATTGGAGCTGCAGGATCTGTAGGAACAGCCTAGGCCAGCTGAGCCCAGGAAGCTGAGCTCTGGCTGGGTGGGTGGGGTGGGGGGTGAAGAAGATGCCTTCCCACCGCTGGGGAGGGCACGGTAATACGAGCTGCAGTCTCCAGGCCAGTGTCAGCTCAGGGAGGAGTTGAGTCTGAGGACCAGAGCAGTGGACAGCCTGTGGAAGGTGCTGGGTGGGGGGAGGAGCTGGGCCTGAGGACCAGAGCAGTGGACGGCCTGTGGAAGATGCTGGGGTGGGGGAGGAGCTGGGCCTGAGGACCAGAGCAGTGGACAGCCTGTGGAAGGTGCCAGGGTGCCGCTCTGCTCCATCTGTGTTTCAGCGTTTACCAAATGCTGAGAGGGAAGGAGCCCCAGTGGGCGCAATTTCCCATCACTGTCACCTTTTACTTCCCCAAATGGATCAGCTGCCACTCAGCCCCGCGGGCCACTGTGTCTAAACTCTCTCTGTCCCAGCCCAGACAAAGCCAGAACAATGAATCATAGAGTAAGCAGGTCTTGGACTCTCTGTTCTTCCAGAAATCAGAATAATTCCATCCCAACTCTTACTGCCAACATTGTACTCCTACCCATATTCTTCTATGTCACTTCTACCTCCAGCCCTCTGCTCCCCCATCCCGCCCTCCCGCTCCTTCCCACCCTACATGCTCCAGAGCACCCCCTTCACCCCCTTTTATCAGGCCCTTTTACCAGAGTGTTTAGACCTCAGTTTTTCATATTACATTTTATTTTTCTGTATTACCATCTAATATTTTCCATAGATTTGTTTGTTATTTACCATTAAATTATAAGCACCAAAAGGAATATTT
>NW_004567117.1:30919269-30920786 GCF_000260355.1 Condylura cristata | reverse complement strand
GGGGTGGGGGAGGAGCTGGGCCTGAGGACCAGAGCAGTGGACAGCCTGTGGAAGGTGCCAGGGTGCCGCTCTGCTCCATCTGTGTTTCAGCGTTTACCAAATGCTGAGAGGGAAGGAGCCCCAGTGGGCGCAATTTCCCATCACTGTCACCTTTTACTTCCCCAAATGGATCAGCTGCCACTCAGCCCCGCGGGCCACTGTGTCTAAACTCTCTCTGTCCCAGCCCAGACAAAGCCAGAACAATGAATCATAGAGTAAGCAGGTCTTGGACTCTCTGTTCTTCCAGAAATCAGAATAATTCCATCCCAACTCTTACTGCCAACATTGTACTCCTACCCATATTCTTCTATGTCACTTCTACCTCCAGCCCTCTGCTCCCCCATCCCGCCCTCCCGCTCCTTCCCACCCTACATGCTCCAGAGCACCCCCTTCACCCCCTTTTATCAGGCCCTTTTACCAGAGTGTTTAGACCTCAGTTTTTCATATTACATTTTATTTTTCTGTATTACCATCTAATATTTTCCATAGATTTGTTTGTTATTTACCATTAAATTATAAGCACCAAAAGGAATATTTAGTCCTGAAATAGCCTCTGTGTCTGGACAATGCCTAACACAGCTGACCCTTGAACAAAGTGGGTTTGAATGCTTTGGTCCACTTACCCGTGGATTTTCTTGTAGACAATGTAAAATTATGGTGTCCATAAATATGAAACACGGGGGCTATAAATGTATCTTCTCTTCCTTGTGATTTTCTTAATAGCATTTTCATTTCTCTAACTTACTTTACTATAAGAATACAGAATGCTGGCCCTCCCTGGTGGCACAGTGGGCTAAAGCCCAGCACTGCAAGCTAGCCGCAATTGCTTCAGTGCGAGTTCGATCCCCAGCCCTGGAGATGACCTACATGGCATGGCAGACCTCTCCTGTCTCACCCTTCATGTATCTGCCTGTTCTTCTCCCCACTCTGTCTCTTGTGAAACCTCTCACTTTCCCTGTACTTCTGGCCTGTACCCCAGTTCTGTATGCATAAATCAATAAATCTTAAAAAGAGAATACAGAATGCTTACATATAATATACAAAATATGTATTAATCCATGTGTTATAAGTAAGCCTTCCGGTCAATAGCAGACTGTTAGTAAAGTTTTGGGGGGAGTCAGAAGTTGCATGTGGATTTCTGGCTGTGGGGGATTGCAGCTCCTGACTCCCACATTATTCAACGTTCATTTACATATAGTGAGTACTTAAAAAATATCGTTGAGTGAGTTAAGGAATGAAGGTGTGTGGATGAGGGTGGGGTTCAGTGTTGGGAGTGGGTAAGGAGCTGAGAATCAGTGAGAGGGAAGGGGCCCCAAGAGGTGCAATTTCCCATCACTGTCACCTTTTACTTCCCAGATGGATCAGAGTGAGCGAGAATCATTTTTTTTTTTAAAGATTTATTTATTGTGCATACAGAACTGGGGTACAGGCCAGAGGCTCAGGGGTGGCGAGAGGCTTCACCAGAGACAGAGTGGGGA
>NW_004567117.1:30901954-30918939 GCF_000260355.1 Condylura cristata | reverse complement strand
GGCAGGTCAGGAGAGGTCTGCCACACCATGTGGTCACCTCCGGGGCAGTCGGGAATCGAACTCATGCGGAAGTGGCTTTAGCTTCTTAGTGCTGTGCTTTTAACCCACTGCGCCATGAGGGAGGGTCCCTGAGACCAGGTGTTTTTAAAGCACCCTGAACTTCTCAAAGCATTCAGGTCAGTAATCTCAGGATTGCTCACAGCCACGCAGGAAGTAGCGAGAACTGCGGCATGGCTTAGCCTCAACCAGTGAAGACACTGGGGCTCCCACGGACAGTAACTCGTACTCTGACTGTGGTACTTTATATGTGTTGGTCAAGTATGCTACTTTTTTTTCTTCTCTAATTATTTGTAATCATTTTGTTTATTATTTGACTGACTGGGATTCCAGCATCTGGTAGTGGGAAATCGAGGCCAGCCCCATGTTCTCCTTCAGCAGAGATGAAGAGCTAGGCCACCCGTGGCCAGTGAGGGTGGAAACAAAGGCAGCCGGCACAGGTTCTGTCACTTTTACTGTGTTGATCATTTTGTTCTGACCCCTCCCCCTTACAGGCAAACTCCAGTCTCCAAACGGACTTGCTCACTGGCTAAAGTACAGCCCACTGTCTTCTATCCTAAGCAGCTTTTAAAATTTTTTGTAGCCTAAGGCTATGGGGAGACCGTCTGATGTCTGCACTGTTGCAAATATCAAGGTGATGGGTTTGCCTCCCAATAAAGCCTGGACCAAGGACAGTGAGCACTTTTGTTTTATTTATGTGTTTGAATGACTTTGAATGGGGTGTCTTGACTGGAGCTATTTTTAGAAACTCCAGCAGGAATGTTTCTTCCTCTCCCCCCTGGGTTGTCAAGCCAGCCCTCCTCTCCTTCCCTGTCCTCTATCTTACATGGAAAGTGTTCCTCCCATTGACACCTAAGTACTGGTGGGGGTTTCGGCAGGAGTGGGGAGTAGTGTTCCGTCAATGTGATGTGAGCTCCACACATTGGGCTCAGGCCTGAGAACTTCCCGAAGATAAGTGGCAGCCGCCCAGCTGTTTCCTTTGGTGGACACAATATGCTGGCCCAATGCTTGTAACTGTCTCTTAGTCATTTGCCTGGAGAGCAGTAGGATGGTCACAACTGTTGCTTTTCTCCTACTCTTCTGTTCATTGAGCAAAATAGAAAGGAGAAGGCTAGTTTGGTTGAGGAATGAATTATGTAGGACAGCTAAATAATGAAACAACGTAGTTTCTACCCCATTTATCAATTAGAATTTTGTCTGTGTGAGGGGCCTGACAGATGTCCTGAGAGAGAAAGTCCCAAGGTAAGTGCTCCAGAGAGGTGGGCTTCTCAGGACCTAGCCTCCATCATCCCAGAACATCATCTGTGCTTCCCTCTATTGACCAAAGAAATTACTATTATCAATCCAAACTGAAGGTCAGAAAAATTAGTCTCCATCTTTTGATGTGAGGAATAACGTATATATTGGAGGGGCGAAGTGTTTGGGACCCCTTTGGAGATGAACTGTGACAGGTATTCTTCCTCCCCGCCCTCCCCAGTGAAGCTCCAGTGCAAAGTCATACTAAACCATTAATGGTTGACCAGATGGCTGCGCCCTGCTAGCAAATAACTGGGTTATACAACCATTGCACTAAAATCTTCAGGGCTCATACCATCGAGGTTGACATCTTTACCCTGGGCCCAGGCTGCTAGACCTGACACTGTCTGGATTTTTGCTCATTACGGTGGCAGAGGGAATCAGGGAATATGCGGAAGCAGCCACTGATGCCAGAGCATCCGGTAGGAAGTGACTCACATCACGCCCACTCGAGTTTTGTTGTCTGTAGAGGGTCACATGGCCACACAGATCCTCAGGGACAGGGCGTGGTATCCTGCATAGGCCTGGATAAGCAACTGAAAATGTTTTGTGAAAAACACGAACATTATTTTGGGTAATGCTTGTATTTTAAAAGAGGTCAATTATTATTATTATTATTATTATTATTAAGATTTATTCATTTACTCATACAGAACTGGGGTATAGGCCAGAGATGCGGAGGGTGAGAGGATTCACCATAGACAGAGTGAGGAACAGAACAGGCAGATCAACAATGTACACTGCTGAGGGGAGCAGCGGGCGGGTCAGGAGAGGTCTGCCACACCATGTGGATCACCTCCGGGGCAGGCGGGGATCGAACTCATGCTGCAGTGGCTTTAGCTTCTTAGTGCTGTGCTTTAACCCGCTGCGCCACCAGGGAGGGCCAAAGAGATCAATGTTTTAAGCCAAATAAATATATCTCCAGAGGGGGGATTGCAGGCAGCAATTAAAATTGGGTAAAGGGAACCATTTAGCAGTTTTCTGTGGGTTTGCTCAGACCCCACCTTGCAGCAACCTCTGCTATGCTGACTAAGAACCCACCCCTCAGAGGCAAGACTCCCTCATCCTCCGGAGTCCAGGGTACAGATGCTCTGTCCAGGCCCAGATGGAGCTTTGCATGCCAGGTGACAGACTCTGTCACAGCTCTGATTCCTGTGAAACCCTTCTTGAAATGTTTCAAACAGCTCAGCCCCAGTCACAGCGAGCACCCCAGGAGCCCATGAGCATGAGCCCTGGACCCACAGGGTCTGGGAGCCTCCTTGTAAGCGGGTCCCATTTCCCCAGGAGGCCCACATCTTATACTTCATCCTAAATCAAATAGACCTGGACGTGCATTTGGATTCTGCCAGTGTCAAACCGGGTCTCCTAATTTTTCTGAAACTGGTTCCCTCCTCTGTAAACAGGGATGCCCACTTTACAAGGTTATCATGAGAATGTATGATCCAGATGCCCATACCACTTACTGTGAGACCCTGGGCAAGTTACTTAACTTCCCTGTGTCTTTGTTATTATCTCCTGGGTTGGTGTGAGGCTTAAGTGAGTTAATATTTGCAGAGTGTCCAACAGCGCCTTGCATATCCAAGTATTATTTAAGTTAGTGTTGCTTACGATTAATCTTAAACTATGCAAACGGCCCAGCATGTGGCAGGTTTTCAGTAAATGTGAGCTTTTTGCCCTCCTCACTTGTGTGCCACAGCTCCGACCACAGGAGCCAAGTTCCTCTGAAGACCACACCATTCCAGGCAGCCCACTGAACTGGCTTGGAATGGTTTGAAGTGGCACTGGGTCACCTCCAGTCATCCGAAAGTAAAGTAACAGAGACACCTAGTGGAGACTGGTGGCCACTGCTCAGGCAGTCTGCCTGTGACTGAGCAAGGCCAGGGCTGAGGGAGGCTCTGCTGTGGCCTTCTACCCCAGGGCCTGCACCCTGGAGCCACAGCAAAGCAGCCTTCACCAGGAGGACCCCACTCATCCGCTCTGACCATGTCTTACTCCCTTGGGCCACATTCCTGTGGCCCAAGGTCAGTTCACACTGGGTGTGAGGACTCGGTCATGGTGGGAGGCTAGAAGGCAAGACCTGAGGGGTGCTGGCAGGAAATGGTGGGCTGAGTGCTATTTCAGAGGCACTTCACATCTCTGAGCTCCTGTCATTTGCAAAAGGGAGTTAGAAACACTTGCGGGACAGCTGTAAGGATGTTTAAGATGATGGACACGCTGGCTTATTTCACTAAACACGATCCCTTTCAGCTCTATCCATGTTGCCACAAAAGGCACGAATTTATCTTTTTTGCTTGCTGAGTAATATTCCATGGTATATATGTACTACATCTTTTTTTTTTTTTAAATATTTATTTACACACACAGAACTGGGGTACAGACCAGAGGTGCAGGGGCAGTGAGAGGCTTCACCAGAGACAGAGTGGGGAGCAGAACAGGCAGATCGACGAAGTACACTGCTGAGGGGAGCAGCGGGCGGGTCAGGAGAGGTCTGCCACGCCATGTGGTCACCTCTGGGGCAGGGATTGAACTCATGCAGAGGTGGCTTTTGGTTCTCAGTGCTGTGCTTTAACACACTGCGTCACCAGAGAGGGCCCCCTTTCTTATAATTTTTAAAGATGTATTTATTTATGCATACAGAACTGGGGTACAGGCCAGAGGTGCAGGGACAGTGAGAGGATTCACCAGAGAGAGTGGGGAGCAGAATAGGCAGCTTGACAAAGTGCACTGCTGAGGGGAGCAGTGGGAGGGTCAGGAGAGGTCTGCCGCTATGTGGGTCATCCCCCTGGCATGGGGTCAAACTCGTGCTGAAGCTGAAGAGGCTGCTGAAGCAGCTGTGGCTGCAGCTAGCTTTGCAGTGCTGTTCTTTAACCCCTTGTGCCACCAGGGAGGGCTCTGGTATTGCTTTTTGAACCAGAATTGAAAAAAAAAAATGATTGAAGCATCTTGCAGGGTATGTGACTGGAGGGCACTGGGCGTCTAAGGTCCTGTGTCAGCCCTCATTGTCCTGTGCTGTTGTCATTGCTGAAAGCTGGCAGGAGAGAAAGTCAGGGAGAGAAATCAAGGCAGTGGGACACTCAGGTGGTTAGTCTCCAGGGGTGCAAAGAGTTCACATGAAAGCTGAGTTAATACCCTGGGGACAGCTTCAAGGGGGAACCAGAGCGAGAAAAGTTTCCTTAGCAAATCAAGACTGTGGTACCAGCTGCTCCCTCACCTGGGCCATAGATCCAGCAGACCCAGTGGAATCCAACATTTTGTGGAAAGTAGGGGGATTCTACCTGGAAAATGCCAACTGGAAAATCACAACTCGGGTCCTAGGACTTTCGAGCAAGTCTCTGCTCCCCTGCCGATTCTCACTTTGAGAAGTAGCTCGGGTCTCTGGAGAGCCGTGGCAGAGAGGAGCACTTAGCCCCAGCTCCAACATGAAGGGGGCATGTTGAGGGTGCACAGTGACATCTGTTGTCACGTGGAGTGGGAGCAGAGCACAGGCTCAAGCAAGCCGAGGAGATACAATTGAGCTGGCAGGGCAGGGAGCTCGGCCTCCTGCAGTCCTGTCGCCCAGCCTCTCCCCTCTGGCTCTCCAACTGGGTTCAGCCGGGGGCCCTGAGCCCCTGGAGACAGCCCTGAGGCAGGGAGCAAAGAGGGGCAGAGGCAGTTGAGGAGGGTGCACCCCTGCAGGGTGGCCTGGGTCTGAGCTCACAGGGCTCCGCCTGGCGGTTGAAACTGGATGAGGTGGAGGGTCCAGGCACCATGGGCATCTGCTGTGGCTTCAGTGTTGATCCGTTTTAGCTGCTGGATCAGTCTGTGGGGAGCATGAACATGGCTGCATTGTCAGCCTCGCCGCGCCATACTCGCCCACGTCTCTTCCCAGTCTCTCTTCCACATGACTCCTTCTGTGTGCCCCGAATCTCTGGTGCAAGTTCAAAGCCAAGAAGCAGATGAGGCCGTCTTCTCCTGCGTGTCCCCAAGTCCACCTGTCTTCATTGTTTTATAGCTTCACCTCGGTTCTGGGTGGAACTGGGCTCTCGGCTCTACCCCTCATTACGTGGGCAGGACATTTTCTTGTCTCTTTTACAATTTGAGGATGACAACTTGATACTAAGTGGCAGGTTCGGGGTGTGGGGTGGTGAGCTGGGAGCAAGGAGCAGTGGTTGCGCAACCTTGGGAGAGGCAGCATCAGCCACGCTCTGCCCTGGGCTTGGCTCCCCACTGCCAAACTGTAGTAGGTTAGTGCTTCGGACCCGTGGATTAGTCAGCTCAGGCTTCCGTAGCAAAGTTCCACAGACAGGGCAGCTTCCACAGTGAACATGTGTTGCCACAGCACTGGAGCCTGGGAGTCTGGCATGAAGGTGTCAACAGGGCTGGTTCTGGGCTGCAAGGGCCGCCTGCTCCAGACCCTGCCCTGGCGAATCTCCATCCTCTCTATGCCTCTTTGGTCACTGTCAGGCCCTGTGTGCCACTCTGTCCAAGGTCTCCCTATTTATGAGGGCACAGTCAGAGTGGAATAGGGCCGGCCTAGAGCCTGCTTTTCAAGTTGACCCCCTCTTTGAAGGCCAACTTCCAAATAAGTTCACATTCAAGTACTGGGAATTTAGACTTCAACTCAGCAATGGGTAGAGGGCATAGTTCAACCCACAAGCACCTGGCAAAGTCAGGCTCCTGTATTTCTTCAACACTAATTACAACCCACTGAACACTACGTGTTACGTGATCCAGTGTTTGCATTTTTTTTTCTAAGAAGATGCCACCCCTTTTTAGATCTATTTTTGCTTTGAAACCAAGAAAAGACTTCCCTCCGGAATGACGCTGCAGGTGGAGAGGGACAGGTGGAGGGCACCGTGCCAGTGGGTGCAATGCTTCAGGCACTGTCACCTATTCACTGCCTTTGCCTAGGAGCTAGGTGGCGAGCGTCTTTGCGAGGATGGAGCTGAGGAGGGGTGGCCTGGTCATTGTAGAGAGTGTTGACCCCACACGGCCCAGTGCGGGTGATACTGGTCCCTTCCAGAGGAGGAAGAGCCTGTGGTAGCCAGGACGTGGTCAGTAGCCTGGACCAGGAAAAATTGCCTGGCTTGTTCTTTCACACTTTTGCATCTTTCCTCCTTTTTGAGTCCACTTCCAAATCCTGTGGTTTTCCCCACTGAAAGGCTAATTTCTCTTCATCCCACAGATCCTTCTCTGGCAGCTGGGCCCTTATGACCTCCCCCATGGGCTCCAGGCAGAGTCCCCGGACATCAGTCTCTCCTGCTGGGTTGCACGTGCATCAGCTTCATCTTCCTTGAGAGTTAGTGTGTGTGAATGGGTTACTGGTCTCTTTCACAGATTGATGTCCCCAGTCTAGGGGGACTGGGGCTTCTCCAATTCCTCCGAAGCCTGGGACTAGATAGAGCTCATTAAATCCATAGCCACCAGGGGGTGCAGTAACTAAGGCCATTGACAGGAGGCCACAAAAACTTATTTCTGAAATGCATTTTTTTTTTCTGTTCAGAGTTGGTTCACATAACCCTAGAAATAGGCAGTGTTTGCATGTAAAAACACAGCGTGGAATAGTGTAGATTTGTGACAGCTTCATTACCTTTATTCTGTAGTCGGATTCTGTTCAAACAAAACTGATGGCCACACCATCTAACTATCCCTGTGCTTAATTCCTTCTGTCAACTGACCAGCGGGTGGCCCAGACTTGAGGTTGATTGGCATTGAGACTCTTGGGGTTGGCCAATCCCAGTCCTTTGATATGTGCAGGCAAAGAATGTTCAGAAGAGATTTTTAGAAATGTGAATTTTATGGGGTTTCCTTTCTAAGAAAACGTTTGCCATGGGGTCTTGACACAAGGCAGAGTTGGGGACTAAAGTGTGCTGAAAGACTGTCCTGGGCTAGCCTTCAGAAAACATGCTCTGACCTGATTCTGAGGTTACTTACCATGTGAAGATTTGACTTAATACTAATGACAGTTGGTTTTCATTGAGCACCAGCTATGCCAGCAAATCTGCCCTGCAAAATATACAATTTTTCCCTCACCCTCATGACAAATCTGCCAACTAGATATTTTCATTTAATAGATACAACAATTAAAGCTCAAAGATGTTAAAATGCTATGACCATAGTTATACAACCAGCAAGGAGTTCAACCAGGAGTTAATGTCTTTGTATTGAGTACAAGTCAGGTGAGTGTCCATTGCCTGTCTTTTGCTTACCATTTGACACTCTGGTCTCTGTACGCTTTCACAATAAAATTATTATCTAGCTTCCTATTTTATGCACGCTAAGCTAACTGTTGTAATAAGTAACTCCTAACTCAGTCATTTAACAAGTCTTTTTTGCTTATGTGAAAGACCACTGCAAGTCTTACAGGGCCTCTGCTCCACACATTCATTCAGAGACCCAGGCTCCTTCTGTCTACTGTATATGCAACCTTCGGTGCAACCAGGGTATCCACAGGCCAGATAAGAATAGCTGGTCACCCAGAAGGGATTTGTACATGCCAGGCTTGGAAGTTGTATTTTCCATGAGATCACTGGTTCTAACCTAACTTTGTGGAGAAGATCTGAGAATTTAGTTTATTTCTATGCCCAAGAAGTAGAGGAAATGGTATTGTGATGATCACAGTTGGCTCAGGAGATCTTATCTCATAAAATTGTGGTGAGGGTGAAGTGAAATAATATCTGTTAGGGTGCTTTATCCCAATGATGGCAACTTACACCTGGACAAAAGGGGTTATTGTAGAGTGATTGTACATCTGTGTTATGACCTGGATTGACAAATGGGGGCAAAGGAACTGGAGAGGTTTTATTGGTCTTCCTGAACTTATGCAATCCTTTTGGTCTCTGACTCACATTTACTTCTAGTACTCATTCATTCATCCACTTATTCCCCCCAAATCATTCAAGACCCTGGGTATTGTGCCATATGCTGGTGCCTTGTGTGTGTGGTGCCTTACCCCAAAGAAAACCTTCTCTGGAGTTGGTATCAATTTTAGGAAGGATGAGTGCACCTGCTCTAAAGTGGAAAGCGCCCATGGCCTTTCACATACCCCAGGTAGCTAATTGATTGACATGATGAATGATGCCATTTCAACATTGATCTTACTTGCTGGTAGGTTGGGCACTCAACAGTTACAATTGGACTTGTTGACCTTGGTAAAGGAGAGCCCCTGTATCTGCGTCCTTGTCACTCTGACCACTCTGTTCACAGATTGAATAAGTACTGAGAGATTGGATGGAAAACCAAGGCTGGACCATTCTATCTAGCTGCTGGTCAAAAGCCCCAAATAGACTCTGTGAAGTACTAATATGAGACCAGAGATCCATGTGGTGGTGCCCACTTCCACAGCTCATCCACATATCTCTTCCCCAGATTTTCTGATCTCTTGATCTTCCAGTCTGATACTTCCAGACCTTGACCAATTGACTGAGCTAGTCAGAAGTTCCCAGCAGGTAATGTACATCTATGCCTCAGGCCACGGCCCATCCACGTGAAGTGGATGACCAAATATACCAGTTCAATGGAAGATGACCTTCTGCCTCCACCCTTAAGGGCCACCTTTGACTGGGATAAGTGCTTTGCTTCTTCATCTGAACTTGCTGAGGCCAGAATTGGGTTATCAGTCTGGAGACATAAAGGTTGTTGGAGGTTAACTTCTTGAGGACAAGTATCATCTTGCAAAGAAATTGCTTCAGGTGAGATCACAGTGCCTTTTCCAGGCAAGTAGAGTCTAGTCTCCTCTGACAAAGGCAAAGAAAGCTCTGCTTCTTAAAGAAGAAGGATTTCAGAGATTATAGACTTATTTTGTTTTACAGATTTATTTATTTATGCATAGAAGAATTGGGGTGTAGGCTAGAGGTATGGGCAGTGAGAAGATGCAGCAGAGAGAGAGCGGGGAGCAGGACAGGAAGATTTACTGAAACACACCTCTGAGGAGAGCAGCGGGAGGGACAGGAGAGGTCTGCTGTGCCTTATGTGGGTCACCTCCCTGGCCTGGGAAGGAACTCAAGTCATACCAGTGATAGCGCTGAGACTTAACCTCTATGCCACCAGGGAGGCCCAACTATGGAGTTTCAAGGTGCTTAGTTTCATCCACCTAAAAGGAACTCAGAGTCCCAGGCTTACCCTATCAGGGTTCTGACTTGACATAGACTATTTGCCAAGGCTGAAGGTTTTCTTTTCGTGGCAGTTCTGGAATCTTTTGAATCAGATCCTTGCCCAGATTTCAGCACCCTCTTCCCTGAGGCTGTAGGAAATGGACTTCCTTTAGTATCGTTATAGAGCATGCCTTCCCTGAGCTTTTAATTTAAACATCTTCAATGTTGCATAAATATTCACCCTAATCCACACTCTTCTATATTGGTCGAGTGCCATGGTCGAGTGCCCTAATCTCCTTCCACCTGCACTTTGTCTCAATTAGCTACAGTGGAAGTTGAAGGAGTCACGCTTTGCCAAACACCGAAGGGTTACACCATTCCATGTGCCACCCACAGTGGGCTACTGATTGCTTCCAGACAGGTAGGCCGTTCAACTCCCCAATTCCATCCTAACCATTTCCCCCAACCACTCTTAGACCATTGTTTTAGCCTGTTTCTTCTAGAAAGCAGAGCTCTCAGTGAGGATTAAGGGGATAATGTCATATTTTTGAAGCGCAAGACTAGGGAGAGGAGGATGGAGATACAGGGAAGTGTGTCAAGCAAGCATCTGAAAGTGCGTAACATGTCACTTACTGGCCATGGCTTCACACAAAATCATGAAAAGGCCCACTCCTCATCTGGCACACATGTTTACATGGCACATTGAATTTTCTCCAAAAGAACTTCAAGGAGAAACCAATGTTCTGAGTAGTCCACAGGAGGGAGATTGTAAGTGGTGCCACACCAGCCTCACGGCTTCCAACCCAGTGGGCATGAATGTCTCTCTGCCACATTGTCTCCATCACAGCCACTCAGAAAGCCAGATGCCATGCTCTGAGTGGGGGTTTTAGCCACTCAGGACCCCTCAAGATGGCACAGGGCACACATTGGACTTGCGGCCAATTAACTAGCCTAGATTCCTACCAACTTCGGGAGGTCATTTCAAACAATGGCAGCAGCCTGCTTCCGGAGAGCGGCAGAGCCTGGGGAAGAAAGCCATAGCTAGTGAAGCGAGGAGGTGCAAGTCTGTGTCAAATACCCTGCTTCAGGATAATGCGGCGAGTTAGGCTCATGTTACTCAACAATTCTTACCTCGAAGACTATTGAACCAGATACAGTCTTCTTACTGTTAAGCGCTCTTTCCTGAGAAAGACTTAAATGTGCTAACAGTGTGGATGGAAGCGTCCAGGTGGTACCTAGTTTTGTGTAGCAGATCTGCTCCCATGAGCATGGGAGAACTCCGTGTTTCCACAGCTGGATGGATGGCCCTTCAGCGAGCGTGGGCTCCTTTGCTGCCTGAGCAATCCTGTTGTAACCTGGCATCCGGAAGACTACCGTTTCAGTACGACAGGTTTCTTTTTCTTTTTCTTTTTTTTTATAATAGTTTATTTTTACATATTTTTGTTCATCTCAGTTGCAATCCCCTTGGATTTCCCATCACCAAATCACCCATGTGCCATCACCATAGTCTAGTGCATTTCCCTCCCCCCACTGTATGGCAGGTTTCTTAAAGGAGTCCATAGTCCAGTGTTGTATCCTGATCTCAAAAATCTAATTTCTATTCCCCCAGGTTAGATTGGAATTTTCCTCACTAGGGATCAAGTCAGTAATTTCCAGATAGTGTCCGTTCTGCAGGGAAGCTGAGGGACCTGGTGCTGTAGTGTTGCCTAGGTGTGGAAAGTGACAGATTCTGGCGAAGGAAAACCAAAGCGAAGTCTTCACCATCCTTTGATAACCCCAGGTCATGCTGATGACAAGCTGATGAGTCTGATTAATTCAACAGTGTTGACCTTTTAGTGTTTAATGGAGGAAAGAATCATTGTAGTGACAGGCTTATATTTCCACAGTAGAAAAATTATATTTTCACAGTTGTACATGTTGAAATGTTTTCTTTTTCTTCCACAGATTCATTTCTTGACAGAAAGAGCTAAGCTATGAGATTTGATTGGGAATCTGGGTGAACAGCATCATGTTAGCATGAAATACACTCAGTGTCATGTCACTTTCATAACTACAATTCTCTTATAACTACCACTAAGCACATTTAGGTCTATTTCAGACTTGAGGCCTACCTCGCTAATATTTAAGGGAGCAAGGAACCCCATTTTTCTGCCCTGGCTGAGTCTTGCAAGTAAGTTTTTGTCTTCCTTGTGCTGACTCTTGATCTGGATTTATAGGCTCCACTTGCTGACATGAGCCCTAGGTCCAAGAGTCTGTCCCAATGTCTCTCGAACTCAGTTGTGTATCAGAATAATCCCAGAAGCTTTTAAAACACAGATAGATAGAATTATGCTGTCACTGAATCAGAATCTCTCAGTAGGAAGCCTGAGGTCATTTGTAATTCTGAAAACTCCCTATGGGAGATGCTAACGTTGCTGTTCCATCACAGGCCACGGTTAGTGCCAGCCTACCTTCACGTGTGTCCCATGCTCGCAAGCAAAGTCCTTTAGAATCCTCACAATAGCCACCTGAGGAATTTTCATTGATATTTCAGATAGTGTATGTGACGGACTCCATGCTGGCCTTGGAGAAGGTCCCTTTCTATCAGCTGTGCTCCTTCAGGGAACCGTAGATGGTCTCCAGAGTCTGTAGTGTTCCCTCCGAGATCTGTGAGAAGGGGAGGGGAAGGCACTGGGTGGGATGAGGGTTGTATGGCTGGCATTGCCTCCCCATAGCACCTGGCCAGGCTGAAAGGAAATCCACAGGGATGTGTTGGTGGCCTCCAGTCTGGACCTGGCAAAGAGCTATCCAGGCTTGGCTGATGGAGGTGCTGCAATTAATCTTATACCATGATTTAAAATGGATTTCCAGCAATAACAATGAAAGCCAGTAGGGTTTCCCATGTCCAGAAAATACAATTTACCAGAATATCTTATAGGGGGAGCAAAAATCTGCCACCTCAAACTATGTCTTTGGCAAAGGTTGATTTCATGGGAGGGGCTCTAAAGACTTGGTGGAGGTCACTTTTGAAAAGACACTTAGATGCAAACTTCCCTTGTTAAAGGCATTTTCCACTCTGTATTGGGAAGAACCTACTGGCCTTACCTCTTTTTAATGGAGAAGGCAAGACTTAATCTGCATACTTCCCCTGTCCATTCCCACTTTTCCTGGTAAACTCCTAACTGACCTTCCTCTGCCTGCCCCACCCCCTTGTCTTCACCAACCTGTTTAAGATAGCATCTGAAGTCGGGTGGCCAGCTGCTCCGTCATGCTGTGTATCGCCTACCTAGGTAGGATATCTGTTATTATTACAGTACATTTTGGCTTCATATATATATATATGTCAATCTGCCTGATACTTGTATGATTATTTGCCAGCTTAGAAGAACCCAAAAGGGTATGAGATGATTTCCTTTGCTTCCTAACAATTCCAGCTCTCAGGTTCTGTACTCATCGAAGTTTTGTTCAGAATGCTTTGTGAGTTCTTCATCCTCACTTGGTGAAGCTCTTTATCCTCACCACAGCTGATGCCTTACCTCCCAGAAGACAGTGGGGTCAGGTGAACCTCGCTTTGCCTTCCTCCAGGTCAGGGTAGTGGAGCATTGCTCCCCTGCGGTGTGTATATCATTTTTTGCATTTGTGTGTGTTTATATTGGAGCGGGCATGGGGACTGGAGGAAGGAGCGGATTGCAGGGTTCTGTGCCTTGGGAATATCATATCTGGCCTTATTCTGGGCGTCCCCCTCTCCCATAATGAGCTGATATAGCATTTGTTACATCAAGGCCAGAGCTCACTCTAGCAGGTCACTCAGTCTTTCTGAGCTTCTGTTAAGTCATAAGACTGATTTCATTCACCTGTGAATTAAACGAGTTAATGGAGTATTTGGAGAAGTACTGGGCAAACTGGATGTTGCTAAACCCACAAAGTAGGAAGAAAGGCTGCACCCCTATAAGGGGCTTAAAACCTCAGTAAGCTGGGACTCCTCGGGCCGTATTCCAAGCTCTGATTCAGTGTTAGTAACTGTGTCAGGATTACAACCGGATCCTGGTCTCAGGTCATTCTCCATCGGCACTTTATTTGCAGAACCCCAAGTATGGGGTTCACTGGAACCCCGTTTTCTCTGCACCTCCCTTGTACCTCCTAGAGGGGGAGCATTTCTGCGGAGTCACACTTGTGTAGGCTTTGTGGGTCGGCCGGAGGCCTGTGCCCAGCGGAGGGCTCTCACAGGTGAGTGGACGCCTGCCCCCTGCCACTGCCCCTACCCGGGCAGGGCACCCTCAACAGGCCTTTTGTTCTCAGGACTCTCCCTGGCCGCACCTAGTCTTTAACCGGCCCACAGTCTGGGCTCAGAGCTTTGGTTAAACCGCCAAGCTCTTGCATCAAACCACAAGAAGAAAACCACATGTCTTCTGACTTGGGCTGTTTTCTCTTTTTGTTTTTTTCTCCCTTTCTTCCTCTCCCCTCCCCTGCCTTCTTACCACACCCTAACACACACACACACACACACACACGCACACACACACGCACACATGTGCACCCTTTCCCTTCACAGCAGTTTTCCCATCCAGAAACTATTCCCTGGTTTTATAAAACAAGACTGCCCAGGATCTGGCCCAGGAAAGTGTAAACAGCGGGGGTCCATAGCCCTTTGGATATGCAGGGGACCAGCAGGCCCCTGTCTTTGACAAGGGGTCTTGTGGGCTGCTATTGGCTGTGTCTCGAAGCATGGCAGAGCCGGGGTGGGAGCTGCCTGGGGTTGCAGCACCTTGGGCCAAGTGGCAGTGGCCCAGCCTTGAACCCAGAGGCCTTGGTCAATGCCAGGCCATGCGGACTATAAGGTCCGACAGTGACGGTGGGGTTAGAGCTGACAGCTTGGTTTCTCTTTGTGCTGCCCATGCTCAGTGGACTTCTGGTCTTGGGAACACAGTCTCCCCTGTCTGGAGTGGCAGAGTCCTTTGCAGGGTGGGCAGGGAGAGACAAAGTGGTGGAGTGGAGAAGGGTAAGAGCTCTTATGTTTATCTGATTCTTGGTCTGAGTTCTCAGTGCAGGTGAGACAGCCCCAACATACCTCCAGAGGGAAAGAAGGCGATGTGCTAAAGTCAGAAGGGTCCAAGTGGCAGTGGGTTTGAAGTCTCAGCGCTATCAAGTGATAGTCGTTCATGCAACGAGGCGCGAGTTGGATCCCCGGCTGGGGAGCTGACCATGTGGTCCAGCAGACCTCTCCTGTCTGGCCCCTGCTCCAATGTATTTCAGTGGATCTGTCTGTTCTGCTCCCCACGCTGTCTGTGGTGAATCCTCTCAGTTCCATACCTCTGCCTACACCCCAGCTCTTGTATGCATAAATACATAAAAATAAATCTTAAAAAAAAAAAAAAGAAGGGTCCCAGAGTCACAGTGGAGGATGAGATGGACTCTTCCACGACTCTTGGATTCAGATGATTTCTAGGACCAGGCAGGTAATTAAATATGAAAAGGACCATATGTAAGGCAGGGATATAGGTCAGGCTAAATATGTTTTTTTCTATATAACAAGTTTATTTTTAGATCATTTTGTGCATTTTTTCATATCATTGTAATCACCGTGGGCTTCCCATCACCAAATCACCCATGTGCCATCACCATAGTCAGTGCATTTCCCTCCCCCCACTGTTTTTGACCGCATTCCCTACTCCACTCCCATAAAATGTCTCTGGTATATAGCTGTCCATTATTATTATTATTTTCTTGCCTGGTCCATTATACTCCTGCTATAAGTGAAACCATCGGTATTTTTCCTTTTCTTTCTGGCCTATCTCACTAAGCATGATCTTCTCCAGCTCCATCCATGTTGCTGCAAAACACATGTGTTTCTTTTTTTCAGTTGCTGAGTAATATTCCATTGTGTATATGGACCACACCTTTTTAATCCAGTCATCCCCTTTTGGGCATTTGGGCTGCTTACATGTCTTTCCAATTGTAAATAAAGCAGCGATAATTATGGGGGTGCAGGTATCTTTTTGAGTCCGTGTTGTTGTGTCTTTTGGGTAGCTACTTAGGAGTGGGATTGCTGGGTCGTAGGGAAACTCCATGTTTAGCAGTTTGGAGAACCTCCAAACAGTTTTCCATAGTGGTTGTACTAGTTTGCATTCCCACCAGTAGTGTAGGAGAGTTCCTTTTTCTCCACATCCTTGCCAACATTTGTTGTTGCTAGTTGTGTTGCTAGTTGTTTAAGATGTGGGTTAGGCTAAATATTTATTTATTTTTTATTTTATTACAAAAGTTTATTTTACATCATTTTGTAGTGTCACAGTGCTGGATGTTGGTAGAAAGCAGTGGTTATAAACACAGGCTTGGAGTCCAGTTTGTCCTTGCTTGTTTCATTTTAATATGTGCTCACTGACTGCATTGCCTACTAACTTGCTAGGTCTCAGTTTCCTCATCTGTAAAATAGGAATAATAGAAAGCTCTCTCATGACTGGCTAAGCCACACCATGGAGTGGGAGGAGCTCAATAATAGGTGGCCAGAACTTCCTGCAACCCTTCCTGCCAAAACCATACCAGGAGAGGAACACTTGTTGCTGAAGAGCCATAGTTTGGTAGACTGAGAGTTAGTGTTCTCTGTGGTTCTGGGGTGTGCAAGAAGGGTGAGAGTCAGAGCCAAGGTGAGAACTCTACAGGATGTTTCCCTGTGAGTGCAGAACAAATGTTCTCTTTGCAGCTGAGCTTTTCACTTTAAATTCAGCAAAGGAGAGGCTGGTTGGGGAATTTTGACCTGGGCCTTGGCATTTCTCATCAGACTGCTAACGTTAACCTGTAGCTACTGGTGCTCCTTGGTATATTTGCCTTTGATCTCAGCAGAAGCTGGCCCAACTCTCAGTCTCGGGGTGGAGTGACCCACCCATCATTAAAAACACCTGAAGAAAGCTGAAGCAGGGCTGACTAAGCTTCCTGAATGTGGCCTTCCTCTCATGTAGGCCCAGGGCCCTTGACTTGACACTTGCAAGCATGGAGGCTCCTGATTGTCTCTGCTCTGAGCACAGCATCCTGGGCAAGGGGCACGCCTGATGTGTGCTGAAATAACTGTATGGAATTTAGACTTAAAAACAGGAAAATGGGTATGGACTTCTCCGGGGTGGGGATCAAACTCATACTGAAGTGGCTTTAGCATCTTAGTGATGTGCTTTAACCTGCTGCGCCACCAGGGAGGGCGCACATTTTGCTTTTTAAAACAAATTTTTATTTTACCGAGTGTTTCCCCACTAGAATTATTTAAATGGAAGCTTCCTTGGCTATTTGCGATAAGATATTCATTTGAGTAACTCAGATCTAAACAGATGGTCTAAATTGATCTATACAGGCATACCTTACTTTATTGTGTTTCACTTTACTGGATTTTGAAGATACTTTTACAAACTGAAGATTGCTGGTGGCAATCTTGTGTGAAACAAATCTATCTGTGACATTTTTTGACCAGGTTTTTTTTATTTTTTTATTTTCACATCATTTTGTACATTTTTTTTTCCCATCTTAATTGTAATCCCCGCGGGTTTCCCATCACCAAGTCACCCATGTGCCATCACCATAATCCCGTGCATTTCCCTC
>NW_004567117.1:30859591-30900984 GCF_000260355.1 Condylura cristata | reverse complement strand
GTCTAGGTCTTTAATCCACTTCGAGTTGATTTTTGTGACTGGAGTGAGGCAGTGATCTAGTTTCATTTTTTTGCATGTAGCTTCCCAGTTTTCCCTCGACCAGGTTTAGATGATGGTTAACATTTTTTTTTTAGCAATAAAATCTTTTTAAATTAATGTATGTACATTGATTTTTAGATATAATGCTATTGCATACTTCATAGATTATTATATAGTATAAATATAGCTTTTACATACACTGGGAGACCACAACATTTTGTGTGGCTCTTTTTTGTGAAACATTATCCATTTTATCGCTGTGCTCTGGAATGGAGCCTGAGATACCTGAGGTGTGTCTGTGCTCTCCTCGAACGCTGTCCCTTTCCCCACCACCTCCCGAAGTCCAGGCCCCATGTGTCCTTTAATAAGTGGTGACGAGACTTGCTTTGCAGCCGGCCCATCTGCTCAGAGGTGACTTGTATAATGACATTAGACCATCATAACCATTTCCCAAGCAGGTAGATCCTTGTTCCCATTCTGCAGGTGAGAAATCTGCAGGTACACCTGCAAAGTTGAACATCCCTCACTTGTGGACTGTCCGAGTCAAGACCCACAGTCCAGCCTGAGGTGCTGCCCCGCCAGCCCTGGCTTCTGACTGCACACAGGGGACATCCTGTTTCTCTCACTTCTTATCCTCTCCTGGTCTTCTCAAGCTGAGTCTGCTCTGACCACTCCCTCCCTATTACTTGTCTCTCCACCAATTGGATTCCACTTCCTTTGTGTTCCCAGCAGCCCAGCTCCCTGCCAGCCCCAGGGCGCCTCACTAGGTATCACATTTCAGTCTGACATAATTTCTGCCCCTAAAAAGGGTGCTGATGCCCTCTAAAAAGGATTCTAGAAAGATGGAGGGAATAGGTCTCAGGCCTGGGGCCTCTGGGGGACTGTGCTGTTCCAGTCTAGTCTGGGCAGCTCTATGAAGTGCCTGTGAGGGCTGTTCCACAGCAGGGAGATAATGGGAACAAGCTGGGAGGCTCCCAGGACCTTGGGGCCCCACCACCTCCTGTTCTGCCCACCAACCCAGGCTCCTGGGAGCCTCGTGAATCCTGTGGGCATGGTCCCCAGCTCAGGTCTTTCCCTCTTTTGTCCATTTGCTTCAATTCTGCGCTGTGGACCTGTGTCCTGTCCCACCTCCTGCCCCCTGCTTGGTGTGCTGAGAGAGCATAAGCAGGTCCCAGCCAGGCTCACCCTGCTTGCCACAGGCCTGCCTGAGCACGTGAACTCTCCCCACTTCTTTGGCACTATAGCAGAGTTCCAAAGAATCCTTGGTGGTTCATCACAGACCTCAGGTCTTCCCTGGCTTATGCTAGCAACTCCCACTCCAGGTAACAGGAAGAGATCATTATTACCATGTCCAGTCTGTATTCTTAGGCACCAAGGCTCAAGCTAGTTAAGGAAAGAGGTGGAAAGGCAGCCTAGAGCCCCATCAGCCAGGGCCCTTGAGGGTTCTGGGGAGCCCACTGTGCTGAGCTGACACTTGGTTTCTGGGCAGGCAGGGGTAGGGCTTGGCAGCAAATCTTGGCAGCCCCTGGAGTCTTCCTGGAAGGGACAAAGCCGCAGGCCCAGGATGAAGTGACCCCACCTGATCACCACCCCAGATCCTGCCCAGGGACCCCATATTTACAGGAGGTAAATGGCTCTCCTGGCTCTGCTCCAGGTCAGCTCACAGCTGCTCTCCAGGCTGGATGAACTTGGCAGTCAGTTCTCAGAAGGGGTCTCTTGCCAGCAGCACCTACATCAGCTGGTGAAATGAAAGGAACTTCTCTGCACTGCAGCCTGGAGGATGAGAGACAGAATTCTGTTGTGCTCGAGCACTCTCTCTCCTTCCTGACAACCCCTCCACTCTCCCTTTCATTTAATTAAGGAAAGTGGTGTGGATCGGAGTGGGGGGCAGGGGTAACATCATGTCTCCTTATGCATTTACCGCCCTGCATTTGGAATATTCTGGTTAAAGCTACCATGGGTCAGATTCTCCCAGAGAAATGAGAGCTTACAGTTCTGGGAACCAGAGAGAAGAGTTGCTCTCCAAGTTGAATATATCTTGGGGTGCCTCTAGACACTTCCTTCCAAATTGAATTATGTGTCTCCTTTCCTTAGCGTCCTGCCGCCCAGCCAGATGCTGATCTGGCCATCTACATGTCAGAGTGACCAGACTCCAGAATGCTCAGCATGGGGACAGCTCTCCCTTCTCGGCCTGGTGTATGACTTTCCTTCGGACAAATATATAGTGTGTGTCTATTTGAGATTTAGAATCTATTTACTTCTGCAGGCTCTTAAGCTATAGAGTCTTGCCCAGCAGGTTGGGGAGAATTTTTGGGTTTCTGCTTCTGCACATATTTCAGCTAAACCCAGAGTACTGGCTCCCCAGTCTTAGAGGCTAACAGATATTTAATAATGGGTTGGGGACATTCAGCTCCATGCAACATATAGTTCTAAGGAGCCAACTGCCCTCTCAGTGCTGGGCTCCGAGTTAAGGATGACCTCTGGGATGCATGTGGTGGGTGCTGGACTCAGAATCAAGACAGCAGGTGTCACTTCTCTATTGCATCTCTGGATTTCCTCATTGTTAACCGGGTTTAGCATGAATAATTCCATCACGGAATCTGGGGATCTAGGGGTTGATGGGATCTTACCTATAGTTGCTCCTCCTGGAACTTTCTGGATTACCTTATCCTTGACAGCTCAACTCTAGTTCCATCTCTATTATGAAGTATTCCTTTCCCTCACTCATTGAACTAGCAAACAGGTACAGAGCAAACACTACCAGAGGTCAAGAATCAATATAAAGCACAAAACATGACCCTGGGCATCTAGGATAGTGCATTCTAGTAGGGAAGAGTCCTGTAGTCAGCAGATATGGATTGGACATATTGATTGAGGGCTCATCATGGGCTAGGCACTATATTAGGCAATGGCTAGAGGACCTGGGTCGCCGGGTCTGCTGTGAGACCTGCGAGGGACAGCGGTGTGTAAGCAGCCAGTCCCGCTACCCTGCACCCAGGGGCTCAATGGGTGGAAACTTGGGAAGAGGTGGAGCCATAGGCAGGGTTGCACCCCCAGAGCTAAAGCGGGCTTCTCTTGTGGGGTTTGCTTTGTGCCCGTATGATCACAAGGTGCGGGTTGTTCAGGCACACCTGAGAAATGCAGGTTAGGATGAGTGCTGTAGGGTCTGCAGAGGGGAGATCACCTCCAGCTGTGGGGAATCTTTCCTAAAAGATGTCAACTTGATTTGGGCTTTACAGCTTCTGGAAGGACTCCAGCCCATCTCATCTTTCTGTCTGAGGCTGTTGAAACCTTTCAGGGCATCTCATAATTAACTCATTTGTTAAAGCTGTGATTATATTAGTATTCTCCATCTTGCTTTCTTCTGATTTATGGGTATGACTGCTTATGTATTATCTCCTGGCAGCCTCTGAGAGGGTGAGTTTTCTTGGGTCCCTCAGATCAGTTCGGTGCTGGGAACTGGGCAAAGAGCACAAATCTGGCTCCTTGGTGCCCCTTACCAGGGTATACGATGCTCAAGAGAAGTCAATGTCATGTCCTGGGTTGGGGATTTCATTTATTTTTAGTTTATATATATATATTTTTAAAGATTTATTTGTGTACACAGAACTGGGGTACAGGCCAGAGGCTCAGGGACGGTGAGAGACTTCACCAGAGACAGAGTGGGGAGCAGAACAGGCAGATCTACGAAGTACACTGCTGAGGGGAGCAGCGGGCGGGTCAGGAGAGGTCTGCCGCGCCCTGTGGTCACCTCCGGGGCAGGCGGGAATCGAACTCATGCGGAAGTGGCTTTAGCTTCTTAGTGCTGTGCTTTAACCCACTGCGCCACCAGGGAGGGCCTTTAGTTTATATTTTTTAAAGATTTATTTATATTTGCATACAAGACTGGGGTATAGGCCATAGGTACGGGGGAGGGAGATGAGAAGATTCACCAGAGACAGAGCGGGGAGCAGAACAGGCAGATGGACTGAAACACACTGCTGAGGGGAGCCGTGGGCAGGTCAGGAGAGGCCTGCTGTGCCACGTGGGGATGGGGATCAAACTCGTGCTGCAGTGGCTATGAACAGCCTCATAGTGCTGGACTTTAACTTGTTGCACCACCAGGGAGTGCCCTGGGTTGGGGACTTTTAAATGGATTGGGGGATGGTTGCACCCAGACCCTGGCAGGAGGGATGTTTAAATAGGATCACTGCTCTTGCAAGCTACAAGTGAACTTGCTTACACTTTAGATTATTCATTTATATTGGGAACATTAACTGAATTAAGCCTTCAATGAAAAGGAGTCTATTTTCAGAACAGTCATGGGGACATAAAAGGGCAGCATTTCCCCCCAGAGAGCTGCCATGAGCACGTGGCTCATTTGGGGAGCCACTAAGTGCCGTGTAAAGCAGTGCAGCGTGAGAAGTGGAAAGGAAGCCCTCTGCCCACCCACTGAGGCACAGCTGGGCTGCCCACCAGCCCCTTATGGCTTTCCAGGTTCCTGAAGGTAGGATGTGGGTGACAAAGTTGGGGTGCTGTTTCCTCATTGAGGCCAGACAAACCATCAGGCCTAAACTCAAGGTGGGGCCCCCTGATGAAACAGGTTTCTACGGTCTGTCTGTGCCAACCTCACTTGAGATGCTGGGGACTGCCCAGGTGTCCAGGCTGAGGACCTGTGGGGAGGAATGTTCCTACTGCTCTTAAAAGAGCTTCCCATGAATCTGTCTCCTTGCCTGAGATCACCTGTGAAGGGGTGAATTCATTTAGGTTGAAATGTGTCTTCCCAGGAGTTCCTTGCAAAACACAACTTCCTGCCATGGGCCAGCCCACACCCATCATCGTTCAGCAGGGTTATTAAGCACCTGGTAGGTGCCCAGCATGGCTGTAAGAGCGGGAACACAACAGGGAGGGACCCACACAAAATCCCTGCTGTGCTGAAGTTTGTGTCATGGTGGGGGGGGAGACTGTAAGGGGACACACTCTGTTAGGGACAATGGGGAAACTGAGAGCCACAGAGCAGGGTGAGGGCAGCCTGTGGTGTGTGAAGGTGGTCAGGGCTCCCCTTCATTCAGTTCAGAGGTTCCAGAGCAGCACCCCGATAGGTCTCTCTGGTGCATTAGGAGCATCCTGGGCCTCCATAATGAATGCAGCCGTTAATGTTGGAATGACATCACTGCTCTCCATTTTCCTGGCTATCTCCTTGACCATTCCTTATGCCACAACCCTCTTGACTTTATCACTAAGTATGATGTCTCTGAACCAAAGAAGGTGGCCTTGCGCTCTTCAAGGAAAGGTCAGAGGCAGAGAAAAAGAGCAAGTGTGACAGTCTGCAGGCAGGAGAGGCTGGCATCTTGGGACACAGCCAGGTCAGAAAGCAGGGTGCATGGATGGAAAGACAGGAGCTGAGGAGCTGTGTGAAGGGCTGGGGTTTACTCTGAATGGCACAGGGGAGCTTGAGGAGCCGCTGAGCCGAGGAGGGATCCATAGGATGATGCCTTCCAGGACCGCTCAGTACCCAGGAGTACCTACAGGGAAGGGCCCACCAGCTCCCTGGGACTTCCCAGGTGCCTAGAGGCTGGAAAAAAGAAGACTTCATCTCCTATTTGATGGGGACCCAAGAGGACTTTAGAGTAAGGGAGTCAGTTCTACCCCTCACCTAGGGACAAAGTGCATTAAACTCAGAGAAGTGGAGTCACCTTTTCTCAGAGCTGCCACTGGATAAAGGTGGAGCTGAGGCAGAAGCCAGGTCTCCAGACGCCCACTCCAGCTCAGTGTGCGCTTCCCCCAAATAAGGAGGAAACTCTATCAAGCACTTTCTAAGGGCCAGGCATGGCTCAGGCATGGACCCATTTAGCAGGTAGGAGGTGGCGGGGACGTGAGCCCAGGGAGCCTGGATCAGGAGTCCACACACTTCCCCCATGGGCTGAGGTCCCGCTACGTGTGCAGGTGGGGGGTGGGGGTGGGGACTCCTTGGCCAGTTAACTTGGTGTTTCTGGGGCCAGACCCACTCTGGACTTGTCTGGACTCAGGCCCTTGCAAGTTCTTGTAAACCTGTCATTAGTTACAGGATGGAGTGACTGCTGAACATGGTGTTGGCTGTTACTTAGTCACCTCAGAACTGACGGAGGCCGGAACTGTTGTTCCGGAGGCCAGAAAGGGCTTTGCTTAGAGTCTTTATAAAAACACAATTTCCTTAATTACTTCAACCTTTGCTGTTCTGGGCTTTTCTCTTGGTTCCAGATGGCCTTCCATATGTATTTTCAGAATCGAGGGCTGGTTTTGCATGCCTGGAAATAGTGGGGGACCTTGCTAGGGTTCTTGAGACATCGCCTTCCCAAACCTCTGACCCTCTACCGGGTGGTAGCCTCTGGAACAGCTCTGCTTGACTACATGTGAGAACTATCTAGAATGTTTACAAAAAGTCCTGATGACTGGCCCCTGCCCTTAGCTAAAGGAATCAGGGTCGTGAGGCAAAGGGCCTTTTAAAAAGCTCCTTCACTGGCTTAGATCAATCCCCTTCTAACAGAGAGGAAAACCTGCCCAAGGTCACCTGGCCATCAGCAGCAAGATTGGAAAGAAAGGATTGTTGACTCCTACAATGATGTCCTTTTCCAAAAGAAACATTGGCTGGACAAGGCAAGCTCCCAGGAGAGAAGTGCTTGGACATTGTGCCCATGGCCTTCTGGATGGCAGAGGAAGCACCATGAGAGTGGGTCCTGGGGAAGGAGAGCACCAAAGAGCAGGCCTGGAGAACAAGCCAGGTCTGGGACAAAAGGGATTTAAAAAAAAAAAAAAGATTTATTTATTTATTTATGCACATAGAACTGGGGTACAGACCAGTGATGCAGGGGCGGTGAGAGGCTTCACCAGAGACAGAGTGGGGAGCAGAACAGGCTGACTGATGAAGTACACTGCTGAGGGGAGCAGCGGGCTGGTCAGGAGGGGTCTGCCGCGCTATGTGGGTCACCTCCGGCACAGGGATCAAGTTCGCACTGAGGTGGCTGTGGTTCGCCTGCAGTGCTGCACTTTAACCCGTTGGCCACCAGGGAGGGCCATGTGTGTGTTTGTGTGTATGTGTGTGTATAGAGTTCCAAATCCTTGTTCTGTTAGGAAGTGAGCAAATTTTGGTTCCTACTGTTCCTTCATTCAAAGATTTTTTTCTAACTGAGCATCTGCCAAGTCCTGTCCATTGTCAGTATCAAGCTAGTTTAGGATCTTTTTTTTTTTAAGATTTATTTGTGCATACAGAACTGGGGTACAGGCCAGAGGTGCAGGGGCGGTAAGAGGATTCACCAGAGACAGAGTGGGGAGCAGAACAGGCCAACTGACGAAGTACACTGCTGAGGGGAGAAGCAGGTGGGTCAGGAGAGGTCTGCTGTGCCGTGTGGGTCACTTTCAGGATGGGTGGGGATCGAACTCATGCAGAAGAGGCTTTAGCTTTTCAGTGCTGTGCTTTAACCCGCTGCGCCACCAGGGAGGATTTTTAACCAACATCTCAGCTCAGCCAAGAGTCACCAGCTTCAGTAGCCCTGAGTGAAGAAATGGCCACAGATCCTGGTCTCTGATTGAGAAAGAAAATGCGTGGACACTTCCAGTGAGGGTGTGGGGCATGCCCCCTTCAGCTGCACCAGCTGTTCTGTAGTGACAAGCATGCTCACCAGAAGCAGCCTAAACGCATGAGACGCATGGAAAGTGGACTGTCCTTTCCTAAATGTGGGAGGCAGTGAGGGGTAGAAGGGAGGGGTGCTGCTGGCCAGACAGGTAGATGCAAAGTAGAAATGACTCCCCAGAGGGAAAATCTGAAGTGAGTCCTCAACATCTTAACATTCAGGTGTTATGGGATGCCCTGTGTCCATTCTACCATGAATAGGACAGGTGCCAAGCCTCCTGGGCTTGGTGCCCACCTTGGAAACTCAGCACTGGATTAGCAAAGAAAATAATTCCTTCTTAAGCCCTGGATGACCTAGTCCTTGGGGGTAGGGGTGTGGGGTGAGGTGCTTGAATCTTTGTGGGCTGGGGAATCTTTGCAGATGGGTCTCACTTCCCCCTTCCTTCTGCCGGTCTCCCATGCTTAATGGACATCATGGCTTTCTAGTCAACAGGCCAGCAGAGGGCACCCACACACAGGGCCTGGGAGGGCACCCAGGAAACTTGAGGTGGATGTTGCAGCAGTGGGAAGAGCATGCACACCCCCTGGAATATACTGAGCCGGCCCAGGAAGGGGGCAGCACCTGAGGCCACACCTAGCCCATGGCCTTTCCCATGGCCCTCCCTCCCTCCCTGGTGGACACTCCTGGTAGCTTAGGTACTGAAACAAGTCCCATGGGATCTGGCTAGTGACAAGCTGGTATTATGCTTGCCATTGTTTCCAATATTCATTTGAAAAAAACAAGACCTTCGGCTAAATGCAAGGCCCAGGGCTGGAAGAGAATACACGTACATCTTCATCACCCAGCCATGAAGCCCGCTGACCAGCCCACAACCTAACGAATGGAATCCTGGGCACATGCCAGTGGGGGGTTTAGCCGAAACCCATGTACATGTACCTGCAGCTCTCCAGTACTTACCACCCTGAAAGCAAGTTATTTGCTTATTTGCATGTCTCCAAGATTCGGCTGGGTTCCTTGAGACTGGGAATCATATTCTCATAGTCTCTGTTCTTAGTTTCCAAAATTGAAATCTATGTCATATGGACCAGGTGGTCCCACGTCTCCAGCGAGTCCTGGAAGACCCAATCAACAGGAGGCTGGATTGGACCGCAGAGAGAGAAATCCTTTCTATTACACCACTTGGAATTATTTCCAAGTTAGTTGGTCCAAGACGCTAGACAGAGGTCCGCAAACTGTAGTCATCAGGTCAAAGTTGATGTCCTGTGTTCGTAAGCACATTTTTTTGGTAAACTGTGGTAAAATTTTGCCTGCTTTCACAAGTATGGTTTAACGGGCACATAGCCAGTACCGTTCATCACCATGGTGGCTGTGACTTTTCTGCCACAGCAGCAGGGCTAAATAATTGCAAAAGAGACCGTGTTGCCTATAAAGCCTAAAATATTTACTAAGTGCCCTTTATAGAAAAAAGTCTGCTGAGCTCTATTCTAGGAGAACAAAAGCTAGATTAGGGTCTGGCTGGGAGCAGGCTCCTCCCTCTGCATTCTGGACCACAGGGAAGAAGGTGGTGCCACTGCAGCCCCAGGGAATAATGCGTCTCTCCTCAACCCCCTGTGGGCGTGCCCTGACTGCCAGAGAGACAGGCGGGCAGGAGCTGTTGCTTGGGTCCTTCTGTTACAGGGTAGCCCAGAGTGGACTGGGGCGCCTGTCTGTGGGGCCTCACAACTCACAATTCAATTATACTGCAGTTACACACAAAAGGGTCAATAACGGGTTTATTTACAAAAGGGGAAAGGAATAGGAAACAACCCAGGGAAAGAGAGCAGGATACAAAGTCACTGGAATACCTTACTGCTACGCTGACTGAACACACCGAGTCATGCGATTTGGAGAGCGTTTCCTGAGTGAGAGAGCGAGAGATGCAACCGCGCCCTATTTATCCCCCAAATGTCCCAGAATTCCTGCTAGCTCCACCCTTGGGTCCTCCAGTTCTCTCCCTGGTACTGCTGGGAGTTGTAGTTTCCAATCCCTGGAGTAGAGGGTGGAGTCCATGAGACTCTGCAGTGTTCCTTTAGGACATCCTTCCCCTTAACACTTACAGCTCTGTTGAACCGCCCCATTGGAGTCTCCTCAAATTGCCCGAGAGGGCCTGAACCATCTTAAAGTCACTCTATTATCTAAATTTTTGTCTTAGTGTTTGGGGCTGCAATTCACATGCCATACACTTCACACACTTAGAGTGTACAATACAATCCATTGTCTCTTAATCCTGTCTTTTCTTCCCACATCCTGAGCTACACTTGTGTAAACTTGTTCACTAATGGTAGGATTGCATAGAATCAGGGTCACCCGTCCTGTATTCTTTTTGTCTCTGGAAGGGTTTTCCAGAAACAAGCTGATGGAGTTGAGGGGCATGGAGAAAGCTGAACTGGGATGCAGGCCGTAAAAAACCTCAGTGAACCTAGCTTTGCACTGTGTATTGTCCATCGGGGTACCCTGCAGCCTCCCTCAGTCCCTGGATGTGAGCCTCGGGGTCTCACTGCTGCTGAGGCCAACCTCAGCAGCAACTCATTGCCATTCCACATTGCCCCTTGCCCATTCCACAAGGTTCTAGACTCCCTCTGTGGAGCCCAAACCTAAAGCAGGTGAGCACTAGTCCAGCTTCACCCTCTCGGGTTACACAAATTGAGACATCACCCTTGTACGTCGGGAGCACCTCCAGGCCCGTGTCTCCACCCATCTTCCACCCATCCCCGGGACTCACAGGGTCCTGTTCAGTCCAAGTCCCTCTGAGGTGTGTTTCTTGCTGCAGATGCAGCTCTTCACAGGGTCCTTCCAGTGCTGAGGCCGCAGGAGGTCCCTGTCCCAGAGAGCAGAGTTGTTCAAGCTTAACTAATATCCCTGGTGGTCCTCCCTGGTGGCTGCTAACCCGAATAACACTGTCTCGCTGCAACTGGCTTCTCTGACCCAAGAATAAAATCTTTTTTTTTTTTTTTTAAAGATTTATTTATTTGTGCATACAGAACTGGGGTACAGGCCAGAGGCTCAGGGGCGGTGAGAGGCTTCACCAGAGACAGAGTGGGGAGCAGAACAGGCAAATCGACGAAGTACACTGCTGAGAGGAGCAGCGGGCGGGTCAGGAGAGGTCTGCCACGCCATGTGGTCTCCTCCGGGGCAGGCGGGAATCGAACTCATGCGGAAGCGGCTTTAGATTCTCAGTGCTGTGCTTTAACCCGCTGCGCCACCAGGGAGGGCCCAAATCTTTTTTTAAAAAAATGTTTATAATAGTTTATTTTTACATATTTTTGTGCATTTTTCCATGTCAGTTGCAATCCCCTTGGGCTTCCCATCACCAAATCACCATGTGCCATAACCATAGTCCAGTGCATTTCCCTCCCCCCACTGTTTTGGCCACATTCCCCATCCAAACCCCATAAAATGTCTCTGGTATATAGCTGTTCATCATTATCATTATTTTCTCGCCTGTTCCGTTATATTCCTGCTATGAGTGAAACCATCTGGTATTTTTCCTTTTCTTTCTGGCTTATTTCACTAAGCATGACCTTTTCCAGTTCCATCCATGTTGCTGCAAAAGACATGTTTCTTTTTTTTGGTTGCTGAGTAGTATTCCATTGTGTATATTACCACATCTTTTTGATCCAGTCACCCATTTTTGGGCATTTGGGCTGCTTCCATGTCTTTCCAATTGTGAACAAAGCAGCAATAAACATGGGGGTGCAAGTATCTTTTTTCAATCAGTGTTTTTGTGTCTTTTGGGTAGATACCTAGGAGAAAATCTTTTTTTTATTATTACATTAGTTTGTTTTTACATATTTTTGTGCATTTTTCCATCTGAGAAAATCTTTTTTTAATAGTTTTTTTTTAAGATTTATTTTATTTACTTATACATACAGAGCTGGGGTGTAGGCCAGAGGTGCAGGGGTAGGGTGAAAAGGAATAAAACACTGGAGTACACTGCAGAGGGGAGCAGCGGGCGAGACAGGAGAGGTCTGCCGCGCCACGTGGGTCAGCTCCCTGGCTGCCGTGGCTGTGGATTGCTTCATAGTGCTGAGACTTAACCTCTTGTGCTACCAGGGAGGCCTCCCAAGAATTAAATCTTACCCTTGTCTCAGTTTGTTTAACTTGTACATGCTTCCTAAAGAAACCTGCACTTTTATAGGTTTTTTTTTTTAATAGGATATAGGAAATATTTTCAAGGGAATTTCAATTGAAGCAAATGATGAATTTTTAGCCTTGAACCTTCTGGTGTTCCCAACACTTGTGGCTAGGTATTTCTATCAAACAACTTAAGCATGGAACTTTCTGGAGAATCTCTTTATTCTGGGATCCAGGGATGAAAATTTCTATTTTTAAGCAACTTACTAGTAATGTAGAAAAGATGTCAAATTTCATATGAATTTTGAAAAGGAAACTTCAAAGTCATGTCATACCTCCCTTGGGCAGCTGTGGGTGCATCCTGGGCCCCCCAGGAACAGGCACGTGGTCTTTCTCTAGTGAGAAGATACCTGGTATTGATAACTGTGTCACTCACCCCACATAAAAATGACCTCACAGAGGGCCTTCCCTGGTGGCTCAACGGGCTGAAGCACAGCACTATGAAACTATCCGCCGCCACTGCAGCATGAGTTCGATTCCCGGCCAGGGAGGTGACCCACACGGCACAGCAGACCTCTCTAGACTTGTCTGCCGCTCCTCTCAGCAGTATATTTCAGTTAATCTGCCTGTTCTGCTTCCTTGCTCTCTGGTGAACTCTCTCACCCCCAACACCTCTGGCCAGTACCCAGTTCTTATATGCATAAATAAATAAATCTTAAAAAAAAATGACCTCACAGAGCCCACACAAACAAGAAATAAATGAAATGAAAACCAAACCAACACCAGCACTCTCATTCTGGACTACTCAGTTTTTAGAGCAAGAGGATTCTTCAGAAATCAGCTAGATGACTCCTGGGCTTTACAGATACGCTGAGATCCAGAGAGGGAAATCTGTTGCTCACGGTCTCAGATAGAACCAGGCTCATGGTACCCTCATTCTGGTGGCATTTAATCCAGTCACTGTCAGGGAGGGGCCAGTTTCGAGCTGTGAGAGAAGCAGGGTGACGGTGGGAAGGAGGTTCTCAGGTTCTGTTCCTGGCGAGCATGTGGCGGTAGGCTTGGGCACAGTAGTTTCCAGGAAGGGAGCTGTTGGAAATCCCTGTTGGTGCGCTGGGCACCCACCTGTGGTCACCTCAGATGGATCAGAATCTCACCCCCCCACCCCTATCCACTCTCCATGCATGAAGCCAACCCCAACACCACCTTCCATGACTTGAAGAGGAAACCACACTTCAGAGCAACCGCTACAGACACTGAGTCTCCCTGGTCAGTTCTCATGGACAACAAGACAGCTTTTCCCCAAGTCCCAAATGGTTATTTTCTTTGATCTTGCCCTGAGGCAATGCTCATACCCCCATCATTTGGTAACAATGAGAAAATCCAGTGGCATTGGCGCTTTCCATATCTAGGACACATGCCGTGCCCTTGAGAAGCAGCTAGTATCTAGTCAAGAGGGAGAAGAGGAACATGAATTTCAGAGCTGTAAGGAACGAGGGTACCGTACTGTTGGGTCAGTGACTGGGAGGATTGTTCTTTGGTAGATCACTCCCGTAATTTGTATTACTGGACAGTTCTGGAGAATCTCTTTATTCCAGGATTCATTCAGGGATAAAATTTTCTATTTTTAAGCAACTTAGCAATAAGTAAATTACTGGAGTAATTCGGAAAATTTCCTGGAGCTGATGTCACTCATGCTAGAATCTTGGGGCCCTTGTACAAGAGAGCCAGACATGGAATTTGGGGTATATGTTTAAAATTGGGGTCATTCGGGCCCTCCCTGGTGGCGCAGTGGGTTAAAGCATAGTACTAAGACGTTAAAGCCACTTCCGCAAGAGTTCGATTCCGCCTGCCCTGGAGGAGATCCACATGGCGCGGCAGGACTCTCCACTCTCCTGACCCGCGGGCTGCTCCCCTCAGCAGTGTACTTTGTAGATCTGCCTGCTCTGCTCCCTGCTCTGTCTCTGGTGAATCCTCTCACTCTCCACATCTCTGTCCTATATGAATAATATAGGCAGTTCTATATGAATAATAAAATCTTTTAAAAAAATTGGGGTCATTCCAATTTTGCAAAAGGACCCATCTCTAGTTCCTCTGTCCTGCAAATTCCCTACCCACGTGTTCTCACTGCCTAGTCATCTTGCGGGTTCCCAAATCTGGGAGTCCTCCCCTCAGCGTGACTCTCCTCTGCTTGGCTCCTTCCCTGGTCCTTCTCCCACAGGCAGGTGTGAGTCTCCAAAATGTCCCCTCGTCTCAGTTTCCCCACATACAGAAAGACAGGCAGTTAATTTCCCCTGCCACTTTCTAAGAAGGTTGGAGCGATAAATGGTGTAATGAGTCAGACCAATTTGGCACAAGCCCGCTGAAGTATTAAGCAGGACGATTTCATTCCAACAATTCTCTTTCAGCCTATCAAGCTTTGCTTCAGACCTCTAAAAGAGGAATTCCTGACAACAGGGACAGGCTTTCCTCCTCATTCATTCCACAAAAACAAACACTTTTGAGGTCCAGAGACCGGAGGAAGGACAACAGCGGACCAGGTGTGCCAACAGGCCACCCTTGCCGAGTCTCTGGGCTGGCACAACAGGCAGAGGACGTGGCACTTGGAGCCAGCTCAGCCGCTAGGGCTGACCACAACCCAACCAGTGAAAGCTTTTCCAGACGCTGAAAACCAACCTCTCCGGGCTGGGGAACGCCAGGCGAGCTGGAGGAAGGCCTGCAACTTCCAGCTGCGACCCAGGTCAGGAATCATCAGAAGACTGATGTCCCCTTTCCAGAGAGGCCGCCAGGACACTTCCAGGATGAGATTCCAGGAGGAGCAGGGCTTTGGGAAACTTGGCTGGACATCTGGCTTCTGCCCTGGGGCTTGGATCGGAGCGAGGACCCGGAGTCTTGGCAGGAGGCGGTGTTTCGATTGGCATTCTCTTCGGGGGAGGCGGAAGCCGACCACGGCCGGACATCCTGCGCCAGTTTGGGAGGCTGGGAGTGCTTTCGGAGGAGTCTCGAAGCCCAGGCACACATAACCCCACCAATTTCATTCAGCATGAAAGTGTTGGTGCTAAGGTCAGCGCCAGACGTGACTTTACAAATGCGCAAAAGGAACACAGAATTTCAACAGCCTGAGTCCTGCTTGGCATTCAGGTTTAATGGAGTGGTCAACGTAGGCCAGCCTCGGCAGGTTTTAATTAGTTAAAGCCCCTTCCTGGCAGAGGGGCCTGACTACAGAGAAATCAGCCTAGAGTGGGATTTGGAGGGCCAGTGGGGCTGGGTGTGCAGAGCTATTGTGCAGTGAATTGGAACTTGTTTCTCTGAGACTACAGATGGGAAACAGGGCACAGTTGTGGCAAGATGCCTGGACCGGGAGTCCAGGGTTCTGGAACAGAAAACTTTCCCGGCCGCTAACTAGCAAATGACTGCAGGTGATCAAATCCCTCTCTGGCAGAATCTGTTTCCTTCTAGGTCCAACATTTTAAATGGGAGTGTTCCAAGGCCAAGGGGAGGTTATGTTTTTAATATGAACAGAGGGTTGTCAATAACAGTAAAGGGAAAGATTTTCAAGGATCCATAGAGATTGGATTTTCCTTACATTTGTTATCTTTATAGTAGGTGAGGTTTAAAGATAACTGTAGTGGCAGCTGGGTAGGTAGGAGGGCAGAGATTTACTCAAGCTCAGGAAAAAGAGGTTTATGGAATCCCCTAGTACCTAAGTCAGGGTCTGTCTTGCAAGGACTGGAGTTGGGAACTAGAGAGTGACCAGCCCTGGACACCGCCTTCCTGCGGTCCTCTCTCTCTACGACAAGCTTCCCCTGCTTGCTCAGAGATCCTGCTCACTTGTGAATGCCACATGGCTTTGACACATCATGGCACTGGCTGCCTCGCTTCCCAGCTGTCCCTTAAAACCTCGCCCCGGATAGACAGATGCGGCCCTGGGTCACGTGTCCATTCCCGCTCCAATCTGCCTCCGTGAGTAAGAGTGTTGTGTGTTGCTGGATTCTAGGCTGGGAAGTTTCTTCGGAAAGAACTGGGGTGGGGCAGGTGGGAAGCCTATCCAGGCCAGGAATGTTTCGACCACCTAGCCCCTCTCTGGTCTGGAAACTTCTCTCTATTTCGCTGCAGGGATGCCCATCTTGTGTCTCCTCTTTCTCTGGGGGCTCCTGAGAGATAGCCTCTTGCTGCCAGTTCTGCAGGAGTTGGTGTTTCCCAAAGTTCTGTCCTGGATCATTTTCCCTTTGCTGGTCCTTCATAAAGGATCCAGCATGTGCAAGACAGTAGGGTCACAGCAAGGAGCAAGACCCGGCCTTCATCTCCCCAGGGTTTACAGGCTGGTGAGGAAAGAGTAGACTGTGGCAAGTTCTGTGATGAGAAGGGAGGAGAGGGCAGGATAGCACAAACAGGGACCTTGTTCCATCCCTCCAGGGCTGTCCTCTTCACTTTCCAGCTCCAGTTCTTCCCTGAACTGCAGACTAGTATTTACCACTGCTTACTAGACATCTCCACCTACAAGTTCTGTGTCAGCTTTAGGTTTAAACATATCTGTGATGAAAATAATTTGCAACCGACCTAGAGCTATTATTAATCCACTGTGACTTATTAGCTATTAATATCCTCCAGTCTCCAGGCTAAGTGTCTGAATCCACTGACTCACTCTTCCTCTGATCTCCAAAATCCAATCAGTTTTGATTGGGTGCCTCTTAGAGACATCTGCTGGACCAAGGTTCTTTCTCAATCCCCACCACCAGCATTTTCTTTTTTAAGGTTTATTTATTTATTCATACAGAACTGGGGTACAGGCCAAAGGTGCAGGCCAAAGGTGAGAGGCTTCACCAGAGACAGAGTGGGGAGCAGAACAGGCTGACTGACAAAGTACACTGCTGAGGGGAGCAGTGGGTGGGTCAGGGGAGGTCTGCCGCGCCATGTGGGTCACCTCCGGGATGGGCGGGGATCAAACTCACACTGAAGCGGCTGTAGCTCGCTTGCAGTGCTGCGCCCTAACCCGTTGTGCCACCAGGGAGGGCCACCACCAGCATTTTTAATTCAAATGCTTGTTATATTTTTCCCTGACTGTTGCAATGGCCTCCAGTTGGTCTTCTTAGCTGGATTCTCCTCCATGCCCCAGTGTAATGGCAACTGGAGTCAAGTTTTGCTGTTCTGTTTTTATCTACCTCTCAGCCAGATGATGAACTCTTAAATCTTGATGTTTTTCTATTTGGTTCAGCTTTCGTTCTCTAAAATAATATTACATTTTATGTTAGTTTTTCCATTTAGATAACCTATCATTCTGACCCCATTGCTTTAGAGTGTGTGATTTCCCCAATGTTTGTCACATTTTAGGGTCCCATATTTCTGGCCCTCTATTTAGTTCTATTGGTGAATTTCTTTTTTTCTGTGGCAAGACCACATGTAATAAATGCAGTTTTCTGCAAAATCTTAGTATGTGGCAAAGCAAGTTCTCTGCCAGTTTGTTATTGAATTGCCTTGGCTATTCTTAGATCTTCCCCTGTGTGTGTGTGTGTGTGTGTGTGTGTGTGTGTGTGTATGACAGAGAGAGAGAGAGGGAGGGAGAGGGATGGATGTTTCCTGGTTTTTGGAACAAGTTATGCTAAATAAGCACAAACAATTGGGAAGATTGAGTATATAAGACAGAGCTATGACATTTCAAAATATCAGACAGATTATAAATACTGACCTGTGCATTGTTCCTGTGCCTGATTAGCTATGAAATAGTTTTCACCTATATGGCATGCAACAAGTTTTCAAACCTCATAGACGGGCAAGAGCTGGTATTATTTCCACCATTTATTTTAAAAGTTTATGTTTTGATATTATTTACAAGCTTGGGCATGAAAAATAGAAGTCCCCCTAACCATCCCTCCATACCTGCTCTCCCACTCACCGCCTCCCCACCCCAGGTAACCATTTTCACTTCTGTTATTTGGCTTTTATTTCCATGCCTCTAGTATGATTGAATGGCCACCTTGTCATTTTTTCATTTTTGTTCATTACATTTTGAACAATCTACTGTGTATTTCTCTGCTTCATCAACTCTTATGCTCCCTTCCTTTCCCCAGACCCTAATGTAGCTCTGTCATAATTTTACTTGAATCAATATTTGGAGTTAACATTAATCTGACTTATGTAAAGACCTTGTTTACAGCTGCACCATGCAGTAAACCACAATGACTTTGCTGTTCCATACAGCTTTTTTTTCTCTTGGAGGCAGTAATTATCTTGTTCTTTTGTTTGTTTCTCTTTGCACATAACCAATTCAATCACAAGACCTCAACAATTGTCTAATTCTCCCTTTTACAGTCATCATCAGATATTTCATCGGTATCTTCTTTGAAATCTTTCCTGAAGCTTTCTGCTGTGTTCTGAGGGGCCCTGGAAGCCTCACACCTGTGAACAGCTGCCATCTGGGCCTTTCCTTCACCAGCAGATCTCTCTCACCTGTTGGATCTCCCCATCCTACTTCTTCCTTCCTCTTCCTTTATTACCTGCTTCTGGGAACATGTATCCTTTAATAGCTTCTGGGGAAGGGGTAAGTATGAGTTCTTCTTGATCTGAAAATATCTTTAGTCTTCCTTCCCAATTGATTGGTATTTGGGATGGTTATGGAATTCTAGATTAGAAGCACTTCAGCTTCAGAATTTTGAAGGTATTCACCATTTCATCAATTTACAACAGTGCTAAGACCATACTGATTTTTGTAAACTTGAAGGCTTTTCCCCCCTTGATAATCAATATTCTACAACTTTTTACTGACATTTCATCCATTGTGCTGGCATTTGGTAGTTTCTTTAAATCTGTAGATCAAATCCTTAAATTCTGGTAGGGTTCCTTCTTTTTCCTTCCCCTCTCCTCCTCCCTCTCTCCCTCCTTCTTTCCTTCTTTTCTTCCCTTCTTCTTTATCTCTCTCTACCTCCTTTCCTTCCTCCCTCTCTCTTTTCCCACTCTACCTTCCTTCTTCTATGATTCTTTTCTATTTTTTTCTCAGGTGTCCCTATTGTTTATATTGCAATTTTATTTTCTTGTGTATTTCACAACACTTTTTCTTTTCTCTTGCCTTAACTTTGCCTTCTATGCTTTTACAAAACTTTCATTCTCACTATGGTGTCTTACTTCTCAAGAGCACTTGTTTTTGTTCTCTGAAAGTTCCTTTGAATAATAAACTCTTCTTGGTCTATGATTACAATAATTTCTCTCATATCTCTGATGATATTAATTGTAGCCATCTTTACATTTTCTTCTCTCAAAGCAACTTTGATTCTACTGAGTTGCTTTTTGCCCATTTGCTCATCACAGGGTAGCTTTGCTCATATGTCTGGAGATCTTCAGGTCCTTAACAGGGGCAGAAATATCTGACTGAAAGTGCGGGGTATGTGAGTAGATATTGTCTTGATAAATTAAGATGGATCATCTTGTGGAGATTTTCAGTATAAACATTTTTAGGTTTTTCTTTTCTGAACTGATTAAAATTTTCTGTGGGGATAAATGCCTGATGTTCAGGATTTCAGGAAGAGAGGCATGGGGAAGCTGTGAGTCTTGGCCTCTGTGTAGACATCTGCTTTCTGCTTTTCAGTAGAAGACTTCTTCTTTTAATGCTGCCCAATCTGGAAACCTCTTATTTGGTCCACTCTAGAGAATACATTTGATGGGAGGCAGTCATTTGGCTAGGCAGAACTGGGAGGGATTCTGTGTCTTATAAAGACTTTCTGCTATTTTTATTTTTTCTTTAGTCCTATCTTTACTTTTTCCCTCAAATAGAACCAGTTTTAACTTTGCCCAAGTCTTTGGATAGTTCAGTCATTTAACCACATTGATTTTTGCTTTTCCCTAATATTGACCTAAAACTAAGTTTTCTTCAGATTGACTAAGGTGTGTGTTTACACTGTTCTGCTTTTAGTTTTAAAAATTTCATCTAAAATTTTGTCCTGGTCTTCCATTCTTTGTTTATATATTTTTAAAAATTAGTTTATGGTCATTGGGATAGAGTGAAATTTTGGGAGACAATGGAAGTGAAAGTATTTGTTCAACAGTCATCAATAATTGCTGAGATTTAAAAATCTCTTGTGATGATCTTGCACATTTCTCTTCCTTTAAATATCATCTTATGTCCTCCTACATATATTTCCCAATAATGAACTCTTTTTCTATACCATTTTCTACTTGTCTTACTGATTTAAAGGAATATATTCATTTTTATATGTTCTTGTATATAGGAAGTTTCCTAAACTTTTTATTGTTGTAATTGATACTATTTATCCCACTGATGAAGTTCTCTACAATTCCTATTTTGCCAACACTTACATTTTGTGAGTGACCATGGAATATATTTATGCTTTATCAGCATTGAGATGCATATATCAATTTTCTCCTATAGTTAGTTGATATTGTATAATACTTTAAAAGATTTTCTGGCCCTCCCTGGTGGAGCAGCAGGTTAAAGCACAGCACTGAGAAGCTAAAGCCACTTCCGCATGAGTTTGATTCCCACCTGCCCTGGAGGTGACCACATGGTGTGGCAGACCTCTCCTGACCTGCCCGCTGCTCTCCTCAGCAGTGTACTTCATCGATCTGCCTGTTCTGTTCCCCACTCTGTCTCTGGTGAAGCCTCTCACTGCCCCTGAGCCTCTGGCCTGTACCCCAGTTCTGTATGCACAAATAAATAATCTTAAAAAAAAAAAAAGATTTTCTGATATTAAACCATCCTTACATTCCTGGATTAAGTCCTACTTACAGTTTTCTTTATGAATTGATGTATTCAATTTGTTAATAAGTTAATTTAGGACTATGGTATCTAAGTTCATGTGAGCTCTATCTTTTGTTTTTATTCCTGTGCTGTCTTTGCTTTTCTAATGAAGGTTATGTTAGTCTCATATGATGAGCTAGTTGGTTTTTCCCCCTGTGCACTGAAAAATTTTGTAAGCAAAAGAATTATCTGTTCAAGTTTTGATAAAATTTATGCAGTATGGTCTGGGTTTTGTCATTGTCTCCTAGTTCTTTTCTTCCTTTTTTATTTTGAAGTCATTTTAGTCTAACTTGCAAAATTATACAGAGTATTGACATACCCTTCACCCAAGCTGGATTGAACTTGTCTTCCATGAAACACTATACTTCCTGAGGGAGTAAGGGTTTAGCAGACCCTTAATGAGTTCATTCCTCCCCCCTCCGAGTATTTAGATCATCCTGATGAAACCCCCTGCAATTCCTTTGGAGACATAGACTTTGTGGTTCCCATCTACAAGATGCTCCTGCTTGTCTTCTAAGGTGTAACATCACTGGGCTCTGAGAAGGTCGCACAGAGTTTCAGATACATTCCCACAACCTCAGGAAGCTGCTTTCTTGTTGGGAAGCCAATCTAGATTGAGGAAATGAGAATATGAGGTGGAGTTCAAACAGTGCTACCTGGGAGGGGCAATTGGCACTGATGTGATAAGGTTGGTCAGTTGAATGGTGGAGTAGGTGGTGGGAGACTGAAGATCACAGAACAGAGGAAGAGGGGAAGGCTCAGTCACAGCTTCACTCTGCAGCAGATGGGCTCTCAAAGGGAAGAGTGAGTGAGACATGTCATAGGGCAGAATGTGAGGTGGGATGTGTGTGTATGTGTGCGTGTGTGTCTGGGGTGGAGGCTGGAGAAGATGATGAAATGGAGGGAGTGACAACAGTGAAAACAGACTTTCCTATTGCACAGTTTTGCCCGGGGCCAGCCCTGGGCCTGTGAGCCATCTGGCAGGACCTGCAATTTCCCTTACATGAAATTGTCTACTTTCCTTTCCCTCTGCTCCCTCACTGCTGCCCCTGGGTGTGTGCATGATGGCACAGTGCAATTTACAAAATTAGTACATTCTTGCTGACCCCACCCTGTGCTGCCTTCCTGGTGGCCCTGTGATTTCACGGGTGACGTGTTTGGCAGGCTCCCTGCGTCCCACGCACTGCTGAGAGATGACATGGGCCCTCAGGGTTGGAAACCCACAGGGTTATGAATACCCTCTTCTTTCCCTCTCCAACCTCTTTGTCTTAGCTGGAGCATGTGTGACAAGAATGTGTGACGTTCCAGCCAGGTATTGGAAGGTGACATTGACCGGGGAAGTCAGTGGTGATCTGGAGTCAAAGGGGATCTGGGCCCTGTCCTCAAAGGGAAGGCTGCCTCGATCCCATTCATGGGTGAGGATGCAGAGTGACACATTCAGGGACGCTCCAGAGAAAACCTTGGCTCTTCTGATTTAAAATGGATGGTTCTGATGTCTCAAAAGAAGATCTTCAGGCCCCTGTCTGAAAGGTGGACCGTGACCCACACACCTGCCTGTAGAAAGCACACTTGGTTTCCTTCAATTCACACTTAGCTTCAGGTACTTTTTAAAGAAAAGAATTGAAAAGGCCACTCTGGCCCCTCCCTGGTGGCATAGCAGGTTAAAGTGCAGCACTATGAAGCTATCAGCAGCCACTGCAGCATGAGTTTGATCCCCGGCCAGGGGGGTGACCCACACGGCATGGCAGACCTCTCCTGACCAGCCCGCTGCTCCCTTCAGCAGTGTATTTCAGTACATCTGCCTGTTCTGCTCCCCACTCTGTCTCGGGTGGATCCTCTCACCCTCCACAGCTGTAGCCTGTACCCCAGTTCTGTTTGTATAAATAAATAAATCTTAAGAAAAAAAAGGCCACTATATGACAAACATAAATAAGGGTGTGAGCACTAAGAAAAAAGCCAAGTGCCTACTTCTCTCTCGCCAACTTTGGATCTCCCCTAGCTCTTCCACAGCATGATACCGTGTGAGGCCTGCAGCCTGTGTGACACAGCCAGACTCTGCAGTGCCTACTCTCAGGGCAGGTGCTTCGCTTTACTTCATCTTGTTCTCAGTCCAATGGACAAAGCCACTTTTATCCCTATATTAGCTGAGGAAGCAGAGACCTTGAGCTTCTTGCTCAGTGTCACATGGCTGGTAAGTCAGGGAGTCAGAATTTGAAAGTCAGGGTCTGCCCACAGGACCATGCCTGCTGCACCATGGGGTGACCAGCCAGGGAGGCGCCCTTGAGTGTGGCGAGAGGCCCCGTAGTTAGCTAGTATCAGGGGGTCTTCACCTGGTCTTGGTGCTCTGCGCTCCTTCCCTGCTGCCCCTCCCCCTAGAGTACCCGTCCCCCCACTGCCCAGGAGGGGAGTGTGGACAGTGGGCAGTGTGGACAGAGTTTGCACCGGGGAAACTCTGGTTCCAGTTTCACAGCAGGTGGTGGGGAAACACTGTGGGGCTGATAATGCAGCTCTGAGTGTGGGCAGAGGGAGCACAGACCGGACGAGGCACGCTAGGGCGGCTGTGGTCAAGTAGGATCTCGCTCACATGGTTGTGTGCCCATGGAAACTGCTAGGGCACATCTGACTCCGAGAGCCTGACTCCATGGGCTGTGCTGCCTTACTGTGCTGCTGCTGGTAACCTTAGGGGACTCATGCTTTACTCCATGCAAGGCCCACATCCATCAAGTGAGCCCACAGACTTTTGCGAGATAAACAGGATTTCCACCTGAATAGACCAGGTGACCAGAAAAACCCTCGCTGCCTTCCTTCTCCAAGACTTATCAGTACTTTTGAATGAATTGGTTCTATTTCAAAGACGCAGAGAGAGAGGGAGGGAGTGAGACCCAGCATCATATGGGTTGGATGCTGCCTCCTGCCCGGGGCAGACGGAAGTGGCTTGTTTCCTGGAGGAAAGCCGCAGGTCTTGGCCAGGTGAGGATAAGCAAGCTGCTATTCACTGGAGTTGAGTTTAACTAGCTCATGAGACCAGGGCAAAGACAGGGCTAATGAGCAGAGCATTTTCACTGGTTCCAGAAAACCTGGTCTTTTGCAAGAAACATGATCTCTAAAATTCTAACCAGCCACTGTTAGGAAAGCAAATACCACTTCAAATATATGTGGGGACCTTGATTTCTAAAGAGAGACTGCAGAGACTAGTTTAGAAAAATCTTTCTATAAAGATTCCTTTGTAAAGCAAGATTTATTCTCCCCTGTGAAGGGTCCGCAAATGTGTGACTGCGTGTGAGTAGGTGTGTGTTTTTCCTTAGCTGGGCACCTGACCTCAAAATCAGTCCTTAGAACAACTGCAAGGTGGGAAAAATTGCCCTGGGGGTTTCTTCTCTCATTTAGTATCTTGATTCTCTCTACATCTTATTCTTTCCGTAAGCTCCTGATTTCCTTTGGGAGGGCAGGCTGGAGCGATTGGAGTGGGCAGGTGAGCAAGTCACTCCAGAATGATGATGACAAAGGCTTAGGTGTGAGCCTGGCAGGGGAACTTGGATTTTATGCTCTTTATGTAAAATAGGAAAACTTTATAAATTCATATGAAGGGCCCCCCTTAGGGAGGATTTTGATTCTCTTCTGCCAGGCATGGCTTGCCCGCTTTGACTGGGGAGAAGCCCTGCTGTGGCTCATGGTGCTGCCTTGGGAAGCTTACGGGGTACCGATGCCATGAGCTCAGTCCTCAGGGAGGGACAGTCACCAACACTAGGGTCCTATAGTGGGTTTAGCAGAGACGCCAAAAGACAGGGCGACCAGGAATCTGTGAAGGTATCTGTATCCAGCTGTATTTAAAGAAAGGAATTCAGGATGAGATCACTCTGGATTAGGGGGGCCATAAACCCAAGTATTGTTACAAGAGCAGAAACGGGGAGAAAACCCACAACATGAAGATAGAATCAGAGCTCTGGTGAAGCTTCTACAAGTCAAGAAACCCCAATGTGATTGTCAAGGCGTTCCCAGAAACATGGCAGGACATTGTCGCAGCGCCTCCTGGAGAAACCAGTGCTATCTGGAAACCTGTACAGACGTGCTTCTGGCAGCCTTATTATAACACTGGGACAGTGAGAACCTGCTAGCTGTGTGGCATCTACCATAAATACCCAGAAGGATTTCCCTGCTTAAAAAAGAGCCGTTCTCCCATTTCTTAATCACAAATGCCCCCCAGTTCACAAGGACTGATCCCCGACATAGGTAGCCAGCAGGTCTGTGTATCCACGTGCACATACAATAGTGTTCATGGCGGCAGTTTTTAGAAATAGCCCCCACGGATCCCCACAGCAGGACAGGTGTGTACCTCGTGGGCTCGCCCTACTGTAGAGAACAACACAGCACAAATAAGGGAACCGCACCCGTGCAGAAGCAGAATGATTTACACACACATGTGATGCTGGTGAAAGACATCACATGAAAGCATATGTATCATGTGAATGCCTGGATATCAAGTGTACACGCCGATTAAGTGATCTGTGATGCTGGGAGTCAGGACAGGGGCCAGGAAAGGGTCTGCGTGGGGAGGGGAGGAGCAAGAGAGGGACTTGTGTGGCACCTGCGGTGTTTTCTTCCTCGACCTGGGAGGTAGATACGCTCACTTTGTAATAATTTATTGAATGGTGTAAGCATAATTTGTGCATTTTATGTGTGTTATAATGCACAATGAAAAAAAAGTTAATGCACTCCTAGCAATGTCATAAAGATGATATGTAAAAGAAAGCAATAATATAATTGTCTTAGTCTGGGTCTTGCCAGAAAAACAGATGCTGAGACGAAGACGTCAGTGCAGCAGTCGATGTGGGAGGTGTTTCCAGGAAGCACAGCCGGGCACAAGGCAGTGGGTGAGGGAAGAAGTCGATAGGGGATGCAGTGTGGGGCAGGGTGGTTCTGCACAAGCAGGGTTCCGTCTGGCCCTGAACTGGTGGCAGGTACAATCAACATGCCTGGGGTTCCCCTTGAGGTCTGAGCAAGCAGGAGTGAGTACTCTCTAGCCCCACCTCACAGGCCACACCTGCACTGGACTTTCTTGGCACTTGGGGCTAAGAGACAACCCCCAGGTGGGAAGGCAGGTATTTGCAGGTGGATCTCACAGATAGGAGATGGAAGACAGTGTACCCCAGGCTTGTGGGTCATCCACAGCTTTTCCTTTGAGAATATATGGCATTAATGTGTCCGAAGCAAATCAGATCTCAGAAATAGAGGGGTCTGGGTGGAGTTTAGAACAACCTCTTGGGTTTATGGCCAAGATCTCCGGGGAAAGAGCGGCCAGTTGGCTGACATGGTTAGTTTGGTCTCAGACATTTTTCCTTTAAAGAACTAACTAAATAAAAATTAGAAACTGTCACAAAACTAGCCCAGTGCCCAGAGTTGAAGAGATCTGAACTTTAAAGAGACCACTGTAAGACAGGAGCAGGGCAGAATTGTCATCCTAGGTGGTATCTCGTATCTGTGGTCACCCTAGATCAGCTAAACCTGTTCAAAGATAGTATTTCTGGAAGCCTCAGATTGGTGGGGTGACTCTAAGGGCATGGGGTTCCAAGAGTCGAGAAGTGTCTACCCTCATGTGGTTTATGTCCGGAAGGGGAGGCGAAGATGGGGACTCCCAGTTGTCCAAGCCCTTTTGTTCCACGATTCACTGCGTCTTGTGCACTGTGCAGGGGTGAGCAAGACAGATGAGAAGACTGTGCTGTGATTTCACTGTAGTGGTGGAGACTGTCCACAAAAACAAACATCATAAATGAGGCACTTACAGCAATGCCAGCAGCTGACCTGTGTTCTGCTGGGGTCTCCAGTGGAGGGGGAGGGGATTGCACTCTTAGCTGAGGGGTCGGATCATGTTGCCATGATATATCACCTTCCAATGAAAGAGCTTGCAGCTGAATCTTTGTCTCTCGGTATGGTCCTTTAGGAAACTAAAAGTGTCTAATATAGTTCTGTTTACAGAAGAGGAGTCCAGGTATATGCTTTGGGACTCATGGGCTGGTTTCTGGACATACTGTGTTTGCAACACTTGTGCTTGGCCCAGCCTAATGTCTAGGGGCAGCAAGATCTCTGGGGCCTTAGCACCAGAATGCAGTTTGGATTAGAGAGGCAGAGTTGGGGGTGTCAGAGCCCTTGTCTCCCTGCTCAAGTCACCTGGGGAAAGCTTCAGTGGGGGAGGGTAGAACACCGAGAGACCCCTTTAAGGTCCTACTGATGAAAGTGGGATGTGTGGAAGGGAGGTGGTGGGGGGCAACCAAGACGGGGGTCCAGAAAGGTAGGAGAATCAGGAGTGTGTGGAGCCCTGAAAGTGATGGAGAGAGGAGACGAAGGAGGAGGGAGAGAAAACAGCATCAAACCCACCATGGCCCGAGCAGGTGGGGAGCCTGGGTTTCTGGGGCATCTTGAAGATCCGTCTCTGAGGACCAATGAGGCAGAGCCAGATGGCAGTGAGCTGGGAGATGGATGACTGAGAGGTGAGGGAGGATTTGGTGAATGGAAAGGAACCTTGTGGGAAACGTGGCTGTGTCCTTAGGAGGTAGGGTGTGGTGATGAGATGGAGTTTGTATGTTCAAGGACCAAATGGAAGCATTGATCACGTCGGGGTGTACAGATATCCAAAAGTGAGATAGAAGTAGTGATGGAGAGAAAGCTTTAGGGAAAAAGGTAATGGGATTTGTGTAGAAGGAGATGGGAGGGAGACACCTCCATAGCCTCTTGATTTTTCAGAGACCTTCATATTGAACCAGCTCCATCACTGGCCCTGAGAACATGTCATGTGGCAGAGGGAATTAGTGTCTGTTTTCTAGATGGGGGATCAGAACACAGAGAGGCTCTATGCCTGATCCAAGATCACACAGTGGGACACCCAGAGTTTCTGATTTTTCGTCCTGGGTACTGGGCTCTGGACCCCACATATTGTGGATTCCTTCATGTACTTGCCACATGGGCCTGGCACCCTGCAGATCTCCCCACGTTCTTTGGTGCTTGGAAAACGAGTGCTCAAGGTAGCCGATGACTTTATGAGGCAGGACCCATCATCTACCCGGGCTCACAAAGCCAGACTGAGAAGCATGAGGGGTAAGCAAGTGAAAGAAAGCCTGATATGTGTAATATGATGGTAAGCAGACGTTTGAGGAGCTGGTGCGTCTCACCAGTAGTCCTGCATTCATTCCACAAGCATTTCTCGAGGGTCTCCTGTTTGCCAGTCACTGCGCCTAGATAAACTGGGGCAAAGAAATGCAGGAAGAGCTGTGGGAGCCAGAGAGCACACGGAGGGGTGTGAGTGGGAGGCTGGCTGGGTGTGGCAATGTTGGCCTCTGGTTTAATGCCAAGCAAACCTTGTCAGCCAGATGGGGTGGCATTGGGCCAAGGGCAGAAGGCCCGGGCTGGGGGTCCAGAGGCTGGGGCTCCAGTGTGGCCAACCTGGTGGCCTCTTGGACAAATCCACTCCCAGAATCTGTTCCAGGGCGCAGAACATTCCATTAGGACGAGCAGTCCAGTATGGCAGCCTGCAGCTGCGTGTAGCTTTGGGGACTGAGAACCTCCTGAGTTTTAAATTTTATTTAATCATAACCTTAATTTCACTTCTATGACCACGTGGTCAGATTTGTCTGACTGTCACTTTCTGCTGCTCTCCTGTCCTTGTCCCTCTTCCAATGCCCACATTTTGTCCTGGCTGGTCTCTTTTGCTCCCCAGGACCTCAAATACCTTCCATATATCTGTGACTCACAAATTTATTTCTCCTGCTCAGACTTCTTTCCTGGGCACCTGACCTCATTTCTGAATGCTTTCTGGAAGTTGCCACAATAATTTGAGGGGAAATATGTTCCAAAGTAAACTATTTCACCCCACTTTGCCATCCCCCATCAAACAAATTTATCCTTCTCTATTTCTGGTGTAAAAAAAGGGGAGGGAGGTGTTTCCTTAAAATCCTTCCCCCCCGGGGCCCTCTCTGGTGGCGCAGCGGGTTAAAGCACAACACTAAGAAGCTAAAGCCACTTCAGCATGAGTTTGATCCCCACCCTGGAGGTGACCCACATGGCGTGGCAGACCTCTCCTGACCCGCCCTCTGCTCCCCTCAGCAGTGTACTTCATCGATCTGCCTGTTCTGCTTCCCGCTCTGTCTCTGGCGAAACCTCTCACCATCCCTGCATCTCTGGCCTGTACCCCAGTTCTGTATGCACAAATAAATAAATCTTTAGAAAATGGGATAAAAAATGGGGGAGGGAGAGGAGTTCATGGAGTATGGTGATGGCAACAAGTCAATTGGTGCTGGGAAGCCCACAGGGATTACAACTGAGATGGGAAAAGTCACAAAATGATGTAAAAATAAACTGTTATAATAAAAAAAGTCCTCCCCTCCATGTAATCATTTGCTGAGGACCTATTGGACCTATGCCAATCATGTTTAAAAGCATCTCCTTCTTGGTGTCTCCCCTGCTCTCACCACCATACTTGGCTCCATAATGGGTGAGTCCAGCACAAAATGCAGAGTCCCTGTAGCGACGAGGAATCCCCTTCCGAAGGGTCTCATCCCAACTCACGACCGACCAGCACCCTAAGGGATTGCAACCAAAGTGAGCTATGTGCCTGCGCTGGGTGTGGGGTGCTGAGTACTTCCCTGTTCCCTTGGCCCCGGGCACTGCCAACCCAGGGTATCCTGAGAGGATGGGGGGCAGGCGCTGACCCCTAGTCGTCCCCGCGCTTACCTTGACCCCTGCATAACATAACATATGTAATATGGTGTAGCATGTATGCATAAGCTACCCCCATCGTGTGTAGAAACTGTACCCACTAAACAGCACTTCTTGGCTTCCCAGCCCCCTGGCAACCACCATTCTCCTTTCTGTCTGCAGGAATTTGCGTCTTGTAGGAGTCTCAAGAAAGGTAAGAGGAGGGATGTGATGAGACAGTGACTTTCCTGCTCTTGGCCGATGAAAGGAAAGGCAGGAAGGAGGAGAGCAAAAGGGGAAGAGAAGTGAGAGGGAAGAGCAAACCTGTGTCCCCAGAGAGGTTCATGTAGGCGGTGAGGAAGGAGCCAGATGCTGCAGCCCCTGAGAGGCTGATGGGCGACTGAGAACTGGGCTGGGGGTCTGATTTGCAGGGCTGCTTCAAAGCAAAAATGCAGGGGCAAGTGCAGTTAAAGGCACTGAAATGCAAAGACTTTTTCTTTTTTCTCCGATCTATTTTGCCTTATTTTTTATTTGTTCATTAATGTCATGAAATGCAACAAAAAATTAAACCTTTGAATTATCAGCATGAGTTTTAATCATTCGTCCTTATAACATGCCAGCTATCTATTCATTTATCGTTTTTCACTGTAGTAAGATGTACATGTATAGCAGAGTTTGTCACCCTAACCATTTTTCACAGCACAGTTCGGTGACATGAAGTGCACTAAGCAGCCTTCACCCCCAGCCACCGTGAGCTTCTTTCATCTTGCAAAGCGCAAACTCTGTGCTTACTAGAGATGAACTTCCCACTCTCTCCTCCTCCCAGCCTTGACAACCACCACTCTGCTTCTGCCCTTCTGAGTCTGACAAGGTTAGGTGCCATTTTCACCCATCACTGGGCTCTGAGGCTATTTCTACCTTGTGCTTTTTGTGACTAAGCAAGTCCATTTTAAGCGAAAATATAAAAGCCTCTATTCACATCCAGAGTCACCAAGACCACACTTCATATTTATCACCCTGTACATTTATGTACATTTTACTCTGCAACAGAGGAAAGGCAGGTGAACACTAACTCAGCTGCTTCACTCCTCGATAGGCAAACCTCCCTCCGCCTTGAGTTCACTGACCAGTCGGGAAGGACGAAAAGGCAAAGAAGGGTGCGTTGCTCTTCTCCCTTTTTAATATCAACGCCCAGTGCAAGGAACTGGCTAATACAGATGAGTAACAGGAGTCATACAAGGGACACGATGGTACCCTGGCCATTTGTATTTCCTAGAGACACCACTGCTGTCCTTCTGCCTTGGAAGCAATTCTGGTTGGAGCAGAGAGGGGTCTCTTGAGGCTGTCGGTGCTGGTTTGCTCAGCCACTGCCGAGGAATGTGAGCACAGTATACCTGTGGCTTTGTAGTTGCTAATGTAGCTTTGACAGTATTTCAGGGTCCAGAAAATGTTTCAAGGTCCAGATAATTGCAAAGATAAGCGCTCGGAGGACTTGGACTGTGGTTTCTCTTTCTTTGCCTCAGTGGTGAGCACACACATGAGGTTGTTGGTGAGTCCTTGTGGAAGGGCTGTGCATGGGCTGGGAGGCATTTGAAGTGCAGTGAATTTGGGGGTGGCCCTGACGATCCCTGATAACTGTTAGTTGGGCTGTATGAAAGCGCAGAGAAACACAATCTGGGTATCATCACATCTCACAGCGTGGGTTGCTCTGAGTTTTTCCAAAAATGATCTATAACAAGTTATTTGTATTAAACGTTAATTCCAGAAAACCTGTTGAATGAATGAAACAGGTGAAGTGGAGAGAGGAGAGAGCAACTCTGTTAACAGTCAAGTCATTTATTCACCTTTGAAATAAGTATCTTCCACTGTACAAACTTAAAGTACTATGGTCCTATTAGTATTTATAATTTCAGTGAAGATGGTCTCTGCTTGATAAGAAGAAACATTTATGTAACATGATAATACACTTACTACCAGGTATTAAAGTAAATAAATAGTGCCTGTAAAGCAGAAGAGTCAATGGAAGAACAGAAGAGGAATCCATTCCCTTAATTATAAATTACGAAATGTCTACGGGTGCCCCAAAGTCAGGCACAGTGTGAGCCAGAGTAGAAGGCACCATCCCTAACCTCAAGTTATTATTATGGAGATAAGTTGGAGATCTGGGAGCGAAGCTATAAAAATACATTACTGGACAGGAAGACACCAAGAGCAAGATCTGGGGGTGGTCTCCCAGTGGGCCGAAGGAAGTATAAAGACTACACAAGTCCCACTTTCTTACCTTAGACAGCAGGTGTCTCTGCTCCTGAACTACGGGAAGGATTATGGAGACTTTTAATCACTTATCCAGCAAAATATTTCTTGAGTCGTTATTAAGTGCCATGATAAGTGGAGCTTCCATAGGGATTATGTAAGTAGGAGATGGAAGTTGACTGAACATTTGATTGGATCTGGTGGCAGAAATGCAAGCTGCAGGAAGCTGGATGCAGGTAGGTACTAGGGACACAGAGCCGAGCAAACAGGCTCCTGTTCACAGGTGGATCCTGGCTGTCTGGGGACAGCTGAGGTCCCGGAGGGCAGCACTTGTTGCAGCCTGGCTGCTGCATGGTACCTGGCCAGGAGCCATTCCAGCGGCTTCTCCTGACTGGTGATGGCAGCTCTGTGCCCAGAGAATGCCTCAGCAGCCTTCTTGATGCAGTGACCAAGCAATCACTGCCCATCAGTCAGTTCTGGCACAAGAGAAGGACATTTCTGCTCCGCAGGCAGTGAAGGTCATAATAACTGTGTACAGAGAGTCTTCACTCAAAATGCACAGAAACTTCCTCGTGAAGTGAAACAATGCACAGAATGAAAGCAGTTCCTTGAACAATGGCATTTTATTCACGTCTGGTGGGATTGTTTTTGCTCATCAACATGATAACAAAGCAATGTCGAGTGAAGTGATATTTGACGACCTATTGTAGACATTTGCTACGGGGAGACAGATAACTAATTGACTGGTCTTTCTTTGGTGGCATTTGGGCAAGAAGCCACAGCGTGGATGATGTGTCAACCAGATCTCAAAGGATGAGTCCATTTCTGCAGTTGCCCCTTCCCTGCCTGCATTGTTGCTGGCTGATCTGCAGCTTGGTGAGAAGGCAATGGTTTCTGGGGAACGTGGCTTCCTTCTGGGTAAGGCTGGACCTTAGTCAGGATCCCGCCAATCAGGGGGCCTGGAGGGATAGAGCCTGGAAATGAGCGTCACAGTTGAGCTGGCCTGTCGGAGTAGGTCGCTGGCCCAGTTACCGGCTTTTCTTTGGCAGAAGAAATGCCCAACCTCTTCATGTAGCTGGCGCCAAGCAGTCGAAGGACTGTGAGCTCATGGTGTTCTGTGAGTCCTGGAGCTAGAGACCGAGGTGGAGGAAGCAGAGGGCTGGGGATAATGCTAATGGTTCCAGGTTTGCATCAGGCAGGGCACCAGACCAATGGAGACAGGAAATCTTCAGGGCTCTCAGACATTGTGTCATATGATTGTTTATTTGGGAAGAGGATGCCATCCAGAGAGCACTGGTACCCATTACCACCTCCTGAGAGAGAAATCCAGCTGGCACCAAAGGTACCCTCATAGCCACAGGTGTGTGGGACACACACGACACTTGAACACACTCACAGGGGCCCGTCCCCTCACCACCCCCCCAATCCTGTGCACATGGGTGAGTTTGTCCTGTTCAAAGACTGCAAGCTACCTTTCTACCCAGACTGTGCCCCAAGGGACCCAGCTTCCTGTCTCTCTTGGGAAAGTCATGACCTGCCCAAACTCAGTTTTCCTACCTAGAAAATGAAGAAAGAAAAACCTGTCAACCTGAAACCTGAGGAAGCAGGGACAACTGTGGAGGCCCTGGCAGCTCACGGAGTCACCACCTCGCTGTGGTCCAGGGGCCACGACTCCTGTTGATTCCTCCAGGCATCTGGGGGTCATCAACATCTGCGTCCCCGCAATGTCGTCCTAACCGAGACCCTCGTTACTTGTGCCTGAGCCAGAAGCTTCTCGCTGTGTCCCTGGGGTGCCGTCTGCCCTCCGTCTGCCCTTGGCCTGGCCTTCCTCCCTAGACCCCTCAGGACTTCTTGCTCACAGACTCTCATTCCGCACTCCGCCCTGACCTGCCCTCATCTACCTTTCCAGCCATCTTTTCTAATGTTCCCTTATCAGTTTTCCGTGCTGCAGCTGTGCCAGGTGGCTGTTTCTCAAGCAAATTCTGAATTTTGTACATTTTTCTTTATTCTGTGATCTGGTTTTTTTTTTCTCAATACTCATCACACCTATCTGTTTGAATGGGAAAAACAGAGTAGCTGCCTTACCTCAAGCCATACGCTACTAATTAAATTTATTTATTAAGTAATTAGATTAATTGAAGATTTAGCTGTGGAGGAAAGGGAAACCATGGGCACACTGGGGAAACTACAGGTGAGTGCTTTTATATACTCTGGAGTCAGGGAGGCATTTCTGTTTTTTTAAAGATTTACTTATTTATGCATATAAAAACTGGGGTACAGGCCAGAGGAACGAGGGTAAGAGGACTCACCAGAGACAGAATGGGGAGCAGAACAGGCAGGTGGACTGAAATGCGTTGCTGGGGGGAGCAGCGGGTGAGACAGGAGAGGCCTGACACGCCATGTGGGTGAGCTCCCTGGCCGGGGATGGAACTTGCGCTGCAGAGGCTGCGGCTGGCTCCGTAATTCTGCGCTTTAACCTGCTGCGCCACTGGGGAGGACCCAGGTGTTTCTAATATGACACTAGGCAGAGTGGATGGCATCTGAATTTACCTTGACAAAGCTAAGCACAAGGTTTAAAACTTATACATCAACATAAATCTTTTTTTTTAAATAAACATAATAGTTTATTTTTATATCATTTTGTACTTTTTTTTATCTCAGTTTTAATCTCCATGGGTTTTCCATCACTGAGTCATCCATGTGCCATCACTATAGTCCTGTGCATAAATCTTAACAGAAATGCATGGAAGTTATCCAGAAACACATGGTTATAAGTGGTTATTTCTGGGAGAAGAGTAAAATTTGTGTGTTCAGTGGGTATGAAGACATACTTTTTAAAAATATTTAATATACTTAGGTATTATTAGAAGATGACAAAAGTAATACATCACTTTATAATTTGGAGTATTAAAGACAACAATGCAAATAAAATTTGTGGCAAAGTGACAAAAATATTTGCAACCTATGTGATAGTTATAGGGTTAATAGTCTCGCTATGCAAAGAGTTCTCACAAATAAGGGAGAAAAGTGGTGAACAACCCATTGGAAAATGGACAAAGGGCGCAAATAATAAATTGACAAAAGAAGAAATATAAAGGGCCAAAGTTTATGGAAAAATAGCAGCCTTACTAAAAATCTTTAAATGCTTGGCATCCTTGTATAGATAGATAGATAAATTTTTTTCCAATATATTTTTGCCAAGCATGTAAGTATATGTATCTGTGCACACACATATGTATGAGTACATACATATGTATGCATATATAGTGAACTCTTCACAGGCAGTTTGACAGTAGTTGTCTAATCTTACAAATGTGTATATGCTTTGACACAGCAATTTTATTCCCTATGTTTATCTTAAAAGAATAATTAAGGAAGTGCACAAATAATGCTGTTCACTGCAGGAGTATTTGTAATTGTTTTCAAAATAGAGGTTAAATTACTTATAATATTTCATAAAATCGAGTATTTTTAACCATGAAGTGTTGGCCAAACAAATATTCCATTTCTACAAAGGTAGCTGATATTGCTAAATGGACAAAGTGTTTTTTTAAATAATACATTCAGTATACGTTCATTGGTATACAGTATACGCATAAACACAAGGGAGCACTGAAAGGCATCAGGAATAAAGTCACATCTACACTTCAATTATGTAAAAGAAAAGCATTTGCACCTGGAGCTTGTTAAAAGGGTCAAGACATTTTATTCACGTTATTGTGGTAGGGGAGAGAGACTTCAGCACAGAACTGAGTTCAGCGGTGAGCACAGCAAAGACAGATGGGGATTTATAGCCACAGAGGTCAGTGGTTAGAAATGACTAAGGAATATGATTCAATAGGAAGAGGGGGGATTTCTGTTAAACTGGTATAGCAGGATGCTTGCTAGAGACAGGGCAAAGGTGGGCGTGGGGATGATGGACGGACTTGATTAGATTCAAGGTTTAGCAGGATTCTTTGCTAACACTGGACTCAGCAGACCAAGATCAAGGTCTGACTGAGGAGAGAACTCAGAGAATGCTGACTGAAGTTTGGTGAAGAATGAAGAGCTCATGTGTCTTCACCCTTGCATCCAGGGCCCTCATCCTGTGCCCTCGGCAGGCTCTGGCTCACAGCTCCCAAAGTCCTCCAGGAGAGGTGGGGGCTGTTTCTTCTGATGACTTTTGAGGCTCCAAGACCTCAGGGCTTTGTCCTCAATGTTCTCTCTTGCCCCCAACTGATTCGGCCATGTCGTGCTTTTCCAGAGAGGTCCCTGCCGCACAGGGATGCACCTTCCTTGAGTAAGTAGTGCCTCTCACGGACAGTCTCCTTGCCCCTATTCCCCAGTGATGGAAGAGAAAGCAGGGCATATTTGTTTCCCAGGGTTGCAGTAACAAATCATCATCAAACTGGTGTCTTAAAATAACATTAACTCTCTTACATTTTGGAGGCTGAAAGTCTGAAATCAAGATGCCTGCAAGGCTGGTTTCTTCTGGATGTTCTCAGTAAGAATCTATCCCAAGCTTCTCTCTTAGCTCTGGGTTGCCGAAATCATTGGTATTCCTTGCCTTTGGCTGCATCACCCCAATATCAACTGCCATCTTCACGTAACTTTCTCTCCTATGTCTCCGTATTTCTCTCTCCTCAGAAGGACACCACTCCGTCATTTTATTTAGGACTCACCCTAGTGCAATATAACCTTGTCTTAAACTATTCACATGTTCCATTTGGAACGAGTTTTTGGGGGATACTACTCAGCATAGCAGACATTGTCAGCACAGAAAAAGATCACATTTTAGGGGTGCAGTGATTCCAACCTAAAGTGTCAAAGATGTGAATGGAAGATGCATTGTGTGATGTTTCTCCCGTATCACTCCAAACGGTAAATATAACAAGATCTGAGTGATGGTTCACCTTTGTCTGCATCCTCCAGGGAAGATGTACATTTGAAGTCTTCATCAACAAAGGCATTACAACCCTTGAGAGTCCCTGAAAGCCAGTGCGTACAGACCTTGGCATGGAAGATGCCATCAGTCAGTGGCATTTGGAACTGTGAGACAAGAAGAGCTATGCTTCGAGATAAACGGATACTGAGGAGTCTTGGCATTTTGAATAATAAAGGTGTTGCTACCTTTCCTCATGCTGGAAGATATGCAGTTAACAATGGTACATTTGACAATCAGTAGAATAGAACAAGAAAGGTGTCTGAATAGAAACAAAAGGTGGCTGTGGGCTTGTACAGGAAGAGATAGTCTGGACTGTGAATAATCTTTATGTGCCCTGATGAAACAATAAATAAATGTGTAAATTTGTCTTCTCTACTCATTACTCTAACTCTTCATGAATAAATCACTGTAGGCCATGGATTTTGTAATGCATTTTTAAATCAAATTGTTTTATGCAGACAGGCACTCCCTAACCAAAAATTGGCCTGTTCCTTCCCTCCTTCCACACCTTTTGAATAGAGTGCATGTTCTTTATTGAATCACATCCTTAGAGGAGTCACACAGCTCTGACCTGGTGCCTTGCAGCTATGGAAACCCCAGAGGGGCCTTAGCTCAGTGAGAGGTCAGTCATTCCTGAATCCTTTGAGAGAACAAGCAACAACAAGGAGCCACTATGTATGCAGGGAGGTGGGAAGTAAAGAAAAGGAACTGTGACATTTTTCAAAATTTGAGTGAATGAGCAATCTGGTCCTCATAGCTTTTGAGTGAAATGTCCCTAGGAGTTGCCCTTGGGGGGTGCATGGAGACATGTGCATGTGTGCCCACGTGATTCAACTGTTATTCATTGGGCATTTGGAAGAGCCCGCATGGCACACCCACAATTCAGACTGGAAGGAGGCTGGACTTAGAGTGGACTCAGCTGCCACGACCCACTCAGCTGTTGGCGGTGCGGGGGTGCGTGTGGCCACCACTGCTGTCACCACTCAGGTGATACTTTAGGTGACTTGAATGATTGAGGTGTGGGAAATGGTCTGGACGGGGGCAGGGAAGGGACCCGTCCTGAGGTGAGGGACCGGCTCTCCTGTGGACAGTCACATCAAAGGGTAGACGATCAAAGTGGGGCAAGAAGAACTTTTCAAAAGTGAGAGGCCAGGTTGGAAATGGGGTGCAACCTTAAAGGACCAACTGTGGAGGGTTGACTTCCAGGTGGCTCTTGCCTGGGAAATGTTATCTCATGCACAGCTTCATGTTACCTGGTCTTAAATTCTTTTGAACTACCTTAGCCTTTTATTAAATCTGTGTTAGGTCCTTTGTGGGCCCTGCAGAGGCAAACAAAAGAACAGGTGGGTGGGTGTGAGGGTGTGGTTGCTCATCACAGCTTCTTCCTGGGGCTGCTGGGGAAGGCAGCATATTCTGGAGGGAAAGAGGAAGTAAAGGTAAGGTCCCAGTGGGGGTGGGTGGGAGGAAAGGGGAGTGAGGTGCACCAAGCTAGGATCAGCAGGAGGTGCACTGCACCCTGAAGAACTTCAGAGGAATTCTGGAATCTCTTTTCAGTATCTGCTAGGGGAAGCTGATCCTTGGAAGGGGGTGGTGGCTATGGACTTGGGTGACATATGTACATTCAAAAACAAGAATTAATACTGGTTACATCTGATGGGTGACTACAGATGGGTTTTAATTTTTTCTTTTTTCTTTCTTTTTTTTTTTTTGATGGTTAAACATGGCTCTGATACTTGTCAAGATGCTAAGGAAGGTTTTATTTAAGACTATTTCAAAAGAGGCTTTACAGTAAGGGAGACAAGTCTGGTTTAACAAGGACATGTGTGGATTTATAACCAAGGAAGGGTGAGTTTTGGCAGATAGAAAATTACTAAGAGGCGGCATTGAGGAGAGGGGGATCCTTGCTAAATGGACAAAAACAGGCCCATTAGACAGGTCAGAGTGACCAGGTATCAGTGGTTGGGAGATGCTCATTCATTTAGCAGGATTCTCGCTGACTCAGTGGGTTCCTGCTACAACTCCACAAAGCCTCTTCTCTCTCCTTTAGAGGATACACCACTGGACCACTGGAGAGGGGGCCGGTGAGTTCTTGAACCCACATATAGGGCTCCAGGGCAGGTGCTGCCACTTTCCAGGTGTGGGCCTTGGTTGTTCCCACTCTGTTGATCTGAGTTCTCGTCTACAGAGTGAGCACCACTAAATGGATGGCGCACACAGACATGCAGCACTTTGGACAACACATGCCGTGGTTCCGATTCTGGTGGAGATCTGCCATGTCAGGTTCCCTTCTCTTGAATCAGTCGCTGCCCTTGGCACATAGGTAAATATTGAAATCTAATCTCTGACAATTTCTGGAAACTTTATTCTGGTAATCCATCATTCATTTACAGTATACTCCATGGGCTAACACCAGTAAGCTGTAATGGATGTTTTTCATGGGCAACACTGTCCCAATCCTGTAACCCTGGGGGAAGTTACAGGAAGGAAGGTCCTATCACGATCTCCTTTTTTATGGACGTGGATGTGGAAGCTTCCATTTCCTCAGGTGATGCCGCTCTTTTCTAGCTTACAGGCTGCTAAGTAGCAGAGTCTGGCAGGATCCAATAACTGTTTTTATTTATGGTAAAATTTATTGTAGCTTATGTACAAACAAATACATTTCTAGTGAGTCTTACAGAGTTCCCTGTATCTCGGTCCCCTATGCACTGTACATATTCCACCATCCTAAAAAGACTTTGTTCATTTGGTTTAGCAACCTTGGAATGATAGTAGATGCCAAGCCTGTGTTAAGCACTGAAGACACCAATCTAATGGGGATAAGGAGCTCTAATTTTACGGGGAAGGAGTTAACTGAACAAAAATTATAAATACAGTAGAATAGCTGCTCTCTAAAAATATTCTTTGAGAGCATAGTGCAGATTTCTCTTTCATTTGTATGTTTTCCCTGTGGTGATTACATTCAGGAGCCCTGAAGCCCACTGATCAGAGCACAGAAGCTTCCCTCTATTGCGGGTGGCACAGAAAGCCATTCCATGATCCACAGCTATGGGCATCTGCTCTGAGCCAAGTTTACCCTGAGCATTCCTAAAGTGGACCTACATCTCTTTTTTTTTCTCAAACAACCCTCCCCCCCCCCCACACTCCCATGGCTGTAGCTGTCCTCACTTCTAGGACTACTGTCCAATCATGTGAAGGGTTTAGCCATTCCAGGGTCAGCACTGTCCAGGTACTGCATGTGGTACTCCCATGCTTCGGGCTTAGAAGCTTGACCACATCAGCTGTGTCAGCAATACTTCAAACTGCTGAAGACCTTTTCATGAAAGGAAGTGAGATAGACAACCCAATTTAGCAGGAGACAGACAACCTAATTGGGGAGGGCAGTGACTCCCAGGGCCACTTACAACAGGATATTATTTTGCCACTGGATGCTCTAGTTACGTGGAAGCCTAACTTGCTGAATCTGAAAATCTAACTTTCCATCTCAGGCTCCCCCAGATTTCCATGCACTGTGAAAGAACTGGGTAAGGTGGTTGCTCAAACTGTTAAACGAAGGTTATCTACTCCCTAGGAAAAGCCAGGCTTTCTGGTGACTGAAACACCTCTCGTGGCAATTCACAAGCCTATGTTCCAGATCTCTTTTTCACATCTGTCCTTGTCCTGTCCCGTGCTCTTCCCGAGCAGTTTCCTTTGCGTTCATTTCTCCCAACGTGGTGCCCTGCAAAGTGCATTTACTAACGGATGAACGAAGACAAAAAATCCAGTTAAGCAACACTGGGACAGGTGTCAGACAAAAAGGCCACAGATTTGCTTTAGTGAATCCTGTAAAGCAAGTCATCGAATATCTTCAGTGTTGAAAGATGCCATCCTGACAGCATCAGCCTCATTGCCTATGGCAACAGTCTATGGCCAGAAAGCAGACAAGTGAGAGGGATTCGCTTTGTCCCCTGTCCCGGGAGCCCTGAGCCACTCAGGTGAGTGTGTCCCGGGAGGAGCTTGAAAACTGCAAACTTTCCTCCTTAGGGGAAGAGCTCTGACATCCCAGCTTACAGTGGCAGATGTAGTGCCAGGACCCGCAAGGATTCCTAATTCTGCCAGGAGCGCGGAAGCGTGGGCTGCAAAAAGGTAGAGCGAGATGCCAGCTCTAGTTCGCCCCGCCTGCTGGCGGCCAGAACATCTGCCCAGCTTTGCCTCGCTAGCGAGCGCTCAAGGGATTTTTCCCCAGTCGAGACTCCTCCTCTTTGAGGTATCGGTCACCGCCACACCCCGCGAGTCCCACCTAGACTCCGGCGGGGAGCCGTGTTGAGGGGGCGGGGCTTGACGGGACGAGGCGGAGCCATTCCCCGCCAGGGCCCGCCCCTTGGCTGCGTGGCTGGGTGATTGGATGCCAGTGAAGACCGCCTTCTGGGCCGCCCAGGGGAGTGACAGGTGGCCCGACGCGGCTCCAGGCTTACGGGGCTTTGGGGGTGCACTCGTCAGTGAGGCATGGAGGACCCTGCGCTTGAAAAGCTCTCTGGGCAGGCTGCTTGCAGGAATGTGGGCGCTCTAAGCTGATGAAAGTCTGGTTTCTCTTGTCGGAGAGGTGTCTCTCTGCGCTCTCTGGAATTCCGAGAGCATTTGGGAAACTTCACGCCCCCCACTCCTTGTTCCCTACTTTCGGGTGGCAAAGCACTTGCTGAGTTGTCTTATTTCCTCCCCCAATCGTACTCTGTAAAAATAGCCGTGCGCCTAGGCGAACGAGCCAAGCTCCGCCGCACCGCTGCCCCGGGTCGGGTGTAGACCTAAAAATACCCGGCGGACAGGAGCCCGTGCACAGGGTGCGGGCGGGTCCGGCCGGGCCGCAGAGGGCGTCTGGAGACCGGAGAAAAGGCGGCCGCCTGGCCCCTCGCCTTGGCCGGGGCTGTCCCTTTAAATCCTGGAGGAGGCAAAGAGAAAAAAGGAAAGAAGGAAAAAAGACGAGGAGCCCCGAGCGGATGGTGGCTCTGCCTGTCCCCCCCCCCCACCACCACACACACAACGCCCCCGCGCCGGGTCCCGACTGCCGCCC
>NW_004567117.1:30858023-30859158 GCF_000260355.1 Condylura cristata | reverse complement strand
CGGCCCGGGCTGCTCGCGAGCACGGCGACAGCTGGACGCGGCGGCGGCTGCTAAGGAAGACGCTAGCCCCGCGGCCCCGCGCCAAGTGCGGGGTACGCGCCGGTCCCGCGGCGCGCGGAGGTGAGTGTCTTCGCGCGCCAGGCTCTGGCACCCGCTGCGGGGGTCGCGGTCTCCCCCGCACCTCGGCCCGGAGGAGGGTTTGGGGGTCGTGGGGCGCCCTGCGGTTCTGTAGCGCCAGCGCCTGAGAGCGGTGGCGGAGGCTGTTGCTAGGAGGCCGGTGGTCCGCGCGCCCCGGGGCGCTGGCCGGGGTAGGGGCGCCCCCAGCGCCGCGGGCTGGAGGCGGGGGGCTGCGGTGGCTATTCAGGGGCTCCGTGCGGCAGCCATGCAACCGGAGGAGGCGGGAGGTGGGAGGAGGGGAGAGCGAGCGGAGAGCGAGCCAGCGAGCGGGCGCCGCGCCTCCTGGCTGGCACCGCGGCCCGGAGCGAAGTGGCGCGCGGGGCTGAAAGGCAACTTCTGCGGGAGCGTGCGGCCTCGGGTTCGGCGTTGCTTCGAGGCCCGGACCGAGCAGGCCCGTCTGCTGCCACAGGTGGCTCCTGACGAAAGTTTGACTTCACTTCTGCTAAAAAAGGCGCGGGAGCATTTTGGAAAGTGACGGGTTCCTGGGACCTCGTACTGTTTTATCTCCAAATGAGAAAAGGGATTGCAAAACTGGGCGCCTGCACCTCGAGACGTGGCCCAAGACCATTGTGGCTGCCCCTGTCGCCCTTGAGAGCCCCTAAGCGAGACCCTGGCAGCTGCCAGATTGGAAAGTTGCGGGAAATGGGTGCACGCACACCCGGCGGTCGCTTCGGAAAGTTAAGCCGACACGAGCCGGTACCGTGGCCCGCGCGGGCCAGCGCAGGGTCTCTCCTAGCAACACGCGCGGGAAGCGTGCGCGTTCTCTCTGGAGGTGCGCTCCTCTCGTGCTCCTTTGAAAGCGAATTGTCTCCGGCCGCTGTGCTGCTTTGTTGTTAGGATTGCTTGTCGGCTTTCGTTAGGAGGAGGCTAGAAGCTGCCAAAGGAAAGCATAGTGGCAGCCCAACTCCTCTTGCCTTTGAAATCTGCAGAGTCGTAGAAGCTTGTGCCTAAGCCAAGG